>NC_133546.1:23030303-23333333 GCF_048773025.1 Camelus bactrianus | reverse complement strand
AACACCACATGAAGAACATTGTCTAATGCCAATATATGTTCTTCAAATTAAAATATTGCATAGTCTCCCATTATATGTCTGCTGCAACGTAAATTATTTAGTAGTTTTCTTATTATTGAACATTTGGATTGTTTCCAGATTTTTCTTTGAGATTATTAAAAACATACAGTCTTGTTGAGTGTAGTTTCTCTATTGTCAGGACACTATCATTTGTTAGGTATTTTCTCTCTTTTCAAGCAGATTGAACAAGAAGTATGTTTTTGTCTTTTTAAAAAAGGTATTGCTTCTGTAGTGTCGGCTACAGGCTGATATAAGGGAATTCATGTGTTAATCAAACCAAATGTACTTTTATGGGTATAAAGCTTCCAAATGCCTGGCAGCAACAGAGGAGGGGTGTCCCATCTGGGTGCTGATGCACACAAAGAAATGTGAAGACTCTCCAAGAGACAGGAAGGCACGGATGGTTTAAGGGAGATGATTTTATGGTCCCCAGTTTCTATAGGTACCCTGTCTTAAAAGTTATTTGCTTCAGAGCTGATTTTGCCCTGTCTCCTCTTTCATTTCACCTCCTATGGTTACCCTTCCCCCGCTTGACAAAGGACAGCCCAGCTGTTACCCATCTCATCCTGACTCTGACTATGGTGTGTTGCCCTGGGGTGTGAAACACTCTTCCCACCGACAAAGGACTATAAAAATATTAGTGTCTATATTTGTAAAAGAGATTAATATGATGACCATGGCACATATCTTCTTGCAGGTTAGTTTTATTTCTTGACTTGCAGCAACCTTGAAGGAGGACCTAATCTAGTAATAAGATAATAGACAAAAAGATTTTTTTTGATGATAAATCTCCTTCATTCCATCAACAAGGTTTCTTATTGCTTACATCTTTAAAAGGGAAAAAAAAGGTATGGGATTGATGTTAAACTCTATCTTTTTATAGCAATAGAGAGTTTTCATCCATAGGTATATGAACTAATTAAGGAGAAAAATAAACAAGCCCTGTCCATTTCTTTAGAAATACATTTCCAATGAAATTGTACTTTCTGTATTAACTCTACTAACATTCTTATAAGTAATTATTAATGTTTGAATGAGTTGTATGCATTAGTAATGATAGCTCAAACCAGAAGAAAATGGAACGCTTTTAAGCCTTATGGCCACAGGAATTGAAAAAAAAATCACTTTATACACATTTTTGTTCCAGAGAAGTATAATTGGGAGATTAATAAAATCAGTGTTAAAACATGTTCTATTGAGAGAAAATTCTGTCGGGGGAATAAAATGGAAATACAAGTTTAAGGAGACAAGACAACAGTGCAGCATTTTTTACTGTTAAAGAAGAGTTTGTTCATGCATTTTTTGAAGGTGGTTTTCAAATTGGTTTGGTATTTGGACTTCATGAGATACCTTTAAATAAATGATATGTTTTAATCAAAATTTTACTCATTCCAATATGCCAGAATTACAGCTTTCTTAATTAATTAAAATTATGGTTGAGAAATTTTAATGTCAACTTAAAATTTGTGAAAAGTGAAATTTAAATTTTTTCTTAGTAGCTGTATGAACAAAAATGTTTGGTGACACTGCTCTAAAAGTTTCTCAATCCAAAGCATTGTTGAAGCTACAGTGAGATTTTCTGTGGTTTTAGGGTCTATGGTTAAAAAGTCTAGCTTCAGTGTCAGGGGCAAGAAGGTGACGGTGATACCAGAAGAGGTTCCTGGTCGGGACTGTTCATCAAAAGACAGCTGGCATTTTCTGACTCTTGGTGGGTATGTAGCCAAGTGAGCTGGAGAAAATACAGTGTTAATGGCCTGAAGGACCATGTTTGGTGTCCTGGTTAGCCACTGAGTTTACTTTTGTCCATGGTCTTGAGATTTACTCCAGAGCCAGCTGGCCATCTTGTACAACCAGAGGAGGTAGTACAAAAGTGATGGGAAGGGTGGCAGGGAAGGGAGGACCTGTGGATGAATGTGTGTGTGTGTATGTTATTTGTGTCCTTACATTTCTACACCATTACTACCAATATAATTCAGAGTATCTGAATGATAAAGAGCTGGTGATGTCATCCTGTATATAGAGGAATGTGCGTGATAGTATTCCAGGTACGCAGCGAGGTCTGTCAAGCATTCTTGTACAGAGAACTGAACTGTATGAGACACAGCAGAAGTGAGCCATGCGCTCAGAGGTTTTATATTCCGAGGGAGGAGAATGAAGACAAACATAGCTGGAAAATACTGTTATGAGGCATCAAGTGTAAATTTAATGTAGAATTTTACACATATCAGAAGGTTTCAGTTTAACTGTGATTTGCAATCGTTGGGAGCCTTTTAAAGTAGTCTGATCGACTATTTCACTTTGACATCAGGGAAGTGATATGATGAGAATGTATACTGTAGTGGACTTTTCCCCCTTGGTTGTGAATCTGTTTTCCCTTCATCCTTTGATTCATCTTCCAGGCACTGTTAAACCCACAGTGAACTTACTCTGTCCAATCGTTATGTTTAACATGGCATGTTTCTATTGCCTGAGTGCAATAAATCTAAAAAAATTTAAAAAATCTCAGCACTGTAAATATTTGTCTGCTTATAAGAAAGAATTTGGATATGTTAATTATTTTTCTTCACTTATTTTAATGATTTTTTTCCTTCAACTATATTTAGTATAAGAAAAAGAAACCTGACTCATAAAAGATTTCTTGCTTTCTTCTGATTTTGTATTCAGATTCAGTTTCCATTTCTCTTACATAATCACCTAGGAGTGATTATTTGCAGATTTTTCTGGTTGTTGTATGTTTTGGGAAGAGCTATCAAGAATAAATCAAATCTCAAATACTTCTGTGCCCTTTTTCTTAGTTTTCCTTTTGCCATTGATTGACCGCTTTTCAAGTTAAATATGTTAACATTCTGAAAAATAATTACTAATACTGTTTTGATCAGTTGTGGACATTAGTAATGGTCACTCAAATCAGAGGAAAATTGAAACCTTGAAAGACCTATAGTTGTATTGTCTTTTTTTTTTTCTTTTGTCATTGATTGCTTCTGTGCATATGAAAGTCCAGATGTCATGTGAATGATTTCAATGACTCTGGTGACTGGATGTGGTCATGCATAGGGGAGAAACCTACAATAAGACATTTTAGATGGAATTGAGGAATGGTCAGGGACATTGCTTATTTCTGTCCCAGGCTCTTTCTCTGGCCAAATTTCCACTCTCACTGTAGACATAGTGAGCAGCCTTAGCAACCAAGTTGGGGATTCACGCAGCGTGCCCGGTGAGATCCAGTGTTGGGGGAGGGATGTCCAGGGAACCTGCCGTATGGGTGAAATACTTCCTGAGTTTGTCAGTAGATAGTTGTGTAAAAACCTTTCACCTTCCCACCTGTAGTCTTGCTTTTGACCTTGGTGAGGTTTAAGAGTCCTTGTCTTCCTCCCTGAGAAGCCTGTACCCTCACTATCTTACTCCGCTTTCCTCTCGTCTTAAACTTTAGGTCTTACATGTCTTCACAGGGTTGAATGAAACCTGTGAATTCGTGGGCCATCGCGGTGTGCCCATGCTCAAGAAAGAGGCTTTCCGGAGCTCAGGCTCTTTCTCTTGGGGTCTCCACCTCCATGGCCTCCTTGTTTGACAAGCAAAAGGCAGCTTAGGATGTTCCCTGACAGTGACAGACGTGGTAGAAAATCTCTGACCAAATCCAGTTACTACAAATAGTTCCTGACTCCATCATTGTTGGCCGCTGGTTTTTCCACCAAGTAATAAAAGACCTGGAAGCTATTGACCAAGAACGATTAGCAGTTAATAACATTAAATGTTTTCTCCTCCTTGACATCTTTCTACTTTACCTTCTCACTGCTATACCTCTTGCTTTTTTCCTGTGGTTTGGAAATCAAGTAACATAACCAAACTAACCTGATCATTTGTGGAATTTTCAGGGCTGCTGTGGTTTTTGTTATGAATACTCAGGGCTGATGTCTGTGTTTTGTGAGGCTATCACCAGCCTTAAGCCCACCTGGAGGTACCGTAACTTCTGTCACATTTAGCTTCTTGCAAGTTGACACATTGGTCTTCCCCTCCATGCCCCACTGTCTTTGTGATGGCTTAGTTATGATGATACCTAGATCTGTCTGATTATTTTTCTCTCTGAAATGTTGAAGAGCTTATATTTTATCCAACCCTATATGTTAAAAGGAAAAGGGCTTATGCCTCTTCTCTGGACCTCTCAGTACCATTGTTGTTTGCAGTCATGGCTCTTGTAGATCATTCTTGACCTGCTGGCACATTCCCAGGGAATGTCCTTCCCTTGCTGATGGACTCTTGCAGTGTTCTGCTTCTGAGTCATGCTTGAAAGTGGTCAGTTTCTCTGCTGGCTTCTGGGCCAGAATGCCCTGCCTGCTGTCTTCTCCAGTGGATTTGAAACTCCAAATTATGGTGGTAGTCAACAGGCACAAGAAAAAATGCTCAATGTGAATAATTACTAGAGAAATGCAAATCAAAACCACAATGAATTATCACCTCACACCAGTCAGAATGTCCATCATCAAAAAGTCTACAAACAATAAATGCTGTAGAGGATATGGAGAAAAGGGAACCTTCCTACACTGTTGGTGGGAATGCAAATTGATGCAGCCACTATGGGAAACAATATGGAGATTCCTTTAAAAACTAAAAATAGAACTGCCATATGATCCAGCAATCCCACTCCTGGGCATAGATCCAGAAAAGATAAAAACTAATTTGAAAAGATACGTGCACCCCAGTGTTCATAGCAGCACTATTTACGATAGCCAAGACATGGAAACAACCCAAGTACCTATTATAAACAGAATAAATAAAGAAGATGTGGTATATTATACAGTGGAATATTACTCATCCATAAAATAAAATGAAATTTTGCCATTTGCAGCAACATGGATGGAGGTAGAGATTATCATGTTAAGTGAAGTAAGTCAGACAGCAAAAGACAAATATCATATGATATCACTTATTTGTGGAATTTAAAAAATAATACAAATAAATTGACTTATAAAACAGAAACAGACTCACAAATATAGAAAACAAACTTATGGTTACCAAAGGGGAAGTTTGGGGTGGGGGGAAGGATAAACTAGGAGTATGGCATTATTAGATACAAACCACTGTACATAAAATGATAAGCATCAAGGATTTACTGTAAATATAGCACAGGGAACTATATTCAATATTTTGTAATAACCTATAATGGAAATTAATCTGAAAAATACATATAATTGAATCACTATGCTCTACACCTGAAACCAACACAATATTGTAAATCAAGTATACTGCAATAAATAAATAAATTCTGGTGGCTGTGGGCCTGGACACCCTCACTTGGCTCTGTATAGATCTGCAGGGGGCTACTTTTCAGCCTCTGCCAAGGCCCAGAGACCTTTGGCCTCTACCGTTTTGGACGCCATGGCTGAGCTGCCTGCTCTCTTATGTGCTACTCCACCTTCCTGCCAGATTTCCAAGAGACTCACTTTCCCAGGACCGGGACCAGGGTGAGGTGAGTGAGGTTGAGTTGTACAAGTCCATGCCAGAGCCTGTCTTCATTTAAAATTTTGATATTTTGCTCATTATGGAATTTTTGCATTTACTTTGAGTTTTTAAAATGTGGCCTTAAAATATGATTTATCTCATTGACTGAGTTTTTTAGGGCTCCCTTAACTTTTGTGCCCAAGGCCCATCCATGCCTCACTCCCTCACCCTAGTTCTGGCCCTGTACCCCCTGTCCTGGCAGAAAGTTCTTATGGCTGCTGAGGCCATCCACATTCAAGTCCAGCTTTATTCTGCCTCCTCCAGATTCTACAGACTGTCATTCTGTCCTGCTTTGTCCTGCTTTGAGTGGAGTCTCAGTGCATATGCTGTCAGAGAAACAAGCTCTTTCCCATGTTTAGTAAGACCCCTGCTCTCAGGATACCCTCTCCCATCTGCACTAGGGTTTTCCTGAAGGCATTTCCCAGGCTCTGCCCCGCCTCTCTCGGGCGGCCATCTCTTACACCGAAAAGAGCTACTGCATGCCAAAGCTTAGACCGAGACAGCAGGTCTGGGGTTCTTTGGTTAGCAACCTAATATTCCCCTTTGTACAGGACACTAAAATACTAGGGGGATGTTTTCTGAGCTGCTCTCTTCATCAGAATTGTCCACTGTGTGTCTCATAACATGGAGTCGTTCTCATCTCCTCTTCCTACTCATCCTTGAAGACTGGGTTGCAGTTGGTAAAAGTGAACCTTGTCTGTTTTGTGCCTTCACTGTACCCTTTGCATGATTCTGTCATGGCGTTTTCAATCAGATTGCCAGTTGCTTAGGGGTTCTGTTCTGAGACCTTATCCTCACAGAATCCATGTATATAAATTACTCATCTTTCACCCCCTAATTCAGTGCCCTCTAAATATATGTAGGATGAAACTGCCTCTCCAAACTCTGCAATGTGCATCTCAGGGAACATACGTCCTCATCCCCTGGATTCTTGGAAAACACAGTATTTAGAAGAATCTGTGCCAGAATAGAATCTCAGCTTTGGCAAAAGAACCTCTAATATCTCGTTGACTAAACTGGTAGGTCCCAAAAAGTAGACCAGAAACCCAACACACCATCCATTGACCTCAGCTGGTATATAGTCTTAATCCCTCACGCTCTGCTCAGGCAACGCCCTGACTAGTCTAATGTGTATTCTTAGATTGAGGTCAAGGGTTGGTGGTAATTATCAAGACCCTGACTGATTTTCTGTGCCAAGGGACACTGAATAAACAAGGGCTTTGGCTCTCATTAGGTTCCCGTGGAGAGTCCTTGGCCCACTTGGGTGAGGCATCCTGGCGGCCCTACTCCGCCACCAACATGAATTTGACTTGGAGCATTTCTGTTCTAAAGAACCAAAGAATCTGCATTCCCATCCCGCTCCAATCCAGGATTTTCCCTTTATCTAAGCCCAAGTGATTTACAACAAGACTGGTCCAGATGAGATAAAACCGTCAAGGGAATCCTCGAGCTCTCTTGTACAAAGGCAGCCATTGCCAGCAAACCTCTTATTGGCGTTTCTCAGTGCCCTTTGGGAACGGTCCCAGGCCTCACTCCGGCCATGGCGCAGCTGCCATTTTGCTTATCTTTTCCGTGATTCTTCAGAGCCAGTCTCAGCCTAAGTACTTTTCTCCTGCCAGTTGTCATTCCCAGAAAGACTCTAACAGTCCTACTTCCCACTTGTCCTGAGATGTGTCCCCCACCCCCCCCCCCCCCGTCCCCACTCTGGCTGAGCCTCTGCCCAGCATCATTTTGACTGCCTGGTCCAGACACTTCTTTCAGCCCAGATGCTGACAATTCCTCCTTGTTTCGATTTGGGGACCTACTGATCTTTCATGAAGGGTGGGAGCACGTTCGTTAGCATTTCTGCTTGGAGAGAACCATCCACAGTAACTTCCTATTCTTCGTATGTTTTTATTTTAGTGCTTTCATCTATTTTAGTTGCTTTAGTTCTGTGCTTTGAGCCCTGGAGCAACTTCCATAGGATATGCAAATTTATTGTTTGTTTTTTAATTGAAGAAAAAAAGTATTATACATCAACTGGGAAGGACTGTGTGTGATTTAAAATGGATGGGTGGTTTTTGGCAGGCAGTTTCCATCTCATCATCATGTTTCCACCTTTCTTGTGTCATGGAGAAGCAGCATTAGACTCCCCTTGCTACCTCCCACTGTCAGGAGGAGGAGGAAGGAAAGGATGCCAGGGGAGAATTCCAAGGTCCTGTCTTCAGCTTGTGTTAACCAAATGGAGGTCATTAGCATAAATGCAGGACAGGTGCTGCGGGTGAGGCTTCCACGTTATTCCAGGTGAATTGCAAACATCTGCTCTTGTCCTGGATTTAAATTCTTCTTGAAGGCGCATCTCTTGCTGGTTTCTGCCTTTTCTCCCTGCTACAGCTGACTTCTCTTTGCAGAGGCACACACAAAAAATGGAGTAAGTTTTCGCTCTCTTGATCTTTTTGCTGGTTCTGTACCAGAAAAAAAAAAAAAAGAATAGGAGGCTTAAGACACTCTGGTGAGTCTAAGCTTGGCTCATTTTCAGTCTTAGAGAAGTCTTTATCTCACCGAACCATGAAAGGAATTAGGGAGGGAGGAGATGGCAGCCTCACCAGGGTCAGTGGGAAACATTTAAGGGAACAAAGACTTGCCATGGGGTGGACCTGAACTGTTCAGCTCCCTGAGATCCGGCTCACCCTAAACAGGTGAGCAGAATGACATTTCTGGGTTGGCCAGAAAAACCATTCTGCAGGGACAAAGTGGCATGTGGAGTGGCCAATAAGTAGCCTGTAAACCAGTCCTTTAGCAATGGAGGTGCTGAAATCTGTGTTAGAAATCAAGGTGTCCCAAAGAAGATTTAGCTTCTCTTTTTCCTTTCCCTACTAATGTGGAAATAAAAGAGTATTCCGGTCACCTTTTAACATAGTATACGTGACAATACTATATGCTATTTCCTAACTTACAGACAGCTACTCCTGTGTATCTGCCAGCGTGTAACACCAATTTTAATAGTTTTCCTATTCTAACCCCTTTGATAAGGAAGATCTGTAATTAACTCTCAATTATAAAGCTTCTCCTTGTTAATAGCCTTGGACCTAAAAGCACTTTAAAATGATGTAGTCATTTAAAGACGTACATAACCCACCCAAGCTAGGATGTAGGGGTCATAGGGTCTGAGTGATATTTTGGGTTGTGAGCAATATATTAATGTTCAAAGCCAGCCACAGCCACTCATCTTTCCTTTATAACAAGTAGTTGATGTTTTTGTTTTGTGGCACTTGGCTCTAAAGGGAAGTGTTAGAAGGAAACATATTCCCTTTTGAAACAGTGTAACAATCCAATCATGAGTTTTCTTTCTTAGGTCTTTTCATTCCTTTTAAGTGGAATGAAGGTAAGATTTTTGCTAGGGTTATTCCATGCATGCTTTTTGTAATTAAACTGTGTCTTAAGGCAGTTTAGGTCCAAATCTCCTGCTTTAATTTCAAAGTTTGCCTCTGAAAAATTGTTTATATTGATGGATTATAAAAATGGATTCCAAGAGACGGGTAGGGACCTGCGCTCGTGAGTTCAGTGCTGTAATGGCCCAGTGAGGTGTTGGTGTCTCCTTTTTTTCACCCTCTAGGATCTTTCTACTGGGGATGGTGCAAAGACTAGAATCATATTTATTTTCTTTAGACATCTTTGTTTATTAAATATTTTATGTTTGTATTTTACTGCATAGTCATGTGTGGTGGAACTCTTTGTCACTCAGTAGGATTATGTAATTACACAATGCCCTGATGTATATTTTTCAAGTTAAGTGCAATAAGTTTGACACAGGAGATCTCCCTTTACTTATTTTGTAGTTCAGTGCTCTGTTAATATGATTCTTCTTAGCATACTTAATTACCTATGAGTCACATTTTTCCAACTAAATTTGGGTCACTAGAACCCAAGTTAACATTTTTAAACCTGTATTATGTGCCAGGGTCCCTCTTCAGTGTTATGCTGGTCTCAATCCTGACGGCTCTTCTGTGAGGTGAGGGAAGCCCTGAGGCTTGGAAAGTCTCCTTGAGCCAACCTGGGACAGTCAGGACTGCTGGAGTCCAAGTTCACCTTCTTAACTCTAATTTGAAAAGATATATGCACTCCCAAGGTTCATAACTGTGCTATTCACAATAGCCAAGACATGGAAACAACCCAAGTGCCCATTAACAGATGAATGGATAAAGAAGATGTGGTGTATGTACATACAATGGAATACTACTCAGCCATAAAAAGAATGAATAATGCCATTTGCAGCAACATGGATGGACCTAGAGATTATCATGCTAAGTGAAATAAGTCAAAGACAAATATCATATATCATTTATATGTGGAATCTAAAAATAGATACAAATGAACTTATTTAAAAAACAGACTCACAGACATAGAAAACAAACTTATGATTACCAAAGTGGGAAAGGGGAGGGATAAAGTAGGAGTTTGGGATTAAGAGATACAAATTACTAGATAAAAAATAAACAAGATCCTACTGTATAGCACAGGAAACTACATTCATTATCTTGTAATAACCTACAATGAAAAAGAATATATATATGCAGGGGAGGCTATAGCTCAGTGGTAGAGTGCTTGCACACAGTCCTGGGTTCAATCCCTAGTACCTCCATTTAAAAATAAATGAACCAAATTTATTTTTTTTTAAATATATGTATAGCTGAATTACTATGCTGTACACCAGAAACTAACATAGCATTGTAAGTCAATTATACTTCAATAAAAAATAAAAATTAATTAAAAAGTTCACCTTCTTAACCCATTAAGGAGTGTTACCTCTCCCATTATTGACTTAACACAGAAGTTCATTTTTTCTTATTTGTAATTTATGTTAAAAGCTGACCTATATAAAACTAAATTTCATGCAGTAAATTATTTGATGAAGCACCATTTATTGAAAAGAACTCTTGGGAGATCGGCTATATTTAGTCACTGCTCACTCATGAGTACAACTTCTAATGTAGGAGTATCAATAAGATCACCTTGCATTGGAACAACTCTAAATTCAATTTCCAAGGAGCCAGAGTTTTAAAAAGGGGGAGTGTCCTACATGCAGACGGAGGGGCATGCCATAAATTGTTAGAGCTTTCGAGATTAATGTGTATATGTGACTTTGCCAGGAAATGATGTAAGTTGACTTTTCCTCTCTGTAAGGCAGAAAGAGACTTTAAGATGAAAGAGACACCAGTCTAGAATTGATGTGACTACCCACTGGGGAGGCCTGGGTAATTATGTAATTAAGTAACTAACCCTTACCTCTCTGAGTTTCTGCTCACCTGACTGAGGGAAGAGTCTAAGTAGCAACTAAGGTGCTTTCTTTAGGGACGGTTAAGATGAGCCAACACGCAGAATTACCAAGAGAGGACTTAGGGGAGGGCTCAATTTTAGGCCTAAATTAAAAGAACGTATCTAGAATAGGTCGTATTCCGAGCGGGAGCAGACCTAGCCTTATTCTTAATTTAATGGCATCCAGAGAACTGTTGCATTTCAAAGATTTCTTCTTTCCCTGAAATTGTAAGTTCCCCGTTGCTTGCTCTGTTTTGTAAGCCCCATTTTGTTTTTCTGTATTTACCAGCTGGGAGGAAAATCCTTCAAAAACAAAAGGGGTTTTGTGTGTTTATTTCAGAGACTGTTGGTAGAGAAGCCAGGAAACTGTGTTCAGCTGGGCAGGAGGCACGGGGGCGCGGGCGGGGGCGTGGGGGCGGGGCTGAGCACAGAGGCCGCGCAGGTTGAGCTTTGGGGGAGCTGTACCGATCCCCCAAGATTTTAACTTCATCTCTGAACTAAAGCTGGGTGTGGAAGACGAGGCCAGTAACATATTCGCTGAAAGGCAGGAGGGGCGCATTCATGTGTTTCAGAGATAGTTAAACTATAGGCGTAATTTAAAGTCAATAGGATATTTGATTAAGAAAGAAAGCAATTGTTAGTTTAAGGTGTGTGCGCCCAGGCATTCAGCACAGTGGACGCCTTTATAAATATTTGTTCGTGCTGATTGCCTTGCAGCTCTGGGTCTTGGATGGCCACATCTCTATTGTCAGCACCCGGCACTGCGATTGGAAGTAGGAAGATGGTGTGAGGGGGATCTGGGCTCTGGTGGAGGAGTGGCTGGTGAGGACAGGTGTCCTGGTTTGGAGTCTGGGCCAAGCAAGCAACATGCTCTGTGCTAGGAGCACAGTGGGAAAAAGTGACAAACTCTCTCCAACAGCCCACCACTTGCTGAGGGGCAAATAAACAGATAATTGTAATATGCTAGGTCCTGGATCCTGGTTCTCCCACGTAGGACTACTGGGGCCCTGAGCTAGTCATTTTGACTGTCAGCTTCTAGAAATGGAGATGGGCACTGAAGGATGGACACTGGTGAGTTGCCTCTGTTTCCCCTGTGTGATCACTGACCAAGCAGTAGATGTAGGGGAGACAGATCTGGAGAGACCCCGTTGCAGAGGTGGATGGGGTCTCCCTTGCTAGGGCTCAGCATGCCTGCCTGCTGCCTCCTGAGCAGGGGAAGAGCCTCTGTTTTACCTCCTCCATCCTTCCTGTCTCCTCAATATCCTAGTGAGAGAGCAGCTTCCAGCCCATAGGGCTTGTCTCCATGTCACTGGCATGTAGATATATATATGTGTG
Source organism: Camelus bactrianus (assembly GCF_048773025.1). Classification (NCBI taxonomy): domain Eukaryota; kingdom Metazoa; phylum Chordata; class Mammalia; order Artiodactyla; family Camelidae; genus Camelus; species Camelus bactrianus. Next base: position 23,321,147 of record NC_133546.1, on the reverse strand, counting down.
TATATATATAGTTTTTCTTTCCCCAGCTTTAGTGAGATGTAATTGACATAACATTGTGTAAGTTCAAGGTGTAAAAGTATATATGATAAAAGTATATGTTGTGAAATGATTACCAAATAAGGTTAGTTAACATATCCATCACTTCACATAGTCACCATTTTGTGTGTGTGTAGTGAGAATTTTCAGATTTACTGTTAGCAACTTCCAGTTATCAATACAGTATTATTACTAGAGTCGTCATGCTGTACATTGATTGCCAGAACTTACTCGTCATATAACAAAGCTTGTACCCTTTGACCTGTCACCCATTCCCCTACCCCTTGTCTATTACAACCACCAATCTACTCTGTTTTTATGTGTTCAGTTTTTTGAGTCCACATGGAAGTAAGATCACAGTTATCTGTCTTTTTCTGACTTCTTTCACTTATAATGTCCTCAACGCTCATCCGTGTTATTGTAAATGACAGGATTTCCTTCTTTTTATGGCTGAGTAATTTTCCATTGTGTATACATATGTATATATACACACATATTATCACTGTGATATTGTGATTTATAATATATATACAGTTGACAATTGAACGACACAGATTTGAACTATGAGGGCCCACTTATACACAGATATTTTTCATTAAATGCTTTCTACATTATTTTCATTAAATACATCTACACAACCTGAGATTGGTTGAATGCACAAATGCAGAACCAAGGTTGTGCTGGGCTGACTAAAGTTATACTCGGATTTTCAAGTGTGCAGGTGGTCGCTGTCCCTAACCCTCACAGTGTTCAATGGTCAACTGTATTTGGTCTTCATCCCCTTTCTGGCACCAGAGCTCCTAAAATTCTTGGCATTTCCTAAGTGACCTGAGCTATAAAGGTATTTTTGTTATGTTAATGAAGTGACTTCTGGAAAGCACTTAAGGGTGGGGGGGTGGTTGCTGTGGCGCCAACCGTGTGATTAGAGGAGTCGGGAGAGGGGCTGGGGATTGAGTTCAGCTGCCAGTGGCCAATGACTTAATGAATCAATGAAGCTTCCGGGGTTAGGAGAGCTTCCGGGTTTGGTGAACTCATGGAGGTTTGCAGAGTGGTGCGCTTTGGAGAGAGCAGGGAAGCTCCTTCCCACGTACCTTGCCCTACGCATCTCTTCCATCTGGCTGTTCCTGAGTGATAATAATAAACCCGTAAACTAGTAAGTAACATGTTTCTCTGAGTTCTCTAAGCTGCTGTAGCAAATTAATCCAACCTAAGGAGGGTGTGTGTGCTTGGAGCGTCTGATCTGTAGCAGGCCGGTCAGAAGTACAAGCCACGACCTAGATTTGTGACTGGCATCTGAAAGGGGGTAGGGAGCAGTCTTGTGGGCCTTAACTGTGGACTTTGATGCTGTCTTCGGGTAGATAGTGTTTTGAGATGAATTGTAGGACACCCCATGGATGTGGGGGCATTGCTTGGTCAGGTCGTGGTCCCTCCTCCCGTTGGAACTGGGTGCAGAGCCCCATCAATCACATTTTCTTCATCCATCCATCACATTAATGCAGCAGTTCTCAGACATTTTGGTCTCAAGACCTTTTACACTTTTGAAAACTATTGAAGGCCCCAAAGAGCTTTAAAAAATATTTTTGGATTATATTTACCATATTAGACATTAGAAATTTTTAAAAATATTTAATTCATTAAAAATACTAAGCCTATTACATGTCAATATAAAGGCTTTTTTCTAATAAAAAGTAACTACTTTCAAAACAAACAGAAGAATTTCACATTTTTGCAAATCTCTTTACTGCCTGGCTTAATAGAAAACAGCTGGATTCTCAGCTCTGCTTCTCTATTCAATCTGTTAGTCTGCTGCTTTGGTTGAAGGAGATGGAGCAAATCCAGGCTCTGCAGGTAAGTGGTCTAAAATAGGAGGGGACTTTTAACTACCTTTTCAAGTAATTGTGGACATTCTTTTTTTGGGGGGGATAAACTCCACTATATATGCCTAAGAGTTTGGGAATGGAAAAGTTTTGACCTTACGGACCATCTGAAAGGGTCTCAGGTGTCTAGCCTCCACTTTGAGAACCATTTCTACCTACTTCAGAGGCCAGAGTCTTGAATCATTCATTCTTCAGAGCCACTGACGCTTCCTCTTCCCTGAGAACAGGAGTTGCTCTCAGCCCTGCCTTCTCAGGGCCTTGTCTTGGCCTCCAAAGATCTAGGCCAGCACAGCAAGCTTGCGGTCACGCTGTGGAGGGAGTGCTTCCCTTTCTCCTGCCTCACAGGCCTGTGGGACTGTCACCTGGGTCTTGTTATACTTCTGCCATCCCCCTAGCTATGGAAACTCCCTGGAAATTATCACAGCTCTGCGAACAATGTCTTTATTGGGGTCTTACGGAGGTTATGTTAAGATAGGAAGGAAGACGATACTTTACAGAGCATGCAACGAATCACGTGTGAAACATCACTGATAAAAGGCTTGCGGTGTTTTGGCAGTTTGCAGCATGATTAAGGGTTTTTTTTTTCCTTCCGGTGCTAAGTTTCAAAGGATGATTTTTATGTTGAAGAACAAAGTTCTGGGAACAAAAGAGCAGATAAGAATCTGGATTTAAGTAAGTCTTATTTCTGATTCCTAAGAATACTGAGAGGTCTAATTGGTCCTTGGAAATTACAAACAAATCAGCCTGAGCCGGGAAGATCTGGAAATCTTCACTCTGGCCCTTGTATAAATGTTCTTTAAAATAAATGCTAGTGTCTGAAATAGGGAACTGGAAACCATCGTTTTTCTCTGGAACAGAAGCCTTTGGTTGCCTTCTCAGCAGCCAACCATCCCCTCCTTCCCCAGCACTTGACTGGGTGTCAGGAACTGCCTTCCTGTCAGCCGTGTGCTTCAGAGGAGGCTACCCTGTCGCGGGCGCCACTGTCTGGTCTGGCCGTGGGCTCGCCCTGTGTCCCTCGTATCAGAATGGAGTGTGCGAGGGATTCATTCTCAGTCTTGTGAAGGTGAAGTTCTTTCTTCCTTTGAAACTTATCACATTCAAATGATGCTGGTAGCAACTACAGCTGCTTTGCCTCTGTGAGGGGAGCCAGCCAGGGCTAAAGCTGACACATTGAGGGAGGATCAGCAGAAAGCTGGAGAGAGCCTGGTTCTTGCCAGTGCCGGGGGAGCGTGGATGACCTCGGCCTGGGGCCAGCCGGCCTCCGTTTAAACCTCTGAGGCAGCTGGATTTCCTGCCACTTGCAGCTGAAGGCACCGCCACGGATACGCCCTCCCTAAAGGAGTCCACGTGACCCTCAGGGACCCAGGGGTAGGTGGCTTCAGCGAATGTGGCAGCTGTAACAAACCTGAGGTTCTGTTGGTGGGACCCTTTTCATTTTTTCTGGCTGCTGTTTGGCCATTCTCTTGTCCTTTTTATTTCTGCTGCAGGTTGAGTTGAAATCCTAAATTGAGTATTTGGTAAGTCGAATGCGAGAGCTGAAACACCTGTGGCTTACATGTGGGAACTTGGAGATGGGGCTGTGTTTCTCTCCCACACCCCGGCACACAGGTGAATCTCACAGCCTCGTCCCACTGCCATAAATAATGGATTTACTTGTGTGCTTCCCCAGCTAGACCCTAAACTCCGTTGTCCTTATACTCAGGGCCCCTGATGTATATACTCCACCTTCCCCCACAATATTGATGGCTACCAATTACGGAACATTGATCTGTGCTAGGAATTGTACTATTGACTTTAGGCATTGTCTTATTTTTATTAAATTTTACTATCAGTACAATAGGTTCTAATATAGTCGGTATTTTAATGATAAGAAAAGAGAGGCTGGAGTGATAAAACCATTTGCTCAAAGTCACATCTAATGTACAACAGAGGTTCAAATGCAGGTCTGACTTGGAAATTGTTCTTTTAACTGATATAGACTATGTCTTCAATGCGTATTTTCTGGATACCTGTCATTCAGATGTTAGAATAGGAATTAATGTTGTCCCTAACCATTCCTTCATTTCCTCTTCCACCTTTGGAAACATATTGAGACAGAAGGCACAGATGCGATTATTTGAATATTGGCTCTTCTCTAGGAATAGGCTTTATCAGCGTGTGTAGGTTCTGAATGCTTTCAGTGGTAAGTAATGGAAAGCCTAACTAACAGCAGTTTACACAAGATGGGGCTTATTTTCCTCAAATAATATGCAGTCTGGAGGTAGGCTGTCAGCACATGTCCAGGATTCTGTTGGCCTTCCATTATAGTTGGCTCTTCATACCACAAAAATGCTGTTGCGGCTCTGGTCATCACATCCCCATCCAAAACAGAAGGCAAAAGGACCATAGGCTGAAGGACAGCACCAACTAAACAGGTGTAGTCCTTTTTACCAGGGAAGCAGAAGGCTTTCCAGAGCCCCAAAGGAGGCTGGAAAAATTGGAAACAGGACTGTCGGGAAAGGCTTAAATCAACTTTGATTTACTGGTTGAGGCTGACCACACTGTCAGCCAAAACAAATTGAAATCTAGTGGCTAAGGAGAAGGCTGCTACTACCTCTAGCCACACATTCCAAAGAAGTAGAGGCTGTTAGAATTTGAAGAGGTGATGGAGATAGCCCCGTCTTGCCAATAAGACAGCTGAGACGTCAAAAGAATGCAGGTGTCTGAGCCAGGGCAAAAGACAGGGGTTTCCTTAGATTCTGCTGCTCTTCTCACTGATGGTTCTATGAAGTGTTTGCTTTCAAAGCCCTTTCACATCTCCCACTCGGCTTATTCCTCTCATCCTCTTGAAGGAGTCTAAGAAAGGCAGAGCTTTTCTAGTGTCTTATGAATAGACGCTCCCTTCCAGAGAGAGCTAAGTAGCAGCTCAGGATTACATCCTGTGTTGGCTGGCCAAAAGGAAACCATCAATCTCCAGCTTGGGCCAGAGTTCTTTTAACAGACTCCATTGCCTCTCATGATACTATGATCTTCGCCATCGCCTTTGTACTTACACTGAAGCAGGGGCTCCCCGCTCAGACACCCTGAGCTTTCGGCAGCCCGGCTGCCTTGGCACTCCAGCCAAACTGGCTCTGGCTCTCTGGGGATGACTGGGTGGAGCTCAGCCTGCATAGGGACTTTGGGTCCTTCTGTGTCCCCAGGGAGAGAGGACAGCCACATACTGTGGCTATGAAGAGTGGTGAAGAGTAAGGCCCACACGCCAGAGTGTGAATGTTGATTTCCCAGGTTGTTCTGCCCCTGTCTTTCAGCAGCAGGCTTTCTGGTCATTTTCATCCTGTTCAGCATGTTCCCGGCTGGGACTGAGTGCCGTGCTGCCTTCTGACAACACTGGCATGTGGGTAGTGTGTCCAGTCACCCTAGTAACGGGGCGTCTTGTGCAGCTGGAAGGGTGTTTACATGGCGGAATCAATTTTCTCAGTGGGAGTCCTTTCATGACCTTGGAAAAGGAGAACCTACCTTTCTTTAGCTAGAAAGATAGTGGGATTTTACCAATAAAAATAATAGTTACAGCAGAATCACAATTACAGGGTTTAAAACATGTGAATTCTTGATACATTTATTGACAAATTTCCCTTTCTACCACATGAACACTGTTATCAGCCTTTAGGACCTTCGCCTGTTTTCACTGATTTTGTGGACACTCATATACGTGCTTTTGCAAATTCATGAAGTCTCCGTTTGGATTTAGGGCACTTCCACCCAAGCCTGTTGCAAACGGTTGTGTCGCGTTTGTTCCTTGTGACCTCTGATGGACATGAATGCTAAGAATAACACCACCAGGAAGACTCCTGTGAACGCCCACGAGGAGGAGGACCTGGATGGGTCCTGGTTTAGTCACAGTCCTCTCGGGCCCCACTCCATGCCCTGAACTGAGATTATCGTCAGGCAGCTCTTACTGCCTTGGCTTACTGTCTTCCATTCTTTAAAAATTTCTCTAAGGGGACAGTCAGCTACTGTTTTTTCTCTTCTGTGCATAAAAAAAATACTGGGCGCGTGTTTTCTTCCAGGACAGGTTGCATTTAGAAAGGTCATGCAGTTACCAAATAGGTTTGACGTTACCCTGAGTGGGGATCAGGCAGCCCATGGCGGATGTATCGTAAATAGAGCTGCCCGCAGGGTGATTGTGTTTAAGGCAGTTCACAACAGGCTGAAAAGGTAACTCTCCAAAGTCTGAAAATTTCAACCTTCAAATGGGCTCTATAATGCCAATCACAAACTCAACCCTTAAAAATAAATTTAATCCCGAGAAACAGTCCTGTCTTCACATGAGGTAGTGCCAGACCTGAGGCTACTGAGTGGCAGATTAATGTAGATCTTATTCAGCTGACTGTACAGGCTGAGAGAGGGGAGGTATAAAGTCTATGATGCGCTTAAAGCAGGCAGCTAATTAGGAACCAAACCAACCTTTGTGGCTTTCACCTAAGACCTATTTTTAAAGTGCTTGCAGCGCAGAATCTATTGGAATATCCAGTCATCAAAATGCCACAACAATATTACTGCCAGGAGAAGCTGCTGTTTATGGGAAAATAAAATTTTATGTCACTGTTCTCTATCTGATACTTATTGCCAAAATGAATTGCTTAAGGGGAGTTACCGATGTACATGGATGGCTGAAACTGATTTTTGATGGCTATGGAGAAAAGAACTGCAGAGCTTTTAACAGGGGATGGAGTTATATTTTCATAACTTAAAAATATAAAAAGATATCATTTCCCCCCCAGCTTAATTGAGACATAATTGGCAAGTAAGATTGTATGTTTAAGGTGTATAGTATATTGATTGGATATATGTATACATTGTGAAATGATTACCATAATCAAGTTAATTAACACATTCATCACCTCCATAGTTTTTGTGTGGGTGGTGAGAACACTTAAGATCTACTTTCTTAGCAAAATTCAAGTGTACAATACAGTATTAATGACGGTAGCCACCATGCTGTACATTAGACAGCCAGAACTAATCCATTTCACAACTGAAAGTTTGTACCCTCTGACCAACATCTCCCTATTCCTCCAGCCTCTGGCAACCACCATTCCACTCTCTGTTTCTATGAGTTTGACTTTTTTAGACTCCACATATAAGTGAGGTCATGCAGTATTCATCTTCCTGCCTCTGGCTTATTTCATTTAGCATACTGCCCTCTAGGTTCACCCATGTTGTTGCAAATGGCAGGATTTCCTTTCTTTTTATGGCTGGATAATATTCCATTGTGTGTGTATCTATCTATAGCCAGATAAATATCACATTTTCTTTATCCATTCATCTGTTGATGAACACTTAGGTTGTTTCCATCATTTGGCTATTGTGAACAATGCTACAATGAATGTGGGAATGCAGATATTTCTTTAAGATAACTGATTTCATTTCTTTTGGGTATACGCCGAGAAGTGGGATTGCTGGATCATGTGGTTATTCTGTATTTAATTTTTTGAGGAATCTCCATGCTATTTACCATAGTGCACCAATTTATATTCCCACCAACAGTGCACAGCGTTCCGCATTCTCCACATCCTTGCCAAAACTTCTTTCTATTCAGACAAACAATTCTTGATGGTATTTGTCATGAAGAAGTGGGGATTATTGCACTGGCTTTCACATGCTGGGTTGTTTTAGGGAAAAAGATAAGACAGCTGGGAGATTAAAAATTTTTATTACTTTGGTTAATTTCTAGGGATGTCTGTGCTTGTTTCTGTGTTGTAGATGCCTTTCTCTTCCTGTTTTAGCTTCTGTTCCCCAATGATGGAGAGGTAACATGTTGCTGTGGAAAGCTTGTAGGCTTTTGTATCGCATAGCATTTACATTTGAATCTGGACTTACCCACTCATCAGCTCTGTCCGTGGATACTTGACTCTGGGAGCCTTCATGTCTTGAACTGTAAAATGGACTTGATAATGTCCACTGCCTCATTTCTCATGAGAATTAAACAAGGTAACATAATGAGAAAGTTACCAGCTCACAGCCTCTTCCCATAGACGGGCTCATCACTCCTCTTCCTTTCCATACCTTTTTCTCTACAGCAAGGACCAAAGTGTTCCTGGTTTTTCCTAAGTTTTAACAGTAGGGTGAAGCTTCTAAAAGCCCCTAATGCTTTATAGTAGCTATGTGACATGTGACAATTTTCTTACCATCTTTGAGCCTGTTAGCTCATTGATGTCATGGAGATAATTACCTATTACATAGTCTCGTAAGTACTAAACTAAATGAGATCACGTATGTAGGCCAAGTCGTGATGCCTGGCACAGAGTGGGCTCTCAGTGACTGGTTGGTACCAGTACTGAATGGACACATCTTGAAGGACAGCCTTCTTCCTGCCATCTTCTTGAGCATCACTGCTTCCTCCGGCTTCTCCTTTGCTGGCGTCCTTTTTTCTCTCCACTCACTGACTGAAGGGACTTTTCTAAGCTCTGTCCTTCTGCTTTGCATCTTGTACTTTTCCTTGGAAGTTTCATCCACTTCCGAGGTGTCAGCTACCCCTTTTAGGTGGCTTTCCATTTTGAATACAGGCCCAACTGCATTGTACTTTCCACACTAACTAGGCCCTCATAGCAGAATGTTGTCCCTTCTTCCAGACTTTCCAGCTGCCTGGAAATAATGACAACAAAACTATAACAACAAGACAGTGGCAACAGTAAGAAAAAGTACCATGCAACAACCATCTGTTGCATGTACGACATACCAGGCACTCTCCTACCACCCTAAGTCCTGGGCCAGGTGGGACCTTGTCCACTCACCTTCACCTCACAGCTGAGGGAACATTTCCACCCAGAGCCCACCCTGCACCCTCAGTTCATGCTCTGGATACTTGAGACTTCAGAGTTCTCTACTTCAACCATACTGAGCCTCCTTCTAGAAGATACATGTGGGCCTTTTCCACAGCTCAGTATTTTGGAAGGTAGATCGTGCCACAGATGTGTGCATCTCTGGGCTTGAGGGCTGGCCACAGGGCAGCTGTTTGCATGGGTTGGGTCTGAGATTGGCCTGCAGGCTGGTATGACCATACCTGTGCCCACAAGACCAAGGCCGCTCCTGGGGCAGGACAGAGCCAGGGGGCCTTCAGGAGTGCCGAGACGCTTAGGACAGCCCTGGGCGATCAGGAATGTTTTTAATGTAGCTTCTTAACTAATTATCATAATACTTTTCAAGTAGGTAATATTACTTCCACATGTTTAGATGAATAAAGTGAGAATTGAAGAGGTTAAATATTTAGTGCACAGGTTGTAACTGGCAAGGCCTGAATTTGACCCAGATGAGTTTGACTCTAAGATTTTTTTTCCATGATATTCTACTTTTAACTTATCCATTCTCTACATTGCAGTCTGATTTCCATTTTGTAGAAAATGTCTGAGATCACATTATTCCCTTGATTAAAAGTCTTTCATTAGCTCTTCATTTTCAGTTGGCTGAAGGCCAGCCTTTCTGGCCTAGCAGGCAAGACCCTTCACATCCTGGCTCAACTCTGCTTTGTCAAACCCATTTCTCACCAGTCTTCCCACCATAATTTCGGGTCTCAGTTGTACTTGCGCTGTTCCATGAATCCACACTGCTTTTGCACTCACAGCCCCAGCTGGATATGTCCTTTCCCTCTTCCTCACCTGGCTGACCATGTCCCATACTGTCGCCTCAATTTCAGGGTCAAATGAGTATCACCTTGTCCATGAAGACACTTGAATTTTTCTAGGTAGAATCTCCCCTACCCCTGTTATCTTTTATAGTTTGTTGTGTTTACCTTCATACAAATGTTTACTACCTTGTACCTGTGTTTGCATGTCATCCCTTGTCTGTGATCTCCCTTAGACAGTGGGTTCCATGTGAACAGGGGCCCTGTCTCATTCATCATTATTGCCTAAGTACTTTATATACAGCCTGGACATCTTGTAGGTTACATAAATATTTATTAAAATTTAAAAATCTTATTATTACTAAACAGCTTATGTGTGTCTTAAAAATAGTTTATTAACCACCGAGGAATACCCATTTTAGTTCTGGCATTTGTGCTGATAATAGACTGGCTTTATAGGCATTTTGACATTATACCTGGAAATTTCTACCTTACAGAAAAATGTGACTTTACATTGAATCCTACCATTTCACTGTCAAGACATCTAAGGGGTGAGAAGTCATTATAATAAATGTATACGTGTATTACTTGTGAGCTTTAATAGACCAGTGAGTTCTGAATAGAATTGAAAGAAATCAGTTTTGTTTTAAAGTAACTAGTTTTAAGTTACCTGTCTTTGGTTACATAGACTTTTCCGAATGATGTTTATGCCATAGACTTACTGTTTTTCCAAGAAGTGACTGTGTATTTGCCTAAAGTTATCAGCACATAAAAAAGATGATGTTACGAGATTTATTGTCCAGTTCATTTTCCCTTTCTCCCTAAGAGTTGAGTGTTTGAGTTAGAACTCTTGTTTGTTCTGGTGGCTTATTTCCACCTGCCACTCTATGGCCGAGATTCTGGGCAGAGCCTTGCCTCTAAGTTGCCATTTGGAGCATTTTCATCATAAAAAAAAATCACTAAGAAACAAAGCACATGTGGTTCCGTGTTGCCAGGCACGTTTCACGCTGTGAGTATATTCACACTCTAAGCCCGAAAGCTTGATTGCAGGAAAACATACCATAGAAGGAAGCAAAATTCAATTAAGCGTACTGGTTTTAGATGCTTGTGACTGACAGTTATATCCCAGGGTCACACGCAAGCCTATTTTCAGTCAAAAAGGCTTTAGAGAGAAGAAAGAATTCAGTAAATGTTTGAAAGGTGCTAAGGAAATGTCTTTGGGGAAAGGGAAACTATTCCAGGAAAATTACCCAGCCTTTTTTTTTTTTTTTTTTTTTGATAAAGTGGGAAGGTTGGTGACTTGACAGAAGAGATGAGGCAGGCACAGAGGAAATTCGGGAAGGGTTAGCTTGGAGCCATGACTGGAAACAAGGCCACTCGGGATTGTAGACCAAAGCCTTGCCAGAAAGGGAGAGTGCGTTCACACACACGCAGGAGAGGGTTAGCTTCACTTCTCTGTTTCTAAAGGTAGTATCTTTTACTGTGGAGAGTTTTTTTAAATGTTAAAACACATAAATAGTAAAACCAAAACTATCCATGTTCCCAAAGGCAGAGATACATTCTGGAGGGGTTTTGAGGAATTTCTTTCCAGTCTGTCTCCCTCCCTCCTCCACTCACTTCGTATGTGTATGTAATTTTTTATTCAAGTGTGGGACCATGGTATGGTGTATTTTCTACATTCTGTTCTCATTTTTAATTTCTTTGATGTAACATTTTTCAAAACATTTTCCTGGGTTCATAAAAACTTTCAAAATACTTTAAATTACTATATGTTACTCTGTTTCAGAGATGTACCAGGATTTACGTAACTTTATTTCATTGTAAGTAAAACTACAGACAAATCTTTGCTCCTAAAACTGGGCTGTTCTGTGATGATTTCTTTAGAAAATCTTCGTAGAATAGAAAATCCTAGGTCAAAGCATAGAAATATTTTTAAGCTCTTGAGGTACATTGACAAATTGTTTTTAATGGCAGAATTAAAGAGAAAAACATCATCCATGGTACCTCAGGAGGAGGTTATATGAGGAACTGCTAAGTGTGTTGATGGAGGTGAGGAGGGATTTGTAAGTGGAAACATGTAAAAGTCCACGTGTGGAAGATTGACGTGGGAGATGATGTGAGGACGTGTGAGGATGGATTGACCATGGACAGAAAGAAAGGAGTGTCTTTATAAAAGGTCCTTCGTAGACTTGCTGTGTGTGAAATGTTTAACCCAGGTCTTGAAACACGGTTTGAGAGTGACAAATGGTAACCATCAATGTCACATGGAGCTTGAGTTCAGGGCTCCAGTCACTGTTCCAGCCCTTGTCCAAGAGTAACTTTTCTCCACTTCCCTCGTCAGTAGATGTCGATAACGTTCGTCCCTCCTCATTGGGTTGAGATCGTGTGCCTAAGCCCTTAGCATCTCTGTGACATCCGCGGCCACTCTCCCTTGTATCATTTAGGAATCCTCTGGTTAAAGTGACAGAACATTTGATCCAAAGGAAAAAGCCAATACATTGTGTCCATTACAAAGTATTGTATCCAATGGAGTGGGAATGCTGCTTGATCTGGTCTTTTTTTTTTTATTGGAGTTTTATTTATAGGCTCAACCAACCTTTAAATGACCTTCTTGTTAACACTTCTTAGGCACTTTCCATCCGTTTGTTTGTTTATTCATTTATCCATTCAGAAGCTGAATTTACACATTAGCACTCACCCCTGTCTTGGGCAGGAATGACACTTGTTTTCCTCTGTTCTGTACTCAGTGCCCAGTGCAGTACCCCAAATGTAAGGGGCTCAGTAGTTGCAAAAAAGAAAAAAAAAAAATCCAGAACAACCTCCCTTATGATTATTATGGACTTAATTGTCTCTTTTTTTCCCTCTAGAAATTAAAAAAAATAAAAACTTAATTGTTTTTCCCCCTCATTACATAGAATTTATATCTTCCAGTGGAAGTATTAATATTGATAATCCTAGATTGCAGGTGAAAATACCAAGGCATTTTTAATTTTTTTCAAAGATAAGTAAGTTGTGGGGATATAATGTACAGCATGGTGACTGTAATTAACAATACTATATTATACATTTGAAAGTTGCTAAAAGAATAGATCTTCAAAGTTCCCACCACAAGAAGAAAAAATTGTAACAGTGTGAGGTGATGCACGTTAACTAAACTTACTGTGGTCGTTTTGCAACATATACATATATCAAATCATTTTCTTGTGCACTTTAAACTTATACAATGTTACGTGTAACTTATATGTCTCAGTAAGTCCCTGGAATACAATTTTTTCAAAATGAATCAAATTATTTTACTGTGTTTTGTATGTTTTAAATATTGCAAGAATATTGTCAGAAAACTTTAAAATTGGAAAGACAAACCCATTGTTCTATCACAATAATATAACAATGTTTTTGTATTTATGTTGCTTTCTATTCTTTTACAGCTTATTTTTAAAATTAGACGTATCCAATGGCAAAGATAAAATCTAGATAGTATTTAAATTTTTCAGGTGATTGATAACCTAACTAATCGCCTGCAGTTTACCTTTGATTACAAAAATAAATCTGTTAGCACAGTTAGACCCATCGTGAGGTTGGACATTTTCTTTACGGATAAGAACAGTAGGTGTAATTGCTATAAAGAACCCTTGGACTGTTGACGTCAGTGCCAGAAGGAAAGGGAAGAAAATGAATTCCAGGTTTCATATTTTCTCTGTACACAAATTTACTCACCTTTTTGAGCTGAATGGGAGATGCCTTGATGTTGATTTTTGTGAGAAGCCCAGTGACTTTGTAGCCTTAAAAATATTTTCTTCATGAGTCAGCATACTCTAGTTATATAAAAATTAGAAGGTATAAATATAAAGAAAATAAAAGATCCCCCATGCCCCTGTGTGGACATACCCATTGTGAACATTCAGCTCAGCTCCTTCTTAAACCAGCGTCCGAAATGATTTTCATTGCTGTGTCTCTCTCTGTACTGTTTGGATCTTTTAATGTACATGGATGCCTTTTGTAATGAAGTATAATAAAAGTGTATATTTTGAGGGAAAATTTTGAGTGTATTTTGAGCATAGCCATATTATTTAGAATTCTTTTTAACAGATTGAATCATATAAAATGATGGATATTCAACCCTTTCCGACATACAAAAAAATGACCATTTCATGTGCTCTACGTAGTAACTGCAGCAGGCTTGCTGAGGCATCTTGCTATCCCGCAGGAGAAATGGGATTTTATGTTCACAGCTGTGGCCCCAGGACCTAAAGCAGTTCCTGAAGGGTGAATCTAATCTTTATTGTGAAATACAAAGCAAAAGCATTGCTGCTGATAAAGATAACTTCATTAAGATAGAAGCGAAAATAGAAATACAATGGAAACATTTTTAACTGCACAGCAGAGAAAATCAATTAAGATACCAGTTCAGTTCCAGCTGGCTCTGGCGAAAGCTTCGTCAATGAAAATTCATCAATGTTGATGTAAACTGTGAAAGCATCGGAATTCATAAACATGAATAATAACATTCCAAATGTCACAGCAAAGGGCTGAAAAGTCTTCTGTACTCAGACTAGGAAAGATCGTGATTACTCGGAAAAGTGATGGCTATTCCTTGAACCCAGCAGCTGGTTCCAAATCCACACTTACCCCACCGATCCAATTGTATCTTTTCATAACTACACTCCAACTGTGAATGTAACGTATTGCTTCATGAGCGACCCCTCACAGTAAGATAACTTACATTACTTGTTGGATGCCTGGCCCCATCCTTTTAACCTGGTGGTCACCTGGATTGCTGTTCTTAAAGCCATTTGCCAGACGCCACAGTCAGCGGGGAGCTGTCTGCTGGTGCTGACATCGCGGAGGTCTCTGTGGGTTTTGAAGACAGATGGTCTAAATTTAAATCACAGCTCTGTCACTTACCAACGTGTGACCTTGGACAGGTCATCTCATCTCCCTTAGTTTATTTTGCCAACTCTTAAACCTCTGCATAGTAAAATGAAATAGTAAATATGACTTTGTGAACATGGTACTTGGGACATACAGGCCACTGATTCAGTCACGGTTATTATGTGAAGGAATCCAGACAGTTACTGAGTAAATGGCTTAGATCATAGAATCCTAGAAATAGTACGAGCAGACCTCAGAAATCTAAAGAAGCTTTGTGTTCCATCCCATGCAGTGCGTCAAAGAGGAATCAACCTAACATTCAGAAATATATTTGGTTTTACTTGAAGTTCACTTTTGTGCTCATATTTAAAGGTAATTTTGGGCAAATCCTAACTTTTCCCATATTTACCTATTTTAATTTCCCTTTGTCCATTGTCATCTTCCAGCCCAATAAAGCTGGTCCGTGAACCATGACCACACAGTTGAGGAGATGGACTCTGTCTTCTTGACACGAACAGACACTGTCATGGGATGATGTCTTCCTCATGCATGTGCAGAACTGCTAATTATTCTCCTTTAAGGAATAATAACATGTCAGGACATGAATCCTGGGGCCACTGCCTTTAATTAGACAAGAGTGACCTTGAATGTGCCTGTGCATAAAAAACTAATCGCTTCATGTCACTGAATCTGGTTTAGGTGTGCCCTTCCCCCGTGAGGCAGCATCCAGAAAGAGCAAAAGGTGATTTATTGCCATGCAGTGTGTGCAAAGGGGACTAAATGTGTGCCACGTTGTATCTTTATTATAAATTCCATCCTGAGACTCAATTAACAGGCCTGTTATTCTATTTTATTGAAACCACTTAAAAAAAATTAAGGCAGCAGGGATTTTATGATACCACAGAACAAGCAGTGAAATAAGTTGTGCCTCGTGAGCTTTGTTCATTTCCCATGTGTGTTTGTTTCCTGTCGAAGGCAAGATCTGAGGCTCGTGACACTAATCTGGGGGATGCTTGAGGCTGAGGGGCTGAGAGGCCCTGGACCTTGAAGAGAGTTATCCCCCTCACCTCCTACGTGCACACACAGGAAGCCACCTCTCTGCTTCAGGGCTCAGTGTAACAGCTCTTCAAGGCTCCTCGTCCCAGTGGAACCCTGAGCCCAGGCAGGGAACACGGGCTTCTTCTCTGACTCAGACACCGGAGTTTGTGCCACGTTGGGCAGGTCCTTTCTCCTGAAGACAGGGGCTCTTAACTTGGGATCCATGTCGGGTTTTGGGGGGGGGGTGGTGGCCCATGAATCCTCTGAAATGATTTTACACTCCTCTAGGAAGAGGGAGTGTAAAGGTTAAGGAAGAGGGCTATTCTAGCTTTGCTCTGATCTTTTGAGACCAAAGGGTATTGGAAGAAACTTGATCTTGGGAGTTGGATAGATTTCCGTTTGAATTGTCTTCAATAGATTTTTAAGCTGTGTGACCTTGGGTAGGCCATGAGACCGCTCTGAACCTCCTTTTTCTCAAATGTAAAACAAGGGTAAGAATGCCAGTTTTAAGGTTGAAGTGACTGGAAGACTAAATAGAGAAATAGGTAATATTCTTTTTTCTCTTTCACCCCATGAATAAAATGAAAGTGAATATCTGTTCTGTATTGTTTCTTGTAGGATGTTTCCCAGCACCCATGATGGTGCCTTGCACACATGTTAATGGATGGTGGGATGGATGGAGTGCCTTGGTTTTGTATCCAGATGAAACCTCTCAGCCTGCTTCCTCAAAGCACTGATTTTCTAAGATAAATCTTGGTGCCTGAATTGGTTGTGCTAAGACCCTCCCAGGACATGTGCTCGTGTCCTGTACAAAATCTTTCCGGATACTTTGACAAGATTAGATCTTCTTCTCCTGTGATGAAAATCATTGTCTGTGCTGGGCCTCTGTCTATATCAGGGCTGGGTAAATTACAGCATGTGGGCCGAATCTGGCCTGTTGCCTGTTTCTGTAAATAAAGTTTTATTGGAACGTAGCCAAACTCATTGACTTACATATTAGCTCTGTTTTTGTGCTACAGCAGAGTTGAGTAGTTAGCACAGAGACCACATGGACTGCAAAGCCTAAAATATTATCTGCCTCTTTATGGAAGAAGTTTCCCAACCCCAGATGCATATTATCTGTAATCTTTACTGTAACCCTGCAGGATTGGTCTTAAGATGCTCTTTCTATGGGATTAGAAGCTAAGACTGAGCAGAGTTAAGTATTTTGACTGAGATCGCACAACTTAGAAATAGGTTTGAATTCAGTTCTGTGTGATCCCATAGCCCATAATCTTTCCACTAAACACTGATACCTTTCAAATCAGCCCAAACCTACCTGAACCAATTACACCTTCCAGTCCCTGGTGACCATGATTGGCCTGGGGAGCAGTTCAGTGATGTCCACTAGAATCGTGGTGCGACCTGGTGGTCCTGGCACTTGTCAGCAACCTGGCTCTGGTCTGTGATATAAATTGTGTGAATGTAGAAGTAGGTAAGAGTGGATAGAGGATTTCAAGGACTAATACTGTTGATGGCCGAGCAATATGGGCACGTAGCTGTTTATCTGCAAATAGAATGCTGCTCCCCAAGGTGCAGCGGGTTCAGCATTTCCAGGAATGTCCTGGTTGCTGCTGAGTGTGGCATCCACTCTTGTTTGGTGTCTTTGGTGAGAAATGTGTAAGGCTTGTCATTTTCAGCGCACAGCCATTCAGCAGACTTTCCCTGCTTCGGGCTATGGGACTGGAAGTGTTTTGAACTTCCACACTTGCTCACTGGTACCGTGCCCTCAAGGGCAGATCTGACTCCAAATCCAAGATGAAAGTTCTTTCACAGTGAGTTAATCCTGGTGGAAATGTGATTGTTTCAAGAGTTTGCAGATGAAGTTCTATGGTTCTTTTGTTAAAATTCCATCAGCTCATTATTGCTAATTCTCACTTGACTTTCACCCTTCCGATTAATTTTTCCAAGTTTATAAACTGGTTGTGATTAAATAAAGAAGCAAAATTGGGAAAATTAGCTATTCCTGCTTTAATTGACCACATAGCAGTGTTTGCCTGGTAACGGTGACAAGCTGATGATAATGGTAACAGCAACAGAGGGGTGAGAAGGATTAGGAAGGCAGGTGAATGTTCCTTCTGATAGTCTGTTTTTGTTCTTTGTGGCCGGTGTTAGGGGGAGTGTCTGGGATTCTCCATCTGTCACAGAGCTGCTGATGGAAGATTCCATGGAAAAACTGCAGGGTGGACAGGAAGGAATTAGAGCTGTAATTAACTTTCTGTTTCACTGTGTTCTACAACTGTGATCCTTATTTCTCCAAAAGACCAAATCCTGTAGTCTTACCCTGGGGCTTTCATACTGCCTGAAGTCAATGAATCTTTCAGTTTATGCTGAAAATATAAAACAGATAAAAAATGGGGCTGATCTGGTTTAAGCGAGGGTGAGGGAACCTGGTAAAATTAAGTAGCATTTCATTTGTTGCGCCAGTGTGAAACTGGGGGGAAATAATGGGTTGATTAAAATTCTTGATCTGCTGTTTAATTATTTAGAGTGAATGGTTCTTACAGAAAAATGTTTCTTTTTGTAACCCTTTGGTTTATCTCTAACATATTTTAGTGCCCAGTTATTTTTTTCTTAAGCTTCAATATATACAAGTAGCTGTCAAACCTTTTTTTTTTTTGTCTTTCGCATGACACCAGGTGCTTCTCATGGGTCAAAGGGGTTGAGGGTTCATTTGTATTTCTGTCTTGGAAACATGTTTATTAAGAGCCCATCACAAAATTCAGATCTACTTGATGGAGACCAAAGGGCAAATTCAAAAATTATAAATATTGGGAGTTTGAGATATGCAGATCTTAACTACTATATATAAAATAGATAAACAACAAAGTTTCTTCTGTGTAGCACAGGGAAGATACACATTCAGTATCTTGTAGTAACCTATAATGAAAAAGAATATGAAAAGGAATATATGTATGTATATGTATGACTGAAACATGTTGTACACCAGAAATTGACACAGCATTGTAAGCTGACTTATACTCCAATAAAAGAAATTTAAAAAAATTGTTAAAAACTATAAATGATTAATGAACACTTTGAGTTTACGAGAAATTGACAAGTTATTCAAATTTCAATTTATATCGATGAGGCAGAGTTGCAGTGGCGATGCTGTTACTTGCTCGGTGAGGGAGAGGTATGAGCAGGGCGTAGAAATCTTTATAAATGGTGCTTCCTAGAGTTGTGCATTCCAGGTGTACTTACAAGCAGTTATATTAATTTGGGAAAGATCAGGTATGTTTCTGGACTGACTGGTGAGGGTCCTTCCATGTAATAATTAGTTCACCAAACAGTTGTTTGAAAGTCCTCGTGTGTGTTCTCCCTGTAGCCATCCTTAGAAGGTGAGCTGCTGATATGCTATTATATCTGCACAGCTTTTTTGCTGTGTTTTTTTTTTAAGTCCATGTACAATTTCACTATTGGTCATAGTTTTGTGTATGTGTGTGGCGGCATTTGGGGGCTGCTGTACATAAGGCTTGGATCACTTGACTGCCAGCTTTGCTGAGCTCACCTGCTGTCCTTATTTATGTTTGCCAGGGAGAAATGCCTGCTGCCTCTCCAGTTGGCTTTGGAATCCAAGAATGTGAAGCTGGCCCAACATGCCTTGGCAGGGATACAGGTATGGCTGTCGCTGAGTGCAACAGGATGACAGAAGTTGACAGACCACTTTGGCCTTGAAAGAACAAACAGTTAACATTTTAAATACTGATTGTTTAAAATCCCAGATAGAAATTTGATTGAGCTGGGGAATAACCAGGGAGGGTAACAGGATTTCCTTACATTTACCAGCATTCCTCTGTGCACAACATTATCTTGACGAGCCTTTGTTGTTAGACAGATTATTGGCGACCCAGCTAAGCCCATCCAGAAATGAAATATTTTTTGTGACATCCAACTTTTAGGAGAGTAAGGGATCAAAAGAGAGATACCTCAAGTTCTGTACCATCTCAAATCTTGTATGTGTTCAATATCTGTGATTCTGGGTAATGATAAGCTGGAAAGATTGTGTTTTGTTTTTCTATTCTACAGTTAGGTTGGCGAATGGATTAATGTGTTTTGTTTCCAGAATAAGATTGGGAAGAAAAAAGGAAATTTGGTCTAATGAGAAAAGTCAGATTGCACACACAGATAGCCTTCTCTGAGCATTTGTTCATTTTCTTTTGTACCATACATAATAGATCTAGTTCCAAAGGTGCAAAGGTGACGGCAGTATAAATACATTGACTGTTTAAGTGTTTAGTATCTAAGTGACAAGTACTGTGGAGTTGAAGCCTGTGGGGGATTTGTCCACATGAATGTGGATTGGTAGCATTTGCTGGCTGTCCTTTCACATCAGCATGTACTATTTCATCGTTAGCTCTGTAAGTTCAGAGAGGTCCCTCGTACCTTTTAAGAGTTCATAAATATGAAAGAGTAAGAAAATTACCACTTTTTTCCCCTAGGGGATTGGAATTAGGTAATGTGTATTTCAATATGCAATAGCATTCAAAATTTTTAACATTTAAAAAATAGTTAAATAATATTATTAAAAACACCTTGCTTTTGTCCAAAGTAGTTGGGCCAACCATAAAAATAAATGGGAGTTTGTCTTGATCTGCCACTGATGTTCCCTTTTCTCTAGTATTGCATAGATTTTCCATTTAGTTACTTTTTTTTTGGACCCTCAAGGGCTCTAAGTTATACTCCAGTGTTTTCAGGGGCTTGCATAGTGGGAACCTCAGTGATCTAGTGGGTGTGGTCTTCCGCTCACCATTCCCTGTGACCTTCCATCAAGTTAAGGCTTTTTTTTTTTTTAGGACTTTCTAGTCTTTATCACTTTAAGTTAAAAACTAACTCTGGGCTGCCCTGCATATATTGCATGATAGTCAGAAATCTCTTTTGAGAGGATACTTGGAAAACATTATGGGTTCAGATCCAGGCCACCATAATAAAGCAAATATTACAATACAGTGAGCCGCATGAAATTTTTTATTTTCCAGTGCATATAAAAGTTACGTTTATACTATACTGTAGTCTGTTAAGCATCCAATAACACTATGTTTGATAAAATGTACATACCTTAATTTAAGAATACTTTATAGATAAAAAATGCTAACATCATCTGAGCCTTCAGCCAACTGTAGCAGTAACATCAGAGATCACTGATCACAGATCATCATAGCAAATAGAATAATAAAGGAAAGAGTAATAAAGAAAAAGTTTGAAATATTGCAAGAATTACTAAAATGTGACACAGAGACACAATGTGAGCAAATGCTATTGGAAAAATGGCATCCATAGACTTGATTGACACCCAGTTGCCATAAACCTTTAATTTGTTTAAAAAAAAAAACAGTATCTGGGAAGCTCAGTAAAGTGAAGTACAGTAAAATGAGGAATGACTGCAGAGGCAAATGTCAGAGCCTACGAGGAAAGTTTGAAATGCTTGCTTTCCGGATCTGCAGTGGCATTCAGCTGAAAGAGGGACTCATTACCCTGGATGAATCAGAATTCCAAAAATTCTTCATGGCTGCAACCCTATGCCGCATGGGACAAGGACAAATTTAAAAGGGATAAATATAAAATCCATCCTACACCAGGGTCTCAAAAGTCAACTACCTCAGGACAGAATGGGGACAAACCACTTAATTGCAGCCCTTGTAAATGAGAATTGGGGATTTCCGGGTGACTCAGCATAGAACAGATGTGTTGTGATTCACAACTAAGCTAATTTGATCAGGGAATATGATTAAACTTACGCATTACTGTTTTTGTTTGGTGTTAGGCAGTAAACATATTTAACTATCTTATATTTAATAGAATTAACTAGAATTCTAGAGGTGGGCAGTTCTAGGTTTGGTTCAGGAGCTCAGGGGTGCCACCAGAAACCCCATTTCTTTCTTTCTTTCCTCTCTGCCATTTAAAATTTTTTTTATTTTTTGAATACTATCTTAGAATAGTTTTAGGCTTACAGTAAAACAGAGGAAGGTGCAGAAATTTCCCATATACCCCTTACCCCCACATACACAGAGCCTCCCTGTCATCGACATCACTCAACAGAATGGTACTTTTTCCTTTAAACAAGGATGAGCCTACATTGATACCTCATAATCACCCAAATTTCCACAGTTTACCTTCGCATGCACTCTTGATGCTCTTGGTCTTTATTTTCAGACCACCCTTGAAGTATTACATTCACGCCGGAGGCCGCATGTCAGTCAGGAGAGTGTCTGTAAAACCATATCATTGAGAGAACATTTGATGGCCCCTGGGGAGGGTTAGTATGGAGAGGAAGAGATTAGCTGACTTCAGATATTTGAGAAGTTTAGTCTACATGGCTCTGGGGAAGGGTGAGGTGGTAGAGGCTGTAGGCAGGTGGGTTTTGGTACAATCTCAGAGAATTTTATGAAAACTGAGTTGTCCTCCAATGGCGGAGAGCTATTCTGTGGGATGTAATGACATCTGGGAAACCTCATGAAAGTGACTGTCTTCTTGTTTGAGTTATTGTGGGATTGATTTTCTGATGAAAATACATTAAGACACATGGATTCATGAATAATCCCAGGGTAAATGACAGCTCACATTAGGAAGTACAAAGGCAATTATCTGAAAAGTCAACTTGTTGTCTACAGGACCTTCTCCTTTCTGGTGACAAAGGTACATTCAGAAAGTGTGTGTGTGTGTGCGTGTGACTATCTGAGGGGCTAGATTCCCCCTGGAGCATTCATCCTCCATCCCCACCAACCAAATCACTTGTGTGACCACTGCAGTAGAATTTTGCTTCATAAAATTTAGACTGAATTTTCCAATAGCAGGATAAGTCTTTGCCCAAAACCATTTATCAAAGGTTTGATATGTTTTTTTTTCATGGCACAGAGCAGGGGCTCTTTCCTAATGGCCTCCAGCAACATGCTGCCAGAGTAAGAGACCTTACCCTCAGTGCATACAGTACATACTGGATACAGGAGACTAAGGCAGCAGGGGAATGCCTATCTGTGATCACTGCCTTGTGCCTCTTTACAGAAGCTTCTGGCTGAAGAGAGGTTTGTATCCATGGAAACGGACTCCGATGAGAAGCAGCTGCTCAATCAGATCCTGAACGCTGTGAAAGTGACACCTTCCCTCCACGAAGACCTGCAGGTGGAAGTGATGAAGGTTGGTTTGATGTGGTCCCCCCAGTTTGTGTCACTGGGATGGGAACAGACACTGACCCTTCCGCCCTCATTGTTATCTTGAAAATGCCTCTGCACCATGGTCATGGGGAATATATGGTTATAATCCTTGCTTATGGTCCCCCAGAATTACCCTGATTGTTGAACAGAAATGACGACTAAGTAGAAAGGCACAGTTTCAGTAAGTCTGTTAAGATTTTTTGGCCTGATCCTGCAGATCAAATGTTGTTAGGAAATGTATTTATCGTCTTTTGAGAGACTGTATGTGAGTAATTCCAGCTTGGGGTAGATCTGATCATTCTAAGCATTCTACCTGCCTGTTTATGTTAAAACAAAGACCTAGTGATGTTTTGATACATATTGAGATTTTAGAATCATCATTTTAAGGGAAAGAAGCCTATCCCTGGGAGCCATATCAGAATTACATCTTTATTTCCATCATCAAATTATGTGACCTTACCTCCCACATTCTACTTACTGTCTCCCTTTGGGGGATGGCCTCTCTTCCTCCCCTTTCCCCCTTTTTCCCTCCCCTGAGAATCACTGTAATTGGGAGCCCCTTCTACTGACTCTGGAGTGTGTTGTGTCCTGTGAGTGAACAGTGAGTCAGGCAGAAAAGGATGGAAATTTCTATCCCCAAACAGCACCTTGGTCAGAGTAAAACAGCTTGAACCAATGAGCTAGCTTTTGTAAAGCCGCCTGTCCCTTGAGGACTGTGTGTAGAGAAATGTTTGAGCGGTTGGTGTCATATCATAATGGTTGACTTCTTCCTGGAAGCGCACTGTAGAATTTTGGTCTTGGATAAGAGACATCACTTCTCTGGCTTTCAGTTTCTCCATTCAGACAAGAAAATACCAGCTTCGATCATGGCATTTTCTTAACACCCTGGGTCTCACCCCAGCCCTGTTGCTGGGTAATTGAGTGTAGTGATTAAGAACTCGGACTTTGAAGCCAGCCTGTCTGGATGTGAATGCTTACTCACTTCCTAGTTGGATATCCTTGGACAGACTCCTTAACCACCCTGTGCTTTTATCTCCTCGTCTGTAAAATGGGGGGAATAGCAGCACCTACCTGGTAAGATTGTGGTGAGGATAAAATAGGGTGATCGTTGTAAGGAATTTAGCACAGTGTATGGCACAAAGCAAGTGCGTCAGCAGTGTTGTGTGTTACTGCTTCTATTCCTACCACTTCTGCCACTTCTCCCTCCTGCTGCCCAGTCCATCAGCTCAGGGGGCGGGGCCAGGAAGAGTCTCATACACAGTACGCATTGCAGGTCCCCTCGCCAGCTGATCTTAAAGATCCCGTGGTCTTTAACTGTCTTTGATTCTGGAACATCCAGTTTTGCCTTGTCCTTTGACACACGTTGGGCAGCTGTGCATTCCTAGGAACCAAAAAGTAACCACCTCTAGACTTGTCTTACTTCTCTGCTACCTCGGTGCCACCATTGAGGCAGGCAGGGCCAGCTGCCATGTTCATCGCTTTTACGACTTTCAAGTTTAGTCTGTTGATCTTCTACTAATAGGTCTCCAAATACTGGCAGGTGAGCATTGATGTCATTCATACTAAGAGACACACCTCACAGATTTCATATTATTCTGGAAATGCTCCCAGGAATACAGTTTTATGTGGAATACAGAAATTTCTATTAAAAATTAAAATGAGGAAATACTTATTCTTCTAGGAGCCTGGAAAGAAGAGGATGTTTAATGGTTATGTCGACAGTAACACCTGTTTGGAAGACTTATGCTAGCTTTCTAATTCCAGCCCAGTGGTGCCTTCTGCTAGCCTTGCTGAGGACAGGAGTTGACACATGTTTGCTCTACTGGAAATCCTGGAAAGCCTGTCTTAATGGACTTTGTAATGACACCATAATAGACCACGGTACTCGTAGTTAATGTCTGGCCATAGATCAAACATTGTCAGAGAGAAGGAAAGCAATAATCTGGGCCGCCATTCTTCATAAGTAAATTCCCAGAATGCTTAAAAAGATAAGGGCCTTTGCTACATACTGTTATTTTTAAAAAAATTGACCATTGAAATTGGGAAAAAATATTTCAATTCACAAGAAACCTGGCCTTAAGCTAATTATTTTTGGACAAACATTTTTAGCCAAGCAGCTAGAAAATTCATGTGATAACTGTACTTTAGAGTGGTGTTATTATTAGCATCAGATGAAATTTTGGAGATGGTGGTCTGACTGTGATAGCCCACGAGTGAGGGCTCCATGATCATTTCCTATTAGATTAAAATTACTTGTTTGGGTATAAAGGTAAATGCAAATTATAGCATTTGGGGCTTAGAAATAAGTTTTATACCCTTTCTCCATGTATGAGGAATTTCTATACCAACTTCAGTCATCTTCAGAAGCACGAACCCTTTTATTTTGTAAGTCTGTAATACTCATAATGGCCCAAATAAAAACTTTAAGTCCTTGTTTTGGTACTAATATCATTACAACATTAAGATGCATTTACCACTTTTTCTCCCCAAAATTAGAATTGGATGAGTCATCAGGGAAAAAGACTGGATTCCCATTACATATAAAGGGTGTATTAATTTATTCTTGGTGCTTCTACATAACTCATTCTGATAATAAATTATCTAAACTAGGTATTTTTTGTAAAAAAGTCTCCAGTCATTTTATATAGATACTTTGTCAGAAAATGTTTTAAAATGTGATATGGTAGATGCTTTCAAATGCTGGTCTAAGTATACTATTCAGGAGACGTAACGCCACACCATGTAGTTTTTATTTATTTCTGTCTAACTGTGGCATAGCACATTTCTATAACATCCTAAGTGCTATTTTTGAAAAAACTTTATCATACATTTTACTCACATACTGCTATCTGCTAGTGTTTATAAACACGAGAAACTGAACCATGTCACATTCTTAGGCGTGTGTAGCAATTGAATTAAATTCCTGGAGGGAAAATAATGTGGTTCCCTCTTTTAGAGGTTTCCCCGAGATTAAACAGGAAGTAGCTAATAACGAAACCCAAGGTTCTGATGGGAGTGTTCTCATTAAGAAAGAAGGCCCTAGGCTTTCAATTGGATGGTTAAAAAAAAAAGTCAATGATGCTTGCTTCCGACAAATTAAACAGGAATGAGGTTAGATCTCTTAGTCTAGGAGCTGTTCTCCGTGGTTATACGATCTAACAGGAGGGGGAGAAGAGGCAACTTTGATTCATTGAAATGGCCATGGAATCCAAATACAAATTTTATTGCTGAGCAAGCAAGAGTATCAGAACTGTAGCATATCAGAAGGAAGATTTCTCTGAAGATGCATTACCTTTGACATGGATTCATAGATAGCAAGGAGCTACTTAATACTGAGGTTGAATACTTGTTCCCTTTGGTAATATTTTTTACCATTGTGTGTACCATTTCCATAAATGCTAAGCAGACTATGAGAGCCGGGTGTATAACTAATGACATCTCTGACTAGAGCAATTAGTGCTTTCTTCCCCCTTCTTTCTGATGGATAATCTTCAGTGAGGTCATTAATTGGTACAGCTGGTGAGTCTTCAAAGACGGGAATTGTGACTGGCTTTCTGCCTCTGTAAGTGTGTTAGAGATGTGAGCATCCTATCTGGGGAGGGCAGGCTGGCTTTGTCGGTAGGGAAAGATACGATACTAGATGCTGAGAAAGCATTTGATGAATGTTCTTTTATTGGACATCTTATTTTATGTGCATCTCTAGAAAATAGAAATGAATATTGGTGGAGTGCTTTACATTTTTAAAGGAGAAATGACAGGCCAATTATTTAACATTTGTTATAGACACTCCTAGGAACCAAAAAGTAACCACCTCTAGACTTGTCTTACTTCTCTGCTAAGTACATTACATTCATATAAAGATCAACAGCTAGGGAAATGGCAGGACCAGTATTTGAACTGTAATTCAGCCTGGGGTCAAACATACACTCTTTTTTTTTTTTTCCCCAAGTTGAAGTATAATCAGGTTACAATGTTGTGTCAATTTCTGGTATACAGCATAATGTTTCAGTCACACATATACATACATATATTCATTTTCATATTCTTCTTCATTATAGGTTACTACAAGATATTGAATATAGTTCTCTGTGCTATACAGTGGAAACTTGTTTATCTGTCTTACATAGAGTAGTTAGTATCTGCAAATCTCAAACTCCCAATTTATCCAGTTTATCTCTTCCCACCCCCTTCCCCACCGGTAACCATAAGTCTTCTGTGAATCTTTCTGTTTTATAAGTTCATTTGTGTCTTTTTTTTTTTTTTTTTTTTTAAGATTCCACATATAAGTGATATCGTATGGTATTTTTCTTTCTCTTTCTGGCTTACTTCACTTTGAATGACAGTCTCCAGGTCCATCTATGTTGCTGCAAATGGCATTATTTTATTTTTTTATGGCTGAGTAGTATTCCATTGTATACATACAGCACAACTTCTTTATCCAGTTATCTGTCAATGGACATTTAGATTGTTTCCACATCTTGGTTGTTGTAAATAGTGCTGCTATGAACATTAGGGTGCATGTATCTTTTTGAATTAAGGTTCCCTCTGGATATATGTCCAGAGTGGGATTGCTGGATCATATGGTAAGTTTATTTTTAGTTTTTTGAGGAATCTCCATACTGTTTTCCATGATGGCTGCACCAAACTACATTCCTGCCAACAGTGTAGAAGGGTTCCCTTTTCCCCACACCCTCTCCAGCATTTATTGTTTGTGGACTTACTGAATAATGGCCATTCTGACTGGTGTGAGCAAACCTGCACTTTTGAACAGTGGGTTACCTTGTCTTCTAGGTCTATCCTGAAAGATGTAGGTGTTTGTCATTACTGTCTCCATTTTATAGATGACTGAACAGAAAAGTTAAGTCACAGACTAATAAGAGGCAAAGGTAGGAGTGGCTCAGAGTCCTGTATGCTTTCTGTATCCTTCCATGGCAGTGTATCCCTCATAGTTCTGTGAGCTGAATTCAGATATGAAGAAAGAATCAGTCTCTTTCCTACCAAATTAGCTTATGGCTCTGGGGTGTGTATGTGTGTGTGACAGAGTTGGGGGAAGAGAGAATCTCATTTACCATTGAGGTATTTTTATATTTTATAACAATTGGTCTTATAGAAGGAATGATCATTAGTAAAGTTTAAGAGTGAAGTGACCTAATTGTCTTGTTTTCCTCATAAACAAGGAGAAATCCTCCTTAGTCTGAAGCTACTAAGACACTTTAGAAGATTTGCAGCAATCTCTAGTATGAATGAAAAATCCAGTGTTTGATGAAAAATGGTTAATTTAGAATGTACCCATTATTGGAAGATGAGCTGACTTGCTTACAAACATATTTCTGCAGTTAATGCAGGGAAGCATCTAAAATATGTGATTCTGTGAAGTAAGTGGCCCTCAGATAACCCTCCCTCTTCCTGCTGCTCAGATCAAATGATAATAATCTTTCTCCTTTGTACACATATAGCTAAAATTCTTACTAAGTTTTCCTCCCACGTTTCTTTATCCTTTGGTATGACTGCATTAGACAGACAATAAAAGTATATGAAAAAGGAAGAAGCAAACATTGAAAACTGGGAAATGTTATTTTCCATTTAAGAATTTATGCATTATTTTTTAGATGAAGATATTTTCATATTATCTATTAATTTTTTTTTTTTAAGATTCACCATCTCCAGGTGCCATGCCATTTGAATATATTTGAGAGCAACTCTACTAAGTATTTTGAAACTTTTCCCCCGGTATTTGTTAAGCAAGTGTAAATGCAGAGGCCTTCGGTATGTACTGCGGATGTTCTAGAGTTCCTAGTAGAGTGGGGAGATCCTCCAATGTTTTTCAATCATTTATTGCACAAATAATTGATTGTTTCCTGTGTGCCTGGCACTGTGCTAGATGCAAGGGATCATGGTGAAGACAACAAAACCAAAACCAAACAGAAAAAGAATCTTTGTCTGGAGGCTAGTGATAGAGATAGAAATCAATGAAATAGATAAATACACATAAACTGTGACAAATATAAGGAGAGAAAAATCTAGGGAAATAAGAGTGTATTTATAATAGGGCCTGATGAGGGCAGATGAAGAGGGCAGAGAAGGCTATTCCTAAGACGTGACATTTAAATAAGGTCTAGAGCATAAGTAAGAATCAGATAGACAGGAAGGATAGGGTTGGAGAAAGGGAAGAAAGGAATTCTATTTGTTAGGATTCATTTCCGCTAAAACAAGGCAGAAATTTATTTTTCTTTTGCATGCACTTAGCTCACTATTGTCTGACCCCGTTATCAGAGACCCTTGTGTGTTGCATTTTGTTTCTCCACCTTGTTATCCACAGTGGCTCTCTGTTTCCTGCCCAAATATCCACCTTCCAACCACTTGGCAGGAGGAAGGAGAGGGAGGGCACTTCTGCTTCTCTCCCATTGGCCAGGACTCGGTCATGTGGCAACAGGTGTGAGGAAGGCTGGGAAGTGTAGTCTTTATTTTGGGCAGCCATGTGCCCAGAATTCTATTCTTGAAAAAGACAAGGATGGTGTTGAGCGAGAACTGGCAGTCTGCCACAATCACGGGTCATGTCGGAATCACAGTCTGACGTATTTCCCCAGCTAGGGGCAGCCGGTGCATCATCCCCTCTGCCACCTCCTGTTTTTTTTTGGTTTGTTTGTTTGTTTTTTAACTGCATTTTTCTCCAAGGGAAGGCACGATGAAGCATTCAGAGAAGCATAAGGTTAGCTAAGGCCATGGGCCCCCTGCAATGGCTTATTCAGGGAACCTGCATATTGTAATTTCTCCAACTAGTTAGTCCTCAACTCTTGACTCAGGCATAGTGGAAAACTTCACTAGCTAGCAAGTGAAAACTGATGACATATTGTTAGTGTTGTTTTTATCCCTTTGGCGCCTAGCAGAGCATCTGGCACACGGCTTACTAATTGCTTGCTAATTTAGTTACTGACTAATGGAGGGAGGGAAACACATGTGGTTTTCAGTGGCCCACCAGATGAATGACAAACGAAAGAAACTAAAGTTGTGATTATAGACAATAATCTATGTGAGTTCAAAGATGAGGAAGACCAACATGGATTCACACTTTAGAATTAAAGTAACCTGGTACCTCATCAGAGCCTTGTTTTTAATAGGTGAATTGAAGTCCTGAGTGGTTCAGTTACTTGGCTGGGCTTACACAGTTTCTGGCTGCAGAATCACTATTTCAACCAGTCGTATTTTTCTGGAAAGGCTTTGTAACAAGGCTGAGAGTTGGTCTGGTTTGGGGATGTGTGGTTCTGGATAGGCGGAGAAGAAAACTCCATACTTGCGTTTAACTGCAAAGCCGATGTGAGTAATATGGCTTCTGAAAAAGAGTGAAACATAATGAAAGAACATAAATCTCTTAGAGTAGATAGGAATTCATTGAGGAAACTTTAAGTGGCCAAGTGGACCTGCGAGAGTGGAAGAATGGCTTGGTGTAACTGTCCTGTGACATGATCACTGGACTCTATTCTTTTTAAACTTCTTGTTACTTTTCTTCTTTTCAAAATAACCTGGTAGCAGAGTGGTAAGAGCACAGCTTCTCGAGCTAGAATGCCTGGTGACCTTGGGGTAGTTATTTATCTGTGCTTCAATCTTCTGATCTGTAAAATGCAAAAAAAGTTAATATATTGTTATAATTATGGTATAATGAGTCTTAAATGAGTTAATATAAAAGAAGGGCCTAGAACAGTGCTTAGCATGAGGTTGGTGTTAGCTTTGGTATTTGTCACAGTTATCAGAAGAGAATGTATGTAGCATGATGATAAAATGAACATCTCTGAACTTTGAAAGGTTTTGGAATTTAGATCATTGTATTGGAGGGCGGGCAATCTTGGTAGAGAAGAGAAGTCTTGGAAATGGAAATGGAGAGGGTGGAACCTGGGATTAGTGAGGGATAGTAGTTGATGAGCCTGAAGGGGAGGTTGAAGCAGGCACTAGGAGCCTGGTCGGAGTAGGCAGCTGGGAATCCATACTGTAAGCAGCAGAGTGACATGAGCAGAGCTGCATATTAGATGTTGAAGTGGGAGGAAGGGGAAAGGGTTTTGCAGGATGCTCAGGGAAATGGCAGAACCCAAGTCAGAGGCACTGACGAGATGGCTTATTGTGAGAACCAGGCTGGTGGCGATAGGAGGGGTGCCCTGCAGCTGAGTGTGCTGAGCGGATCTGCGGTAGCTGGTGGCTGGCAGTGGCATAGGTGGTTAGTAGGTGAGAAGGAGAAAATCCAAGGTGATTACGGGACTTGGAGCCAGAGTTTCTTGCTGAATGATGGGTTTTAAGGGGCTCACTTAGGAGACAGATGGTGAGTTCACATTGTCAGATAGCCAAGAATTATAATATTTTAAAAGAACAATTTAAAGAGGTATAAGGATTTTCACATTACAGCCATTCCAAAATAGAAAATGTTCATTGTAAATCCCATCACTGTGACTGATCTCTGTATGTTCGTTTCTAATCATATCTATTTATGTGTGGTGGTTACAGTTATATTCATTGTGTATTTCTTGCTTTTCACTTAACTTTAGATCATAAGCATTTCCCATGTGGCTATATTTATCCCTTTAAGGATAATTTTAATGGTCGCATAATTAGAATTTTAGAACAGGAAGAAGTGTTAGCTGTTTACCGTCTTAGAGACTTAGTGTGGTTGACGTGATTTTCATGAAATTGCATGTATTCATTTCTGATGTTTATAAGCTGAAATTAAAGATTGAAACTTGGGAGAAATATTGACTCTAGAAATACATTTGTGAAGCCTTTAGTTAGAGGTAGGAGTTAGGAGAGTTTACCAGGGGAGAGAATATAGAGGGAGAGGATTAGAAGAATGAGAACAGTTTATTTGTTCAAGTGAATTAGCTAACTTCATTATAATTTAATATTTACATATTTTTTTCTATGGAAATCTCTAGATTTCCTAGAACTCTTTGCTAAGGGCACCTCTGATGCGTATCAATGAATATTAAACTTATTACTCGTGGCAACAAGTAAAGGCCAGAAAAGAACCTGGGACATGACCACAAACCAATAAGTAATTTGAAATATTTTCCAAACTGGAGACTCAGGAGCTCTAGAAAAATCTGCTATTGACTGAAAACAAAAACAAAAACAAAAAAACCTCTCAGAATAGCTATTTGCAGAATTTGGGCAAATTGAGCCAAAGAGTGATTTTTGTAATTACCTGTCACCTGGGCCTAAGACAAATCAATTTAAGTTGTACATGGTAGAAGTTCCCTCAGGAGTTCACTCAGATAACCTGATTCCTTTTTTGGGGGAGATCAAAATAAAGATTGGGGTTGTAGCTCAACCGCCAGTTGTTTCCTTCAATCCAAGATCTTGGAAGCATCGTGAACGGTCAGTGGCTCACCCCAGACCCCCCCCCCCCCCGGAAGTCCTGGATTCCAGCTTTGAGGTTTTGGGAAGCAGGTTGAGATTTTCAGTTTTATCCACCTACATGGGGTATAAATGACCTAAGTGTGGTTCCCAACAGGGGAGCCTTTTGTCCCCCAGGGAATATTTGGTGGTCACAGCTGGGGGAGGGAGTGCCAGGGTAGGGGCCAAGGACGCTGCTTAACACCCTACAGTGCATAGGACGACCCCCCACAAAAAGAAGTTTTTTGGCCCAGAATGTCAGTAGTGCTTGAGGTTGAGCAACTTTGATCAAAAAAGAAAAAAAAAAAATGCTTATCTTTGGCATCCACATTTGAAGTGTTGACAATAGGAAAATGTCCTCAGAAATTCTGTGTTGACTTTGTGATTCCCCCACCCACCTCACTCTAAAGATATGGATTCTTCCCTCCTGCTGTCTTCACAAGACTGAGCCTGCTTTGTTGTTTGCACATGCACCATGAGGGGAAGAACCTGTTTTCTTTTTCAAGGCCAAGGTACACTTTCAGCAGTTCACACTGGGAATGCTGCCCTCCCAGAGGATGGGTGAGACCCACCCCAACCCCTGTCCCGAGAGAATGGTGTTTGGTGTCCCAGTATTCTTGTCCTCAGCACTGTTTGACAGAGTCAAAAAAGAATTGGGCTGTTTCTAAAGAGAAGGAATTATGCAAATATATTTAAGTTGATGAATTTTCAAGCCAGTATACATGAGAGGCCAGAAGGGAATGTGCATTAAGTAATAAAGCCAAATTTTCAGCCAGAACCAGAGCCAGGATTTGAAATATGCCTGCACTGAGGATTTTCAGAGTCTGCTCCTCTCCAAGTCCTAGGAAAGACGAAGCCTTCTGTGGGATGTGCTCAAATTTTGAGTTATTTTTGGTGCTACAGAAGATGATTTTATTTGGCTTGATTTAAAAATAACATCTGATACTTAGAAAAATGAAACTACAGTCACCTCCAGAAGCATGTATGTGTACACTGAAATCATTTTAATGGCTTAACAAAGAGAAATATCATTCCTTGTTCATTCACTATGCCTCCATGTCCTCGGTGTGCCTTAGGGTAGGTTGACTCCCCCAGATTAGCTCACTTCTTGCTGGTTTCCTTGTCTTCTTCCCTGGCTTTAAGTCCTTAATTAGATATGTTACAATCTGGAAATTTAGAGTTCCATGAAAAGATGAGTGTAGCATTGCAATTGTGCTATGTGTTAGACCCAGAGCACAGTGTATTTTCCCTGTCATAATGCTCATTATTACTCATTGTCATCCCTTATTTTGTGACTGTCTTCAAAACCAGATGTCAGCTTTACAAAGATCAAGGATCAAGGGTCTCTTTTTGTTCACTGCTGTATGCCTGATGCCTAGCACTAGACTTGACCGCGTGTAACACCGCCATTGACATATCTGTCACATGGATGAAGGGAAGCCTGAGTAATGCAACACCAGGCAGATGTAAAGTGGCTGGATGCTCACTATCCAGTGAGCTCAGGAATCACTTCTTCACTCCTGCATTCCCTGGAAATGGTCCTCGAGAGGACTCGTTTGGAACCTTGGCAGAAATGAGCTTTGACTCAGAAATCTTACAAGTTACTGGTTACTATGTTGAGCGCTAAGAATAAGTTCTCAGCAGAGCCTAACAGCAGATGTCAGGTGGGAGAATGTTCCATAAGTCTCATGGGAGATGCCCTCTAGTTTCTGGTGATGATTTTCTCCCAGTCCTGAGGGAAGTCCTGCCAAATAGCTGGGTAAGCTGAGTGGGGGCTTACTACACTCTGATTGCCCTAACCAGGTCATCTAAAACTCTAGTAGTATCACCTATACGATTGCCTAAGCTGCCTTTAGCCAGTTATACCACCTGGATCTGGCACTCAGGTTCCCAGGACAGTTTTCCTGTGTACCACCTGGCTGTCTTACCACATTGTCCACACAGTGTACAAAAATGACTAGGTACACAGATACGTAGTCCCATTGAAACACAATGAGGTTGATTACTTATGTGGACAATGCATAGGAGGGATGGAGCATGGGCCAGGATTCACCACACTTCCCAGAGCCCAGTAAGGTGCTGTAAACATAGCAGGCATCAAAAAGTTAGACCTTACATCTAAGGAACTTATAAATCTAAGGGGGTGGGGAGGGGAGAGGGCATGCAGATTTAAGAAGTGTATCTACGCTGCTCCAAATAAACACTACATAATAAGCCTTTTGCATTTTCTGCCCATTCTGTGATTAAATTACATGTGTAGAGTAATTTATGTGATGGAGTTTGAACAAGGTATATATCCTGGTTCTCTAAAACATGTTACTTCATTAATACATAATGTAAAGCTTTGTGAAATACATAGGAATGGGGGTATGTGAGAGATTTCAACCAGACTGACTAGAATGATAGGGAGTAGGTATGGGGAACAGTGGTCTCAAACGTGAGTGACCGCTGCCTTCTATTTTGTGAATTCCCTGTATCCCTTCACCAAATGCACCCCAGTCAGTTCCTTGTCACTGGGAACACTAGGATCTGCCTTTAATTTTATCGACATCATATTGTCTGCTTTATCCCTCTGATGTCCAATTTGCCTCAGTACTTCTAGTTTTAGTTGTGATTTGTTGCCCTGACCAGTCCTAAAATAATATGTGCAAAACATTTAACATGAGCAAGCATTTTAATTGATGTGTAATAAGATTCTAACCAGCCTTTTTAGCATCGTCTCCAGCCTCTGCCTTCACACTGCATGCCTTTACTCACGACATTTCCTTTGCTCGGTATCTCTGTCCTTCCCTTTTCTCTCCTGTATCAGTGCTTTGCTCACATGTCATCTCATCTGTGAATTCTCTGTTCTCCAAAGTTGGGATGTCTTCAGACTTTCAAAATTATTATATACCTCATGATTGCAGTAGCATTTAGTACCGTCAGCCATAAAACAGAATTGTATGGGCATTCGTTTCTCCAATAGATGGTGAGATTTTTATGGTAAAGATGGTACTTGCTTTGTATTTGACCCCACAGCTATCAGAACTTTGGTGAAAAATGACTTGAATTGATTCCAGGACCTGAATTGATACCGGAGAACTCCCAAGTAGAGAGGAAGTAGAGCTGGGTCAGCATGATGAGAACTTTGGGCAGTAGGAATTGTGGGCAGTGATGTGTAATAGGGTGAAGACTTCGAAAAATTTATGCTTTTGAATGTGGATGATCTGATTGATTTTTTTAACTTAAAATGCATTTAATCATTTACATTGGAATGGCTGCCATGATTACATCAAATGGAGACTTGTTTAATCTCTGTGAGAAGACAGGCTAAAGATACATGTGCTGTGCACTTTTTTTTAAACTGTCGTTTAATTAGTTCTTCCATTAAATATCGTTATGAGGTAGGATGAGAATTTTAAAGATAAAGGGATAGAGGACGTAGGCAAAGTCATAGCAATTAAGTACTGAATCACATGCCACAATAACATTAGTAAAACATTTATGTTTGAGCCCTGACATCACAGCCCCTGCTCTGTCATGATTATGATCATGGGGCAGAACGAGCCTGATGGAAAGACCCCAATCATAATGGGAAGATGCTCATGGGAGAGGACTGACCTCGGGTATTCTTGATCAGAAGTGTGCACCTGTGATCTTGTACGTGTATTCATTACTTGTCCACATCTGTCTCCCTCTGTTCCTAACGTGGCTGCATTTTTCAGATTATTTCAGATTCAGATCCCTTGTGCCCAATTCTGGCAATAAATCAGCTTCACTCTCTGCTTTCCAGTCTGATCTTTTTTATCCAGGGTTTCTATACACATTTTTAATTGAGGGGTTGTTTCTTGGGTGTAGGAGCTGTTCAATGATGGTTTTTGAATAACTGGGGTTTTGACTAGCCCTGATCCTAATCTTTCCCTTCCCGTGGAAGGGTCTGTGCCTGCTCTGCCCATCCTCTTAGTTCATCTGTGGAGGCAGTTCCAGCAAGTTAGGTTACATGACGCCTCCTACCACCCAAGTTCCTGCTGTTCAGTGATAATGTAGTCAAAATGCTTTAATGACCCTGTGAGGGGTGTGTTTTTAATGGAATCACCCTCAATATTTAGGTGCTCCTGTTTTCCTTAAGGCCAACGTGCTCAGAATATGGATTGAAACTTTTTACCCTTTCATTATGCAGTGGTAGTCAGACACTTTAATTAAATGTCCTGCACCCGGTCTGGGTTTTAATCAAGTGAATTAGTGCTTGCCAGGCATCAGGCGCACTGCCCGTTTCTCCATGTATCAGTTTCGATAAGTCATTCCTGTCTGCTGCATCAGCCTCGCTAGACACCAGGGGCCCTTTCTATGTCTTGGGATTCGGGAGGAGCGTGGGCATTGTCAGCCCTGGAATTAAAGCCTGCGGTGCTTCCAGCAAAACTGCATGGGCTCAAAGAGTCAGCTTCATTTATATGCTTCACTTTGATGCTTTTTGTTGTTGTTGTTGTTGTTTTTAGTTTTTGCATAGAGCCCAATGAGTTTTCGGATATTAATTAGGTGTGGGGAGCCTTTGTTCAAAGATCTTTTGGACAGGATGTGCAGTGGCTGGGTGCCGACATCCTCAGCTTCCTTCAGGCTGTTGCTAAGAGGCCTCCCTCTACACGTGCTGGCTTCCCTGTGGTGGAGGGAGTCAAGCCTCCTCTGTTCCCTCGACAATCTTAATGATCAGATACTGACCAAATCTGCGGACTCCA
This sequence comes from Camelus bactrianus, assembly GCF_048773025.1. NCBI lineage: Eukaryota > Metazoa > Chordata > Mammalia > Artiodactyla > Camelidae > Camelus > Camelus bactrianus. The sequence goes on along the minus strand of NC_133546.1, from coordinate 23,284,447 downwards.
TGCCCTTCCTGAAGACCTCCCACTTCCTCCAGCCTCTGCTGCCGAAATGCTGCTCTTGCTCACAGAAAACTGGGTTGGGTTTGCAAATTTCTTTCCAAACCCACTCTTGTGCACCCCGTACCAATGCATGGAACAAAGGAAAGAAACGAGTCAATCATCAGTCCTATAAGGAACAGTATTAATTAGCCAGTTCAGACAGATACTTGCCATCATTAGTTTTTCTTTTTGTCAATGACTTTATCTTTTCATTGACATATAGTCAGTTACAATGTGTCAATTTCTGCTGTACAGCATGATGTCCCAGTCATGCATATATATATATATATACACACATATATTCATTTTCCTATTCTTTTTCATTAAAGGTTATTACAAGATATTGAATATCGTTCCCTGTGCTGTGCAGAAGAAATGTGTTTTTAATCTATTTTTATATATAGTGGTTAACATTTGCAAATCTCATCATTAGTTTCGTACTGTAAAGTATTGCCAGTTGTCAACCTTTATTGAAAATACTTAAAAAAAACCGAGAGCCCAGATGGGCCAACTCACCTCCCCACCTCCACAGACCACTATCTCCATCAGCTACTCTGTCATACCCCACCTGCCTGCCACGAAACACAGCATAGAAAAAAGAAATAAGAAAGAGAAGCCGGGCGCAGTAGCAAGAAATCAGAGTAAGAAAGCAGCATGTGAGAAAGCCTGGAGGGCCTTTTGGATGCCCGATGGGTGGTGGTGTCTAACAGAAAGACTAGAAATGAGTAAATGAACAAACCAGGAATTTATGAGTCTGGTGCTTGCTCTGAAGTACGTGAACCAAGAAGCTGAGATACAGGCCGTTTTAGAGAGGGTGCCCAATAGGGCCACCTCCCCCTCTACAGGGGCGACATTTGAGTTGAGGCCTGCAGGAAGGCAACCAAGTGCACCATGTGAGGAACACCTGGGAGGAGCCAAGGGCAGGAGGGTTCCAGGCAGGGATCCCACCAAGTACAGAGGGCTTCGAAGACAAGCCTCTCCCCAGGCCAAATTAGGGCCTGGTGACGCTGTTGTCCTGAGCTTTCACCCCTTCTTGAATACCTGACCCTGACCCCCAAAGACAGTCATCACACAGAAGAAAGCCTTTCCCCATGAGGCCCTGGGGCAGTTGCTCCCACCTTCTGTTCCCCTCAGCCAGCATGGCATTCAGATCACTTTTATCTGGAATCAATTCTTGGCTATCAGTTACCTTAAGGAGCAAAAGGTTGAGGAACAGATCCACAATAAACTTATCTAACCTTGTGACTAGAATTGGCAAAAAGCCCCCTTCCCTTCTTTAAGTACGTCCATATGTGCTTTCTCTGAGGGAGCGACCGTTCCTGGGGCTGGCCTGGCCCATCGCTAGGAGAGCTTCCGTGTTCCGTTTGGACAGTTGCACCTTTTGGTGCACTGATGAGGTGTGTGCCCTGCGCTGGGTACATTTGCTAGGCTTCGGTGTTCTTTCATAAGTTGGGCAGAGCCAGATGAGAAACATCCCCAGAAGGCTGCCACTGCACGCAGGGCGTGGCTGTTGGGTTTGGGGGTCAAGGAGCAGACACCAGCAATTTCATATCTGGGACCACCAGCGAGATGAGTTGCAGCTTCAGAAGCCAAATGGACAGGGGAGAATCTAACCTCTTATCTACAAAATTAGAAACAGTTCTTAAAATGCACAGGGCTTTTATTGATCTGTTCCCTAATAGCATTACAAGTAGAAAGTGGAATTTTTAATGGTTCTTAAGAGATCTTATAAATGTCATCAACTCACTGTCAGTGTAACTTGGAGAATACAAGGAACCTGGGACTAATAAATAGGCCCCGGGCAGTGTTCTGGGGGAAATAACAGGAAGGAAGAGCAAAGTGCCCATGAAAGACTGTCTAATCCCATGTGGATCTGGGAAGGCGACAGGAACAGGAAAGTACAGAGCGGCCTGGGTCCAGGAAGACGCAGTGTTGCTTACTTGGTCAGGGCGTGGGGTCAGATTACTTGGCTTGAGATCTCAGCGCCTCAGCTTATACTTCTGTGACTTCAGGCAGCTTATGTGATCATTCTAAGCTTCAATTTCCTTGTCAGTAAAATGAGGACAATAATAGCGACACTTAATAAAAATACCAATCTGGGTGATTCATGTACAGAGCCTAACACTGAGCCCAGCCATTCGGTTTTCTTGATTACTGGACCCGCCTTCTGGAGCTGTTGAGGAATGCTGCTTCTGGCTGGCCTTGGCAATGATTCTTCCCCGGGGGAGAGGGTAGCAGCCTTTACTCTGAGTCTGTTTTATTGGGCCACATGTGGCCGCTAATTAGAGAGCAGTGGGTGGGCTGAGAAGAAGCACATTAAATAAAGCAAAGAGCAAAACAGTCCTAAAACAGGACTGCCCAAATATGATATGGAAATGTATTTCTAAATGTTTAACCCCTTCTCTCTCCCTTCCTGGCCCGCCTCGTGGTTGTCACAGGTTTTACTCTGCATAACCTACACCCCGACATTTGACCTGAACGGGAGCGCAGTGCTGAAGATCGCAGAGGTGAGTGCCCGCTTTCCCCTGGTCCCACCATGCTCGGGCTGCTGGTTTGTGCTGCCTGCTCACAGCTGCTCTGCCCCCATCTGGGATCAGCGTGGGGCTGGAGCTGAGCCACAGGCAGTAGTGGGGCAAGCCCGTCTCTGCTCCTGACCGTGGGGTATCTCCACCAAGGCATCGGTCTGTGGGAAGCCGGCTGTGTGGGCCCCCATTGTCCATCAGAGTGCTCTGCATGCTTTGCTGTGCTTGATCTGAGGCTTTAACCATGGAAATAACAGTACTGGTTCTCCCGAGTCCGCTACACCTAGGTGTTGCATCTACTTTTTTCCCAAAGATTCATTGAAAAGAATTTGATTTTTTTAAATTACTTTTAAGAGACCAAGGATGAGGGGGATGTTTACTGATTAAATTCTGTCCCCATCTCCTAAACCCTCATGAATACATTTTGTAACGATCATTGGAAAGCCTTTTCTTTTCCATCTGTATTGCAGCCTAGAGTAGAATGTACCTTCCAACATTCCCAAGAGTGTGTCCAACAGAAATCCTGGCTTCCTGAATGTCTGGCACATGCCCTCGGCTTTTGGAAACATCATCATTCCAGAGCTGTACTTCAATAAGCTTAGAATAACTTTCTTTCATTTCTTGAAAATCTTCAGGCTTTGTATGTTTTGACAAGAGTACAAATGCAGACCTCAAGGGGCCAGTGATATTCTGAATTTTGAAATTATAGAGAAAAAAAACCTATCAGCAGTCTTTTTTTTCCCTTTACAATAAGGATTGCCATTTATTGAGAATCCCAGATAGAAGCTTAGCACTTTGGGCATGTATTCCTTTTTCTTCTTTTCCCCATCATTACAAAAAATCAAAGTTTTGTACATTAAAGGTGAACAGTTCCATGTTTTTCTGCACATATGCTTTGTGAAACAGTCACCACAGTCAAGCTAATGAACATATCCATCATCTTACATAGTTAACATTGTCCCGGGTAGTATTTACATTGGCTGATACATGTGCTTTTACAGTACTGTGTGGCATTAAAGAGTGAAAATTGAGGAAAAATTATTTTTGTGCACATACAACACTTCTATGTGTCTATCAAAAGAAGGAGCAGCAGACAGCTAACCCCTCACTACAATGTAAATCAGTTCTCAAATGCTTATTTATGTGGGTGGGAAGAACACTTTTCTTTACCACGTTTGTATGTTTCACTCGACATATGTAAAGAAAGAGAATACCTATCAATATTTTTAGTTGAAGTTTAAGAGATCCTTGTGAGTGAGCTCATCATTTGTAGGTTCACTTTTTTTAAATAACTGTGGTAAGAACACTTAGCATGAGGTCATAACCAAAAAAAGTGTGCAATTCAGTAATGTTACCTACAGTGCAGTGTTGTACAACAGGTCTCTAGGACTTACTCATCTTGCATAACTAAAACTTTATACGCATTGAATAGTAGCTCTCCATTACCCCCTTCCCACCGGCTGTCCCCTCCCCGCCATAACCACAATTCTACTGTCTTGTTTCTGAGTTTAAGTATTCTAGATACCGCATGCCAGTTTACTTTTAGAATGACAGATGTAATTTCTGATCAGAGCAAGAAACAGGATTGGGATGTAAGAGGCTTGGTAGTTATCGTCTGTGTGAAGGACAAGAAAGGATGCAGCGTGTCACTGCCCAGACCGGCCCCCTGCTGAGCAAGGGGTGGGGAGGGGACAGGTTGTTGTAGGACCCTCAGGAGTGGGGAGGGCGACCAGGGATTCCCAAGTGGCCCCTAGAGAGGAGGGTGTCTTTGTCATCCTCATAGGGACTAGGTTTTGAATGAGAATCTGAAAGGTTCGAGATATAATTCCTCAAAAGCCATGGACCAGCCAAGTCAAGGGTGTTTCCTGAGGGTGTCTGGAAACCAGAGTAAGATTCAGCAGTCCTGTGTAGAGAGGATGAAATGTCAAAACACAGTGGTCTCAACCAAAACGTATAAAGGAAAAACAAAACTTTTTTTTTTTTTTTTTTTTTTTTTTTTTTTTTTTTTGAAAAAAAGAAATCACAGCCCAAGAGACATTCAAACTTAGTGGTGAAAGCGTGGACCCTGGCGTCGCACCGTGTGGATGTAAATGCTGGCTCTCCCACCTCCCAGTGGTGTTGCCTTGGATACCTCTCTGGGCTTGAGCTTGTTCTCTCTGTAAAAACAATGCTAACAGCACCTATCTCCCTATCTCCTAGTGTGGTTGTGCTGGTTAAACAAGAAAGATGTATTTCACGTAAAAAGCTTTTAGTGCGGGTCCAGCCACACAGTAAACGCTCGGTCAAGGTTAGCTGCTGTGGTTATGGAGCTGTGGACTGATGATAACGCCCAAGCTTCCACTGAATGATGTTGCTCCGACCAGGACTCTGAAAGCCTGGGTCATTGATGAAGCCAGCTCTGGAGGGAGCAGGAGCAAGCTTACTCCCTCTTGTCCCAACTGAAGCCCACTGAAATCCCCTAACTGGACAAGCGTTCCCAGAAGGATGTCAGTGTGAATGCAGGTCGTGAAGCAGGGGTCGGATCAACATGGGAAAATGTGGTACTTCCAATGCTAGTTTTGACTTATTGTTGGCGACGGAGGCTTGTGACTTAAAAAATTGACTTTTCACCCCTTTTTGATAGTGGGGACCTTCCCTTGACAGAGCATAGGCTCCCAGAAGATGCACCCTGCCTCTCCTGCAGACCCACAAGAAGACCCTTGTCCGTGGCAGGACTTGACAGTTGAGACTCATGCCTCACTTCGATGCACCACTCTGCTCTGGTCACTGGACACCCTGGAGATTCTCCAGCGTGGCAGGGGGTTGGGGACTGTTTTGTAAGGACCACAGTAGTAACCGCTTCACAGTGCTTTTGATAAAAGGCAGTGGGCAGAATGGCTCCTCTGGGCTAGCCTGGACCTGGCATGGACACCAGGTTCAGGAGAGTAAGAATCCGGCTGGCCAGCCCACGGGTAAGGACATCTCCAAGCCAGTCTGCTGAGAGAGGCAGTGGTCCAAGAGCATGATGAACACTGCAGGTGCCAGCACCCAGGGCTCACTCCATCCAGTGGCGCCAATCAGAAAGCCAGTAATAGAAACACCCTAGATAGTGTTCTTCCTGCTAAGAATAGTGGATCTTTATCCATCAGGCTGGGCTGCAACTCAGCGTACTTCCACCAGGCATAAGCTAGAAGTCTGGGCTCACTGTGGCCATTCCCTCTCAGAGCTGATCGTTCTGAAAAGGCTTAAAAACATAACGTCACTCCCTGTGGCGAGAGATGAGTGTATATACTCAGAGACAGTGTTACACAGCTGTCCCTAATGCTTAACAGTTACTCTCTTCCAGGCACCGTTCTAAGAATTTTCCCTGTATTAAGTCACACAATCCCATAGCTTTCCCTGAATTAAATCACATAATCTGCACAGTGATACTGTGAGGCAAGAACTATTATTGTATTTTATATCATAGTATTTAACAGATAAGGAAACCAACATAGAGAGAGGTCCACCAACTTTCAAAGTCACAGCTGGGAAGTGTTAGAACCAGGATGCAATTCAGGTCCCTACAACTGAGCTTCTAGTCTTTATACCCTGTAGCATGTGCCGTCATAGTTTAGCTATGGAAGGGTCACTCACAGGGGCTCTTAAGCTTGCCTCTGTGGAAATTGGTGGTAACCTTCAAAGGAGCTGCCCCTCCCTTCATCCAGACCAATCCCAGGCCTGAGCACCCTGCAGACAGCGTTGAAGTTAAACTAATCTTGCCTTTTATCTTTAGAATAGACCTTTTTATTGAGAGAATACTATGCCCCAGTTCACTACCAATAATGATTAAGGATGAAAACAACAGATCAAGCTTACAAAAGGTTGTATAAGTTCCTACAGAGGCTATTTTCAGTAGTTACTTGATTAAACTTTGACTTGTCTTTACTCTCTTGAAACGATCTCTTTCACGTACAGGGTACTTACTATTGCAAAGCATTGGAGGCCTGACTTTTATGTTGGTGGTTCTCACCAAATGCTGCACATCTGAATCACCTGGAAAGTGTCAGCAAAAATAAGATGCCTAAGGTGGCCCTAGGAATTCTGAGTTTTTTGATCTTAGAGGGACCAGGGCATACACATTTTATAAAAGCCCCCTGGTTGACTCTACTGTAGAAGTCAAGTTGAGAATCACTGCCCTGATAGTTACTGCTCTCTCCCACAGGCTTTGTTGTAAAACTATATTGAAACGAGCTGTTAGGCTCTAAAACCTCAAGTGTGGTCCCCTAGGCCCATGCACGGAGCCCCTGGGAACTTGTTAGAAATGCAGGACCTCAGGCCCCAACCCAGACCTCTGAATAAGAAAGTACCTTGTAATAAGCTCCCCCACGTGATTCATGTGCATATTAAAGTTTGGGATGCACCGCCACAGTGACCATTGGCCTAATCTCATGAAAGTGAGAGCCAAAGATAGTGGGTTTATAGACCTAAAACCCAGGTAGGGCTGCCCTGCGGCCACCCCCACGGAGTCCAGACCCCCACACAGCAGCAGTGTCCTCTCAGAGCAAGATTGTGATTCTTCTAATCTCTCTTGTCTTTCATCAACTTCTCCTGCCAAATCGTCTCCACATTTGTCATTGCTGGATAAATATTTCTTAAATTTTTTGACAATTTAATCTGCTACAGAACCATCCCACTCGTCCTTCTGACGAGTGTGTTTTCATCAATAAGACCCACCGTCAACCTTTAAAAGGGTCGTGGGGATGCCACCCCCCGTCCATCTTTATGTAATCTGTCATAGGTGAGCATGGAGTGGACCTATTGGTATAAAAAGCACAGCAACGGCAGATAATATGGGTCAGGAGTTACAGGTATTAGATTATTACATGAACAATGTATAGGTAATTTAAGAAAGGATAATAGTAGAATCACTTGAAATCACTGTTTACTTCAGATAGACATGATAGGAATAAGCATTTTTCTTGCATTTCCTTCATTTTCTATTTCCTCAGATTTGCAAGATAGCTTAGAGTCTTTCGGTTTTTCACCATAGAATTTGCTAAAGAAGTAGTTTTTCGCCGACAGAAAGAATCAGCTGCCAAAGAGAGTTCCTACTGCTGCCAAAAATAACAGTATTCTCTAGACTTAGTGAAACCCAGAGCGTTTGCAGGTTCTCATGTGCTTTTCACCTGCTAATTGAGCCTTTGAAAAATCTGCATCCCTGTTTATTTATTTATTTTTGTGTGTGTAGCAAAAGATTTTAAAGGTTTTATTTAGCAAAGGGAAAGAACACCTCCAAGAATGAGAGGTGGGCTGATCCAGTGGCAGATAGCAGTGGTCTTTGCCCCTTTCTCTTATACCCTCCCTTAGATTGATTGACGGCTCTTGCCCCAGGATTGCTTAGTCATGCTTGTCCCCTTTTGCGCATGTCCTTAGACGTGCATCTCTATTTTTAAAGCAAAATATTTCAGCCTCAAACTACCACTCAGCTCCTAGAAGCTTTCTTGGTTGTAGCTGAATTTTTCTTACAAAGAAGTCTTTAACTTAAAAAAAATTCTTTTCTCCTATTGTCACTTTTGCTATAGCTAGGAAACAATTTATTAAAATACCTGAAAATAAATCACTTAAAACTTCCATGGAAATGTTGGGAAATCCAGACACACTCTATTCTTTCTTACTCTAGTCTGCATTGAATGTTATCAGGAATAGTGCTTACCCTGAAGCCTGTTATCTGTTGATCAGAAAGTGGGATGTGTACTTAAGTAGGAAAAATGAGGCTGTTTTCCCAAGATGCTGCTGGAACTATAAAAGAATCCTTAAGCGCTTAAAATGTAAATAAGAGGGTAACCTTCGTTTGTGGGTCTAACTTTAACTTGCTTCATTAAATTGCAGTAATGACAGTTTTTCAGAATAGGGTCTTCCATGATGCAGGAGGAATATGAAATACCAACCAAATTTAAAATTGGACAGTTAAGAAATATCCAACATGTTTTCTGTTGAATTTCATGAATTATTGTTAAAACTCCTTATGGCTACATAATTCTCTTCATTAGTTTGAAGCTGGTCCCTTAGTATTTCTCTATTATGTCCAAATTAGCAAATATGTTGAGTGCTTCAAGGATCGTTACCTTAGTATAGGAAGAATGTATTTTTAGTTATTCAAATCCAGGCTTTTTATATTTCAAATATGTGCTATTAACCACTACACTTTATTGCTTCTTAGAAAATGTTAGTGAAATCTTGCCATATTAATATTGCAACCGATTGAAATTCTTGGTGTTCTTACCCACCTTGGCCCTTTATCAAGGCATTTAGTTGGAGAATGGCGGTATGGTGGTTTTGGATGTGAGGCGGAGGTATTGATACATTTCACCTTTTCTGTGAGCATAGATTCAAGTGACCATTAGGCATATGCCACTTTCTTGGGTATCTTTACACGCTGATACTCAGTTTATCTTTTCTGAACATTGTGTTGCCATCAGAGGATATGGAGTTAGCAGTCGTTCCACTTGTTACCCCGGGAGCTTTAAACACACTGAGGCTCAAGACCGGCTGCCAAAGATTCTAATTTCATGGCTCTAGTTGTCATTAAAGTATTTTTTAAATTGTGCTGACTTATTTTGAAATATTCAGTGATACTTTTTTTTTTTTTCACTCTAATGTGGTAGTATTATTCTGAGCCATACCTCAAATAAAACATTATACAATTAAGGAGCAGATAGTCTCCAGAAAATTGGAGTGAGGAAATTCCGTTCTAAGAAGATTCTCCACTTTTCCTTCTAGAAATGTTTTCTTTTCTTCCTTGTGGGCCAGTCCCTGGACTGACTTTGGTGTGACTCCTCTGAGGTGTCTGTTGTTTGGCTACTTACTGCCAGATGGGCTTTGAGAAAAGTAGTCCTTGGCAAGACACTTACCACTTCACATTAACCTCTGATACGCATGACTCTTGAAGAACTCACTTGGTGTTACACACTGAGCAATGCAGAGGTCCTCTCTGCTTCATTTTAGGCTGGTTCATAGGGCATAGTTCAGTAACCCTCTGCAGACTAAGCAGAAAGCTCTGCCTGAGAAGGTGCAGGAATGGATGGGTTGAGGTGTCTTAAGTCATTTTTATATGCCAACTAAAGCCAAGAGGAGCGTGGAGGAGGAAAGGGAAGCCACAGTCAGTATTCCATGGATGTCTGTTCGCTTTAAGAATGTCCTTATAAGTTGAGATCCAAAAGAAAACCAGCAAGTTTCCCTTCCCATCCATGGTGATCAGATTTTCTTACACAGATATTTCTAGGAATAATGAAACAACTTCAGTTCACTCTGTGTGTATGTGTGTGTGTGCGTGCCTGTGTGTCTGCATCAGCAGGACCCATCTAATGAGATGCCTCCTGTCACATACCCACCTGTTACTGCTGTTCACCTGGAAACGGCTGAGCCACTGGGCTGTCATCATGATTCAACATAGAGTTTAGACTTATAATCACAATTCCCTTTGGTTCTGATGGGATCAACAAACATTCATAGTCTTCCCTATATAAGAGACATTTCTGCTTTCTCTTAGTTTACTTAATCTCTGATCCTTTCTGTCTTTTTATCACCATAAATTATTTTTCATCTCCATAAAAACTTTCCAATTAGAAACATACTAGCTTTTCTCTTTATAGAACTCATTCATCAGTACCATGCACTGTTTTAACAAAGCTGTCCCACTAACCCCATTCATGTAGGAAAGAAAAGATAAATGCAGTTCAACAAACTGAAGGTCATAGGTACTTTGCAAAGCTACGCCAACTTCTACTGTGGCAGCTTCTTTAAAATTGATGATCACTTTGGCCAATGTGTATTGAACGTCTGCTGCCTTCCACTACGCTGCTTCATATTTAGTACTAGTGATTCCAGCGGGGGTTTAACCTAGTACTGTTGTTATCCGTCTACTGACTCGGTGATAAAAGTCTCGTATTGCTTATGTATGGCTTGCTGACTTGTGTTTTCTTGTTCTTTTTCCTTCTGTTTTGGGGGTTTGTTTTGCTTCATTAACCGTGTATGTCTTTGCCCTCAGTTGTGTTTAGCATGCCATAAAACCAGATGTCCACAAATGCATGAAATGATCAAAATGTCCCTTACAAAACTTCTCACTGTCCTGTGTCTTCATGCATTCCCTGGCGATCAGGGGCCTGTGGCTTCTCACAAGGTATTTGTCTTGCCCTTTGAGCCTCTGGCTGAGGGGCAGGATGGAGGCTTTTTAAGTGTCAGTTCTGCACCGTGAAAGCAAAAGGCATGGGGAGAGCTGATACTGGAGATACGAATAGAAGAAATTGATGAGCCCCTTTCCCAGAAACTCAGCCTGACCTTGGACATGGTATTCTCTGAGCTTCTCTGATTCAGTGTGCTCATTTTAGCACGGCCCTGAGGTAGAGGAAGAAAAACATTCACAGAGTTAAAAATCATTGGCCTTGAATTACAGTGGTCTGGTTTAAAATGGAAACCCTAGTTCCGCAAACCTTACTGATTCACCAATTTATCATTAGTTTAGCAAGTTTAAGAAACTTTTCTTTAGAAGCTGTCCAGATAGCCAATAAAGCATTTCTTTCTGGATACCTAAAGAGAGCAATATTAGAAGATAACTTCATCATTTTTATGTTTAAAAGGATACTCTCTTGACATATTCAGTATTTATACTCCCAACTTTAGTAAAATGAGCTCCTTAGATTAATCCTTTTTTAAAAAAGCAAACTAAGCATGCCTACCTTTTCCCTGAATAAAATGCCTCTTGCAATTAGTAATTTTCAGTGTTGCATGTGTAGAATAGCACCTAAACATTAAAAATGGTGGTGACATTAAAACTCAAAAAAATTCATTTGGTATTTGTGAAGTTCGTCTGTTTATAGCACTGTTTGTGTTGCTTTAAATCCAGTTTACGTGTGCTTGCTTTTTTGGGTCTAAAGTGACTGATAGAATTTTTTAAGGGAGGCTATATATAGTTCTCAGTATTCAGGAAAATCATGTTTATGTTAAGTGTGTAGTTCAGCTCTCAAAATAGCTGTTCTCTTATCTTTAATGCTTCTAAGGCTTAAAATTCCCCCTTAAATTTATAACGTCAGAGCTTAGAGATCTTAAAGATCAACAGTTATAAAGATTTCTTGGGAGAGTATAAGATTTAAAGGAAACTGTTAGATCCTAAGGTATAAATAGTACTAGTGTACCTAATTACACCATGGAGAATTTGGTCTCATCCAAGTGAATCACTGCACTCAGTTAGATGTACCTTCACAGTTTTTAAACCATTTCATCACATGCAAAAGTAAAAGCCTTTCAGGATTAAAATGCCTTTTTTCCTAAGTGTGTATAAATTGTACATTCTAATCCAAGATCAGAGAAAATGAATTTAAAACTGACATGCCCTAAATGGTAGTTTGGAAAATAATTATTTTGGAACTTGCTCTTATTTTTTAACTTAAAATAAATTAATCTAAGCCAACTTCCAAATACACTTTCGAGTTTTAAATGCTCATTTGGAATATTAAGCATTCAAGAGGAGATACGTTAAACTGATAGAAGATATTTGCTTGTATCTAGTTAATATTACCAAAAAGGTTATTATAATGAAGCCTGGCAGGAAGGTCTAGCTTAAGCAGTAGCAGCAACAAAGGTTTAGTTTCTCTCCCATCTCAGTTATCAGTCATCAAATTAAATTTACCATTTAGGTGAGAACCCCATATTTTCATTGTAGATAGTCTTGAAGTTATTCCTAGAAAAATAATTTAGGTATATTAGATTTTTTTTTCTTTTTTTGCATCTAAATATGCTTAGAAAATAGAAAGGATAACATACCTTGTGGAGAGGAAAAAGTGGGCAAATTTAAAGCACACATTTATCATTATGGCCATCCTGATAGCTTCTGAAAGAATTAGAGGCAGTAAAATCAGAAAAGTCACACCATTTAACATCATCACCATCAAATGAGGGTTGCTGGGTTTTTTTTTTTTTTTTTTTTTTTCCACATTGTGATTTCTTCATGCTGCAGCCATCAGGGTGTCTTCTTATGTTCAACTAGACATTTAAACTCATGAGACCCCAGTTGGCCACGACTGGCATTATGTTCACTAAGCAGGATATAGAACAGGGGGCAGAAGCAAGGCAACAGCAGGCACTTCTCTTTCACAAGAGTCCTTGCTGCAGCCCAGAGGCCAGTCTCTGGCTCTCAAATGTTGGCTTAGGAGCAGGAAGATGAGAGCCACCTCAGTGGATACAGAGTCACCTTGGCTCAGGAGTCCTAAGTTTCAACTATATAGGAATCAACATTCTGTAACAATTCCATGAGCAGAGCTGACGGTCCCCTCAGAGGATGTGATCGGTGATAAGTCACCCAGGGAAACCCAAAACTGTGACTTCTCACCAGGTTTTTTATGGTCCATTCACAGTTTTCCTATTTCAGATGCAGGTTGGGGGACATTTTTATCCTAAGCCATGCTGCTGAGTAACACAGCTGATGTGTCCACCTTTATCAAGTTTCCAGAAGAACCCAGAGAGAGACTTAATTCAAGGTCAAACTTGTTTATAGAGCAGGAATAAAAGGTTTCATTAACTCTTTCCCCACACTTCGTAACTCAGGAGTTAATAAATTCTGTTCTGGTTTGCCACGGAGAGAACTTTTCCTAATTAATTTCCAGCCACCTGCGTTTGTTTTAAGATAGAATGATTTGGCATATCTAAAAATCACTCATTTGCATTCTTCTGTGATTCTCAGAATAATAGCTTCTAAGAGTGATAATCCTTAGGGAAGTATTACTTTTCCTGTATTATTAAAAACAAATGCCCAGGGATTTAGAATATTTACCAGGATTCATTGGTAACTGGTCCTAAATTAGGCTGACTTTCTATTTAAGAGGAATTTAATATCCTCTCTAGTTAACTCCAAAGCATGTTGGTAATGAACTGATATCTACAGAGCGTGTTTGTTGCTATCTTTTTCTTTACCAGGTGTGCATTGAAACATACATATGTAGCTGTCACCAACGTAGTATAAACACTGCTGTGCGGGCAACTCTCAGTCAAATGCTGAGTGACTTGACTTTACAGTTACGACAAAGGCAGGAGAATACGGTGAGCCTCGCGGTACCCACGCGTTCATCCCGGTCTTGCCAGCGTCTCTGTGTGACTGCATGCGGAGTGTCCCACATCCTGCATGCTTTCCCCTCCCCCTATCAGAGCTGCTTCCTGCTGAAACATTAGGAAGGGCTAGCTGGGTTTGGAAGAACACTTATTTATATAAATTAAGCTCTTTAAATATATTTTTATATGTTTCACTCCACAGCTTGGAGGGTTTATTTTTCCTTGTGGTTTCTGTCATTTTTTAATCATTATTTTAAAATTCACTATTCTTTTAAAATCACTTTTAAAGCTTTTCAGACTGAAAGAATTTATATAGAAATATTGTGATATATTAACAAGTATCAGAAGTAAATTCGAAATTAAGAAAAATTAATAGCAGTTAGTTATGTGCTTTGAGGTTTGTTTTATGTTTTTCTTTGTTCAATAAAAGGCAGTGGCAGGAGGTCTCCTTCACCTGCTGGTGCCATCAGGGAAAAGCTGAATTTGTCTTCTCTTTTTCATTAAAGCCCACTCGAGCTTTTTGCTCTCAACTTGAGCAGATTGTTTAAAATGAACGTTCCTGGGAAAAATGTAAATGTAATCAGCTTCTTGTATCTGTTATCTTCTGGGAATGTTAATGAGGAGATGATTCCTCTTCAAAATAGGTTTGTTTTTTTTTTTTTAATCTGCCTCTCTAATAATTCAGATTAAAATTCTTTTGAAATCTGCAAGAAGTATTCTGAAATGAACACTTTATTTTTTTTTAGAATGGGAAATCTCAGTAGCAGTTCAAAGTAGCTCAGAAATTAATTTGACAGGAAGAGCTCGTGTTTAACTTCAACTATTTCTAATTTTTAACTTCAATTATTTTCTAGGTTTTAGAAAATCATAGAGTTGAGTGGGACCTTAGAGATTATCTGGTCAAATTCTTTTATTCCTCAGAAAAACAGGTGGGGAAGATGAAGCCCAGAGAGGTGAAATTAAAATCTAAAATTAATGAGCTTATCAGTGAAAAAGCCAGAACAAAACCCCTGGTCTCCTTACTGACTCCCAGTCCAGGTTATTAATATGTGGCCGGGCAGCCAGTGCTGAAAAAAACACAACACTAACCTGAAAAAAAAATACCTATTGATTTTCTTTTGTGTTTATGTCCAAAGCCCACATTTCTATTTTAAAAAATTGTTTTAACTTGAGATATTTTTATTGCATTAGCTTACTCTCTGTTGAAAACTATTTCATTTACACTAGGATTTTGAATATGGTGGTGTAGGAATATTAGTTTAAAAAAATTTATATCTATAAATAGAAAGCATTAGAGAGAAAAGTATTTTTAATGGAAATAAACCTAAGATTTTGAGAATCCTTCTGTTAGCATGCATCCTTGCTAAGTGGCAATATGATGGGAAATACTGTAACAGTAATGGTATCTTAATGTTTTAAGATGAAGCATTTAAAGGAAGCTGTGTAGTCCCAAAGTGATTTCAATTATATTAGTTTAATCATATTTTTAAAACTTTAGGAGAATTTTAGGTTTCAAGTAAAATGACTCAGCTGTTGATTTCATCTTGCTCTTCCGTAAGGATGGTAACAGGTATAGCTGTAGAGGTCTGGATAAAACTGGAGGGGGTGTCTGCCTCTGTCCTGCGTACTATGCACCAAATCAGCCTTCTGTTCCTGCTCATCACTGACCATATGGACTCACCCCAATCGGAGGCAGGATTCCAAATTAGATGGAAAAATCAGTGTTTCCTGTTAATTTCCTTTCTATTACTCATGAGGTTCCCTAGAGATGTTTTTATGTCCCAGAAAAACGTGATTCTCAGGATGCTAATATTTGAAGCATTTATGATGTCTAGTAGAGGGAGACACAAGTTTTGCCACTTAAGAATGGTTATTTTTAGTAGCTTTTTAAAAAATGATACAGGGCGCTGTGGGGCTTAAACTTCCATGGGGTTGTGGACCCTTGAATACATTACTTTTGGAGCTGATAGGCTCGGGTCCAGACAGCATAGCCTTTTCATAAGTACCATGAGTAAAGGACCACTATCAGGAGCCCGGGGGCGTGCTCAGGGAAGTTAGCAGAGCCCGGAGCACTCAGATGACGTTTTGTTTCCTAGAACTTTCCAATGTTCGAGTCACGATTTTTCTTGCCCACATTTCCTAATTGTCTTGTGTGTGTCTCTCTTACTAGATAATTGAAAACCCGGATGTCCCACAGGAATTCAGGAATCAAGGTATTGGATTTGATTTTTGCGAGTTCCGTTTAAAAAGCGGTTGTAAGAACATCTACTGTGTGCTTGGTGTGGGGATATAAAGCTGAGTAAAAGCTCTCAGGGTGGTTCACCGTTCTCCTTGGAGGCTCTGCTTAGCTTCAATCAGCCGTTGTTTCCTTCTGTTCCTACACTCTATGCCAGCCATGCCTACTCCTGTTCCAACCGTGGCGGAGGCGGGGGCGGGGAGGGGATTAACTCTTCACATCCCTTTCTGCTGGAGGCTGGTTTTTGTAGCTTCTTCACTCTTCATGAAGTCAAGTTAATTTATTGATTGTTAAAATGAGCACTGAAATAGAGAATCGCAGAAGCCTGCTTGGCATAAAGTGCTATTGCACCTGAAATATGTTTGCAAAATACTGAGTTTTTTAATATGAAAAATGAGTCTTCTCATGGGGAATCTTGTAGGACAGACAGCCCTGTTAAAGTAGCAGGTGAAATCAAAGTAAGGAATCTCTCATTCTGACCCAAGGAAAGGAAAAAATAGAGGTCCATGCATAATTCACAAGCACTTTGATTTCTTAAAAATGTTTGGTGGTCTTGTTTTCTGAAAGAGGATGAAAAATTCAAATTACCTAAATAAAATATTGAAAATATGAGTTTTATTTCAGATTTTATTTAGTAATTTTAAAGCTGCTGAAAATTTTTGCTTTTCTTTGATATTTTTGCCAGTTAATAATGGGGAGAAGGGGTTGGGTAGAGAAAGATGAAAAAGAAAGGGAATGCAAGGAGAGAAAGAGGTAGCTAAACAGCCACAATTAGGAGAAAAAGCGTAAATAAAAGAAATGAGAAAGAGCGATGCTTTAAGTCATCTTCTAAAGCATGGCTTGAGCGTGTTGTTTTGGTCACATCCTGCTGTGTTCTTGGGCCATAAGTGCCCGCAGCATCTTTTCACCTTGTGAAGCTCTCAGTGGTGTGTTCCAAGATTTCCCACCTGCCTTTTCCTCTTTTGGCTATTGCAGTTCCCAGAATATCCTCACTTTAATGTAGGGTGATTTTATAAACTAAAAAAAAAGTCAAAGTCCTCTCAGTTTACGTTGCGTCTTTAACAAATACAGCAGCACAAAATTGATGGACTTATTTGAAATTTACCTAAAATTGAGTTTCAGGGCTACATACAGGTTTTATTTATTTTAAACTCTCTTTTATCATCGTACTTGATCATTTCTCAATTTTTTTCCTGCATTTAAAGATCTTAAATTCTGAGCGCCAGCCATTTCTTGTTCCCTTGTCCTCCTCCAGTTTTCCTTTTATTTTCCTTCTTACACTCTTGCCATTTTTTTCTCCATCTTTGACCTTATGGTCATTCATTCATAGATGCATTCATCAACTACTTGGCCACATTCATAAAGATCACTGCAGGTTTTTATTTAAAAAAAAAAAAAAAAAGCAAATGCTTCCACTTGTTCCTTCACCTGGCCCATCAGTTCTGGGACTTGGTTATTATTTATCCCATCTTGTGAAAGGGAAAACTGAAGCTGATCCAGGCTCACACAGTCACGAGTTGTGGGCCGGTCCCTGACCAGATTCCAAATGTCAGCCTTTTCCCAGTGCACTTTAGTGTGTCTGTGGAAGTTTTGTTGCTAGCTTCTGGACACGAACATGTTAGAGGGAAAATTATTTTTTCTGACACCAGCTGTTGCTGCACATACAACAAAGACCACATGCCCTGACGATGCCAGACAAACAGCGAAAATAGGTGAAGTTGGTGACTAACTTATTTTGCCCCCTTTCCCTAGTTTCCTAGTTTGAAAAGCCCATCTTCCCTCCATGATGCCGCATCCTCTCTCCCTGGGGTACAGCTCACGTCTGCTCAGAAGTCCCAGAAATTCAAGTGGTCAGAATAAAGGATGCATGTATGGTCTGCTGGCCTAAATACTGAGAAGACTGTTACCAATTGTGTTGTTTCTTAAATTGACCAAATCTTTTCTCATTAAGTGTGGATGATTTTTATTTATGATAAACAGTCTTTCCTCTCCTTTCTGGACTCTCTTTTGAGTGTTTTTAATTCTTCTCTGTGATCCCTGTGCTGGCCTACGGAAGGCTCAGCACCTGAAAATCATCTTTTCAGTCCTGAGAGTATCAAAAGCAGAAGATGGAAAGGACTGTTGAGGGAGCCCGCAGTGCCCCCTGCCAATGTCTAATGCCTGTCACCTCCCCTGTTGCAGGGTCAACAGTGGAGTCCCTCTGTGACGACCTTGTCTCCGTGCTCACTGTTCTGTGCGAGAAGCTCCAAGCCGCCATCAAGTAAGTGCCTTCAACATCACTGCTCTTACTCACCAATGGCCTGTTTCTCAAGTAACTTTTGTCTGCAGCATCACTTAAAGTTGCAGAGTATCAGGACCGTGGTTCCCCCATTGGTATTCACCTGTCATTCCTGAGAAACATCTTCAGTCACATTGGGCAAGCCTCATTCCCAAGTAGGATTACTGAAGCATATAAGATTTTGATGAGAAAATGGGAAAATAATACCTTGCAGAGAAGAGTTAATCTCTCAAACCTGGAGGTGAGCGGAAGAACGCTGGCTCAGGATGATGTGAGGGCTAGTCCCAACCCGGCCTGTCCCAGGTGTGTGACTCTAAATGAGTCTTCTCATTGAGCTGTGGCACCTTCCTCCTCTGTCAAGTGGCAGGGTTGGACTGGGTGGTCTTCCTCTGTTTCTTCTAACATCTCCTGAGCCTATGAACTCACACACCTATCTTTAAAAAGAACATGTTACTCTGACTTTTTATACTTGTCATTTATTTGCATGCCAGTTTAATCAGTGGTATTGGTTCATGTGTGATGTCCACTGATCCAACTGTCCATGCAGTGTCATGGTAAGACAACTTAGGCATCTCTAGTAAAGCCTGATCATAAAAAGGCAAGACTTTCCAAGATGAGATGAAAAGCCTCTACCAGCTACATATGTAGTTAACTGCACAGTTCTGCAACACGGTATGGTTCTAAAGTGCCCTTTGAATATGAAAACAAATGTATGTATGTATATGCATGACTGGGACATTGTGCTGTACACCAGAAATTGACACACTGTAACTGATGATACTTTGATTAAAAAATATATGTAAATAAATTAAAGTGCCCTTTGAGTTAGGAAAGACACATTAAACTCTTCTTTACTGCTAACTGGGACATTTGATGACTCTGAAAGAATTTTGCTTGTAGAATTTTCTAGACAGTAGTGAGCTGGAAGAAGCAGTTCAGTTGCAGACGTGAGTGAGCTATCTCACTTTGCTGGAAACTTGGCAGAAATTTGTTGATGCCTTTTGCTTATGATTATAATCACCCTCCTTTACTCTCATCAGTGCCCAGGCAGGGATAGGGTACATATTCACTGGGCCCATCCATGCCCAGAGTTTAGATCTCTTCTAGTGCAAACTCCTCCCCACCCCTGCCCAGTTCCTCTCCGTCTTGGCAGAGCCAGCTATGATGGCAGAGCTAGAATGTGTTTCTCATCAGCTTGTTTTTTTCTTTCTGTACTACCAGAGTTGAATCACTACTGGCTCAACTGCATTGTCTTTGTTGGATTACATGGGTTAAAATCTTCTGCCCCTTATTAGCTCTTGACTTTAGGCAAAGATCTCAACCATCCTAAGCCTATGTATCTTATGATTAATTATTATTATCATGTTACATTATTTTATGTTAAAAATATGTTACAATAATCATAGTATTTAGGTATATCATAATATTATAAATTATGTTTAATAGTGATATAATTTTAATATTAATATGCTTAATGATTATAGTATTAATATATTATTAATTTGTATTATAATCATTATAAATAATAGTAATACATTTAGTAGTAATATAAAATATATTAAGGTTTTTGTAAGGATTGAATTAGAAAATTAACCAAAAAGACTCAATGCCCATCACCCCAAGGTCACCAGGAACACCTGAGGTTAACGGGGTTAGGTTTAAGCTGCTGCAACAAGGGATCCTGTACACCATGGGGAATCATGGGGCAGCCAGTAAAAGGGTGGGTGTCAGGAGGAATTATTGTAGGACTTGAACCTGAGTTAGGTAATTTGGGAGTGAGTTAAAGTAATTGGGGGTTCTGCTCAAGGATTGGGTACTATCAGGAAGGAGGAGGTAATTCTAGCATTGAGCATCTTGGTTTTTCTCTACCCAATGAGACAGATAGATTGTCCCTGGAGAAAAAAACAGGAGTCACTTACTGGCAAAGATGATATTTGTTCATATTTGTAATTATACAGATTTTTTTTTCTTAATCTCTATCCATGTGTCAAGTAGATTGGCTTTCATCTTGTTCCATCACCGATGTTAACATTCTGTGCAATTGTTTATGTCCCCAGGGGAACACACAGCTGGCTGGTAGCAACTAGGCTGTTGCCACATGTCAAGGATAATTCTTGGCCCGCCCTGCTCAGGTCTTAGCATTGTCAGGTAGTAAAACAAAGACCACCAAAACTTTGAAGAATGTAAAGGCTATATTCATTACTGTGCAGCAAGGGAAAATAAATAAGCTAAACTTTTTTTTTTTCCTGAGTAGTTTGCTAAGGGAAAAATCTAAAAATTTTAAGTACTAGAAAGATGCTAGTAATAGCTCATGGCAAGTTATGCCATTAATAATTTAAAAATAGCCATCGGGGGAAGTTAGAATGAGTTTGTTGGTCTATAAATGATACCATTGTTCATTGGTTCAGAAAGAATAAAAAAAAAATGTCCAGTAAGGGCCTGCCTGGCATCTGGGGTTCAAGTTCATGGTTATTTAAACCTGGATGGTTCTAATGGCAGCTACAGGGACCCCTATCTGGAGGGCAACCATATGACCTGGTTTACCTTAAATAGTCCAAAGTTATGCCTGTTGTGTAATTATTATTGTAGACACTCATGCTGATATCTTCTAGGAAGTACTGGTGTGAGTGGAATTTTTTTTTTCACTGCATAGCACATAATAAATATTTGATAAATATTAGCTTTAAAATGGTTGGCTTGCTTTTGGAATTATCAGCGCTAAGTCTAGTTTATGATGCATTAAGGAACGCTGAGTTCCTTACATCAGAAATTTTACTGTAGATTGTTAGGGAAACACATTGCACAAACGTACATTGCAAATGAACACACATGTTTATTAGGAGCTAAAGGTTATATATTTCTATCAGTCACTGAGAAAAATGAAAACATTTCTGAACCGTATGACTCAAGGACAGGTTTCAAATGGAAAAAAAATAATTCATGTGACATGCATATGGTTTTCTAGGGTTTCTCATTGAGCTCTGGATCAAAGATGGCTTTAGGTATATTGTTACAGAGCGTAATGAGTTTTATAGGCTTCTCATAGTCTTACTTGGTTTTCCAATGCAATTTCCCTGTCATAATTCTGCCTCTAGAGACTGTTCATTTTGTTTGGTTATGGTCTTTCCCATCATGATTCCATTGCCCTAAGATGGGGGTTCCATCACTGCAGGAGCTGGGGTGCAGCACTCTTAGTGCAGCCTCACTGGGAGACCTTTAAGTGCACAGGGTCAGATAATGCCGTTCCCTTGGCTGCTCTCACTCTGGTGGTTCTGTTAATTCTCCTTAAGTTTTCACATCTGCATAGTTTCTTTTGATTTTACTACCTTAACTCCCTTTGTTTCTATTGGCTAAAAGGTAACACCTCTCCTACTTTCTAAATAAGTTCTTCCTCTGAAATCACACTGCGATCTTTACTTCTTCTCAGCAACCATTTCCAACATCAGTGCCCACATACCTCTTAGAGCTTTAGCTCTGTAGGAGCATGTACTCAGTATACGTTCAGTCTCTCAGGAGAATTCAGAAAATGCATTCAGGTACGCAGAATAACTCGCATGCATTGGAGATGCGGTATTAATAGAGCTCTAATTAGGCAAGTTGAGTACCATGATGCTGTTTAAATCCAAGAATTTTTGGAAGGATAATTGGCTTAGAAAGGTAATTATTCATTCTCTGCCTGTTGGTCTCCCGCCACCCTCTCCCCACTTCCTCTCCCCAGGATAGAATGTCAGATGAATCTATACTTAAGCATCCTGGAGTCAATGAGGCAAGGCTGAGAGTTCACATTCTGTGTTCTGATTCCATTCCACTCCCTATGCAGTTCACTCCTGCTCTCCTTTTTCTAACTAAATTTGAATCTTTCTAAGGAAGGCAAAGTAAAAATGGTTCAAAACAGAACAAAATTCTAAGAACTCTAGAGATCCTGGACGGACTGCCTCACAGTAAGGCACTGCCTCACCTTCATGGTCCACTGGTCCACTCACAAGAGTTGTTCTCCATGGATCATGGGCCTGGGAGGAAATCAGAGCTGAGCAGAGAGTGAGACCAGTAGATACTCAATCTGCCATGAAATGTTCTGAAGAAAGGCCAGGCAAAGAGATGCACAGCCCTCATAAGTGTGCAGATTTTCCCTGGTGTGTTTTGAAAGATCTGACTGGTTTCTAGGCTCCCTTCAGCCATGTGCATTCCATCGATGTGTCTGTCTGTAGTCAGACAAATATGAATTGTACACACTGTTCACACACATGTGGATCTCCTGAGGGGCCTACGTGGAAGGTGCTTACATCTCAAACAGTTCCTCTAATGACATGACTCATGCCAGGCCTTGAGCACCCATTTTTCCAGACTGCTGCAGCCCACAGAAAAAGCTGCCACGTTTGGTCTCCAAGGAGACTCCCGGGCCAGTTTCCCTGGCAGTGCATTCTCTCCATCATCCAGCCTGATGCCTTGGTGTTGCCGTATTGCTGCAGCTCACTTTGCTGAAACGTATTCATAGGAACCTTGACTGCTTGTACCTTTTCTCTGGGTTTATTTCCAGTGATTCCAAAAATTAAGACTCTTTACTATCCATAGTTAATTTTAGTTCTGTGATGTTTGACAGTTTGACAGATAAAGAGACTTTTTAATAAGGCCATTTAATTATTTTTCTTAATAATGAGTCAAGTGATTGGTCAGAAAGACCACATACCTGGATTTTAATACTTTCTGGTGACTAGGCAGAAAACTTAATCTAGGTAGGAGAGTGTACATCCCATAAACTGTCTGATTTTTTTAAATCTGGTTCTGTTGAGGAACCCCATAATAATAATTATGAGAAAACAATTTGTCCGTTGAAAAAAAAAGGTTGCTTTCCAAAAAGTAAAGAGAAGCTAAATGCAAGTTAGTAAAGCATTAACCTTCTAAAAGTTATCATGAGGGAGGAAGATATAGCTCAAGTGGTAAAGCACATGCTTAGCATGCACAAGGTCCTGGGTTTAATCCCTAGAACCTCCTCTAAAAATAAATAAATAAACCTAATTACCTCCCTCCTCTCCTCAAAAGAAATTAAAAGCTGTCATGGTATGTAGTCTCTTGAAAGATTTAGATAATTAAACATATTAAAAATAAATTTTTCTAGAATAAATTGTGGACTTTAGTCAATATGTCAATATTTGTTCCTTATGGTAGCTGGAAATTTGTTCATTAATGGTAAGATGTTAATAACAGGATAAACCATGCGCAGGAGTGGGTAAAATATGGTCACTTTCCATACCATGCTTGAATTTTCTGTAAATCTTAAACTGTTCTAAAAAGTAAAGTCTATCTCAGAAAAATCACCCTAACTGTATTAATTTGCTGGGGCCAGCGTAACAAAGTACCACACAGTACCACAAACTGAGTGACTATAACAACAAATGTATTATCTTGTGGTTCTGGAGGCTGAAAGTCTGAGATCATGATTTCAGCAGAGTTGGTTTCTTCTCAGGACTGTGAGGGCAGGATCGGCTCCAGGCCTCTCTCCTTGGCTTGTAGACAGCCGTCTTCTCCCTGGGTCTCTTCACTTTGTCTTCCCTCCATGTGTATCTTTGTGTCCGAATTTCCCTACTTTATAAGGACATCAGTCATGTTGGATTAGCACCCACTCTAATGACATCCCTTTAACTTGTTTACCTGTGTAAAGACCCCACCTCCAAATAAGGTCATGTCTGAGGCACCAGGGGTTAGGACTGCTGCGTGTGAATTTGAGGTGGGGGGCACAAGTCAACCCATAACACCACCCACCTCCCCCCACCGACCCAAAAATGAGCCCTTCTGTAATGCCCAGCATTCTCCCAAGTGTTTCCCACATGTCACCTCTTTCGTTTTACTTTGTGTGCGTTTGTATGTCGGGTCTGTTCCTCTGCAGCGACGGCCAGCAGCTGCAGCTCCTGTTCCTAGAGTGCATCCTGTCCGTGCTCAGCAGCGCCTCCTCCTCCATGCAGCTGCACAGAGGCTTCACCGACCTCATCTGGTGAGCCCTCATCCTGCCCCCCACCCCACCGCCCATCCACGCCAGCCTGGAGGGCTCGCTCCTTCTAGCTGGGTCTGTGGGTCCCTTCCCACCGCATCTGTGACCCACTGGTTGTCTCATCTGTGTGTAAATGTTTTAGAGGTTAAGTAAGGAAATTGCCTTGCTTACATGCCCCAGACCGAATTACGGAGCAAGACGGATAATTACTGTAACAAAATATTCCTCCCAAGGCCGTCTTGAATTTGTTTACATCATAGGATCATGAGATCCTGGGTTCTAAATTATATAAAGGCACCAGAGAGTTGCACGGGAGAGGGTTGGGGGGAAATTCACCTTTGCCAAAATTGAGCCTTATTCTCAGCCCTACCGTGGTACTCTCTCCATCTCAACTGGATTACTGGTCTCTTAATCGCAGTCAGAGATGCACACAAGTGACAGGGCCCTCGGGCAGCCAGCTAGCTGCTCTGGGTTCCTGGGCTCATCGACAGGGAGAAAGTCAAATGCTGTGTGCCAGAAATTTAAATCAACCTCAAATGAGGAATACGAATAATTTTGTTATTTGTAGTAAAATGAGACTTTACAACTAAGCCATTTGGGATTTTGAATCTATTTTCATCACATAAGGTGGTTTCTGATACTTCTCTTAGTATTTTATTTAGTTAACCTCACCCTGAATTATGAGAAGTATTGTGTTGTATCCCTAGGAGTGATACAGAGGCATGGAGCATGGGGGCAGAAGGCAGCCAAAACAAGGAGCAGGAAAGAACCCAGCTCTCACTCATCATTTTTGCAGCACCTGGGGTTGACCCTCACGATAGTATTCACATTTTACCCTTTGGCTTGTGGCCAGACTTACTTTCCCTTCGTGTCTTCTCAGGAAAAACCTCTGCCCTGCGCTCATCGTGATCTTGGGGAATCCAATTCACGACAAAACCATCACCTCCGCTCACAGCAGCAGCAGCAGCGCGGGTACCAGCGTCGAGCCGGACTCTGCATCTCCAGGGGTCTCCGACCACGGCCGGGGCTCAGGCTGCTCCTCCACCGCGCCTGCCTTGAGCGGGCCGGTGGCTCGGACCATCTACTACATTGCGGCCGAGCTGGTCCGGCTGGTGGGGTCGGTGGACTCCATGAAGCCGGTGCTGCAGTCCCTCTACCACCGCGTGCTGCTGTACCCCCCACCCCAGCACCGGGTGGAGGCCATCAAAATAATGAAAGAGGTAGGGAGGCACTGAAGGATGCCACCAGGGTGCCGCGGGGTCTGAGCTCTTAGAACATGTTTGCCGGCCACCTGCTGAAACTTAATTGCTACCACACCGTATCTGGTAACAGATGCTCCCTCAGGTACTGTCTGTGCAGATATATATATATATATTTATTCAGCTTCGCCAAAATTGGATTTCAAATTGATTTTATACTCAGGTTGAACATTATCCAGAAAAGAGCTTTACTGATCTCTGATTGCTTTAGGAATCCTGTGTCTCCTTCCTTCTTATGCCTCCTTCCTCCCATATATGTGACTGCCTGGTTTTAAGGAGTAATTAGGGTTATTTTGAAGATACTCCAAGCAAGGATTGCTCTGCTTCCTTCTCACCCAGAAAGGAATGTGGTCAACATTTTTGCATCTGTGAACTTGTTTGTGAAGGTCAAATCACATTGACTTGCGCTACCTAGCACCAAAAAATCAGAGTAACAGAATTCCCTTCCTGATGATTTGTTTATTTTAAGCTGCTCACCAGTTTGTAAAAAGCTTAATTTGAATTGCTTGTTGGTGTTGTTTTCATGAAATTTGACTATGATCAATTATGGAAGGTTCTGACCCAACATTTCTAGAAATGAAGGAGCCATCCAGATTTACTTGCTGATTAAAAAAATCTCTGAGCACACAATAACAATTACCATTTTTTCTTACCTACTGTAGGCCAGGCACTTCACATATATTATTTTTAATATTCATAATAACTTTGTGAGGTTGTGTATAAACATTTACTAATGAAGAATGTTACTTTTCCCTGTTAGGGCTTCAGGCAATGGAGCTCAAAGGGTCGGCTGTCATATCTGATCACTGCTAGGTTGGTGAATGCAATACAGCTTTGGAGGCTAGTGACACTACCCAGACAGCCCTCCCCTGGGGGCCCGCCCCCGCCCCATTAAGCAGGTAGCCTGCAGGAGCAAGGGTGGGCTTTCTCCGAGTAGGTGGATCTCCGGGAAGAGGAAGGTGGAAGGGGCCACTGCACATGCTCATCTCCATCTCCTAAATTCACCAGTCAGATCAGCTAGTTTTTGTGTGTTTCCCCCGGTATCTAACACTGCAGGGCTTGAATCAGAATATTGTTTAATACATTCTGACTGAATGATGGATGGACCCAAGGACAGAACGTCTGCCAGGAGGGTATTTTGTAAGCAGCAGCATCCTCTCTTTCCCCCCAAGAGTTGACAGGCACCGCGGTTGTTGCTGCCCACGGTAGAGCCAGTTGATACCTGAACGCGAAGTAAATACTCTGCCTACGGTGTGTGTAGGTCTCAGTGTACTCTCAGTAACAGCTTCTTTACTACTTTCATAGATCCGCTAGCTTCCCAAGGTCAGGTGGCAGGGCAGGGCTGGAATTAGCCCCAGTGCCTGAGTAGAGTGTCCAGGTTGTGCTGCCCCACGGAGCACGGCAGACTCACCAGGGCCAGGTTGTTCACAGAAGTATCACCTCCACTTACCGTGGCAGTACCAATAATTTAGGAAGGCTGGTAACCTAGAAACCAGAATGTGCAGGGTTTATGCACACAAAGAAAACCGCCGGGCACTCAGGATGTTTATTTGCCCTTTTGGAGTTTGAACGCTTGATGTGTTATTTCTCTGTTCTAATTTGTCATTCTGCCCTGTACACTATGTGCCTATTAATCAGAAACATACAGGGCATTTTGTTTGTTAAAGTACATTTTCTTTTCTGCTTCTACTTTCCCAGAAAAACATTCCATAGTCAAAAAGAGCACCTTGCTTCTATTTCTCTCTCCCACAATTTGGCTTTAGAAAGAAGCCCCAGTCTGTATGAGACCTGCGATGCCCTAACCACTGATACCACATCCTTTATTCCCAGGCGAAGAAGCTGACATTAAACATGTCTTGATTTTCTTGATTTATTTGTTGAGAGTTCTCTAGAAGCCTAATCACTCAGTTTTCTGAAGCACCTGAGAAATAAACACAGGGTTAATGTGGCAATTAAAACATGTCATCTAATTTATTACTGGTAAAGTTGGGTTAGAGAATGTAACAGGATCCCAAGAGAAAGTGAGATTTCCCATTCCTGTGCCGCTAAAACTCACTTATCCTTCTAACAAGAGATGGGACACTAGAGGCCCAGAGACATAGCTGTTCACTTGGATGCAGGTCTGGCAGGCAGAGGGAGAGAGACAGGCTGACTTTACCCTCAGCATTATCACTCCTCTTTTGATGTCAAAGAGAAAAAATGGAAGCTTCATTTTTGCGTCTCCAAGAGAACCGAAGTTCCCAACTTCTGGCGGAAGAAAGAAATACAGAAAGAGAAAAACATGCAAAATTTTCTACTTAATATCCCTTTTCTTGCAAGTAAAAATCACTTTGAAAATAATGGCCATAAAATAGGATATCTCCTTAAATATATATAATTGATCTTTCCTTAAATTGATTTGGACTCATATTGAAATTTTCTGTACAGAAGTCTACCATATGAAAATAAAAATTAGTTTTAACTAAAAAATTATGAAAATTCTGTACATGAAAACTTGTGATATGCAGCCAAAGTAGTGCATAGAAAGATATTCATAGCTTCAATGACTTGTATCAAAAAATAGAAGGCCTAAAATTAATGTTCTAACTCCAACTTAGGCAGTTGGATAAAGAAGAGCAAATTAAATTCAAAGAAAGTAGAAAAGAGGAAAATTAAGGATAAAAGCAGAAAGTAATGTGATAAAAAGCAAATGTAATATAGTGCATTGATAAAGTGAAAAACATCAGGACTCTGAATAGACCAAGAAAATTAAACTCCTGGCAAAAGCAATTGAAAAATTCTAGAATAGGTAAAAACAGAAATAAAGATGAAAAAAGAGCATATAACCACAGATGTTGCAAATATTAAAGAAATTAAAGAAGGTATTGAGGCAACTTTAAGCCAGTAAATTTGAAAACTTAGGTAAAATAGCTAAATCCCTAGGAAACAATCTTTGAAAATAATGGCTGGAAGAAATTGAGGACCTAAATAGTCCTAGAATTGTTAAAGAAACTGAGTCAGTAGTTAAAATCTTTCCATGAAGGAAAAAATTACTGGCCTCATACAGCTTTAGAAACAAGTTATACTTATATTCAAAGAATGGGTAGTTCTGATAATACATGAACTTCTCCAGGGAATAGAAAGAGGGACTATTTCCCAACCCAGTCTTTGAAGCTAGCTAATTTGATAGCAAAATAAGATAGGGAGAAGGGGAAGTTAAATTGCAGGCCAGTTTTAATAAAGGACATGGAAGCAAGTGCTTTCTAGGTCTGTGCTATAAAATATTTTGAAACAATTCCTCAGGGGATTTAATTTGTCTGAGACAGTCCTGAACGCAGGAGCTGGGAACCTAAAGTACATGGCACGTCACTGCAGAAGAACACGTAGGTCTGATTTATTAAGATCTGAGTTCCAAATAGTTGTGTTTCTCCTTAGACTGATCACTCAGTAGAGAAAGTGCATGTTTATTTGATCTCATGGTTCTTGTGCTTTTTTTTTTTTTAATGATACTCACTTTTTTTTCTCCCTGTTCTTAAAGCTACTTGGGAGCCCACAGCGTCTCTGTGATTTGGCAGGACCCAGCTCCACTGAACTCGAATCCAGAAAAAGATCAATTTCAAAACGAAAGTCTCATCTGGATCTTCTCAAACTGTACGATACATTCTCCTTTTACGTCTATATTGCTTGGCGAAGACTGCTTCTCTGAATATTCTTAATCTTGTTTCCAAATCCCTGAAATTGTATGAATCTACATTATATGAAATGTGAACACTTAACAGTGTACCTGTACCCATAGGAGGAGTCTTACCTCAATTTATTTTAATCATATCACTTCCTTATTTTCATATCAACCTAAAGAAACCCAGTGTACAAAGTGAAATTTACAAAAATTTTTCATTGGGGTTATTTTAGGGGAAAACTTCTTGATATATGGTACAGTAACTATAAGATTCCTTTATATGTAACCTCTGCTTAGAAAATGGAGTATTATCTGATTTGTAATCATTGTAGTCACCATGCATCTCTTCAGGAATACATTTATTTACAGAGGAAGGTCCTTATTACCCTATAGCCATTGTAAGTGTTTTCTGTTTGGAAAGCTGAACATAATACCAAAGTGAGATTATTTTATGCCTGTCCTTGTGAAGATTATAGATTCCCTTCTGGAATCTTTATTTGTACCCAAATAAACCAGACAACTGAGCGAGTCTGAATCAAGGCGGGCCACTTTCCAGCCTGAGCATGTCTGTTTCATTTATCGTTCATTTTATTTTGTGCCCAGATCATTTAACTTCGTGTAAATTAGGTGCCTGTTTTGAACACCATACTGTTCACAGTCTGACAGTTCTCGTTCGTTCTGGAGCGTTTTTCCGTGTTTCCTGCACTGATGCCGTTTTCCCTTTTGCACACTCCCAGCATCATGGACGGCATGACCGAGGCGTGCATCAAGGGTGGCATCGAAGCCTGCTACGCCGCCGTGTCCTGCGTCTGCACCCTGCTCGGCGCCTTAGACGAGCTCAGCCAGGGCAGGGGCCTGGGCGAAGGTCAGGTCCAGCTGCTGCTGCTGCGCCTGGAGGAGCTGAAGGACGGCGCCGAGTCGAGCCGCGACTCCATGGAGATCAACGAGGCCGACTTCCGCTGGCAGCGGCGAGTCCTGTCCTCGGAGCACACGCCTTGGGAGCCGGGGAACGAGCGGAGCCCTGACATCAGCATCAGCGTGACCACGGACACGGGCCAGACCACCCTGGAGGGAGAGTTGGGTCAGACCACCCCCGAGGACCACCCCGAAAACCACAAGAATGGCCTCAAGTCGCCCGCCGTCCAGGAGAGCAAGGAGCCGCTGAGTAAAGTGGCAGAACCGGAGGCCGTAGACCAGCCAGATGTGGTTCAGAGGAGCCACACGGTTGCTTACCCTGATATAACTAACTTCCTGTCCGTCGACTGCAGGATGAGGTCCTACGGGTCCAGGTACAGTGAGAGCAATTTCAGCGTGGACGATCAAGACCTCTCCAGGACGGAATTTGACTCCTGCGATCAGTACTCGATGGCAGCGGAGAAGGACTCGGGCAGGTCTGACGTGTCGGACATCGGGTCCGACAACTGTTCTCTCGCTGATGAGGAGCAGACCCCTCGGGACTGCCTGGGCCACAGGTCCCTGAGGACGGGTCTGTCTCTCAAACTCCTGAAGAACCAGGAAGCCGATCAGCACAGCGCCCGGCTGTTCACGCAGTCCCTGGAGGGGATCCTGCCTCGCCTCCTGGCCCTGCCCAGTGTGGAAGATGTGGACTCCGCCCTCCAGAACTTCGCCTCCACCTTCTGCTCAGGTTTGTCAATGATTTTTTTTTTTTTTTTTTGCTACACTGTCAACAAGAATATTCAGAGCATTTTGCTTAATGGGAAAATTACCGGCATGCATGAAGTTTGAACTGCTCAGAGCATCTTAATGAATCTTTGGGTCTCATATTGAAATAGAGCAGAGGCATGTAACTTACTGGTGGTGGTTTGTTTGAATTGCAGGGCAGTGGATGTCTGGAATACACTGGGAGGTTGATAAGGCGAGCATTGTAGAAAGCTGCCCCTGACTGAAACAAAGTGACAATCCATGATTCTCAAAACACAGAATTCTTCCTATGCTTCTATGCCTTGATATCTAAAAATCATAGAGCAATGTACTTTGGTATAACATGATGTAAACTATTTTGAATGAGGTCTTAGAGCAGGTGCAGGCTGTCCTCCCAAGATATTCTGAATTCCCCTGAACTTCACCTGGTGTGTGATGCTCCAGTGTGCTGTGGACCCAACCTCAGACCCTTCCTGTCTGTCGAGTGTCGACATTGTGGCCCAAATTATGTATTTAAACAGGAGTGCAGTGGGGCATATTGGCCAAAGTATACCCGAGCATTATACTAGGTTTATTGAAGGGCAGTAGATGGTCACCTAGGATTTTGGTGGAGGAAGGAGATTAAAAAAAATACAGGGAAGTTAGCACTTTGCACAGGGAGTAATGAATTTAAAGATACTTTTCTTGAAAGACATTTGTAAAGGGAGAACCCAGCTTTCTCCTTTCTGTGTAGGGAAAACCCCAGCTCTTCCCTACTGTGTTTCTGCTCTTTTATGAGTCACACAGAACACTGTACTTCTGATACTTCAGTTTACCAAATGTGTGGAAGTTTTCCCCCAAACAGCAATCAGGTCTCTGACGTCAGCTGGGTGTCCTACAGTTTAACTCAGTTCTTACGCTATCTACCCCCTATCCCGACTGCAGATGCCAGGCTATTACCTGTGCTTCTGACCAGCTGTTTATAAATCAGAGGTTCCCATGACCCCCTCCTAGGTTCAGTTAGTTTGCTAGAATGGCTCACAGGCCACAGGGAAACACTTATGTTTACCAGTTTATTAAAGGATATGATAAAGGATACAGATGAACAGCCAAGTAAAGAAATACATAGGGTGAGGTCTGGGAGAGTCTTGAGCGCAGGAGCTTCTGTCCCCGTGGAGTTGGGGTGTGTCACCCTCCCTGTGTGGATGTATCCACCAACCCAGAAGCTCTCTGAACCCCCTACTGTCGAGATTTTTATGGAGGCTTCCCCACGTAGGTATGAACAATTATTAACTCCATTTCCAGCTCCTCTCCCTTCTCTCGAGAATGGGCGAGTGGGAGTGGAGCCAAACATTCTATGCCCCTATCCAGGAGTCATCCAGGAGCCCACCCGGAGTCACCTCATTAGGACAAAAGATGCTTTTAGTGTTCTTGTTAGGAATTTACAAGAGTTTTAGGAGCCCTATGTCATGGATGAGATCAAAGATATATATTTGAACAAGAGATGTTCCTAGTGTTCTTCACTTAGGAAATTACAAGGGTTTTAGGAGCTCTGTTTCAGGAACTGAGGGGCAGAGACCAGTATATACTTTCTGTTATCTCACAGTGCTACAGAAAGAAAGCAGTTAATGGGTGCAAAAAATTTATGGCAGGAATAAATGATTGACTGACCTCAGGGTGGTCAACTGTGTCTTTCTCTGAAGTTCAAGGGTCTCGACCACAGAATATTGAGGTGGCCTATGCTCAGGACTAGAAAAGACTAACTTTGAGGACCTTGAGGACCAGCGCAGAACTGTCAGTAGCCGAGATCACCTCTAGCTCTTCTACCACTGAGCCTCGATCACTTGTTTGGCGTTGTGCTTACAACATTTATCATCGTTATCAAGTCAACGCTTCCATCTTTCCTTTCCTATACTTTCAGCTCCTTGAGAGCTGCAACCATGTCTGCCTCATTTTTGCTCCTCTAACAAATAACACCTCATACACATATACAAAATATTCTAGCCCGGTCACTGGAACTTGGTAGAAGCTGTTCAGAGGGAGCTTATTAAGCATCTTTAAGAAGCTGACCAGATTGTCCTTTGTCAAAAAAGGGCAGTTTGATCCAGGTATATTTAAGGAAGAACTTCTTTGTTATGAGAATGATCCAGAGTTGTAGCCAGCACCAGAGGAGATGCTTCTAATCTGGACTTTTTTGTAAATTTATTTTTAACACCTTTATTATGTTATGATTCCTGTGCAGTAAACTATACATATTTCAGATGTACAATTTGATGAATTCTGATAGATGTATACACCAGTGAAAACACCACCACAATCCTAGTGTACGTGTGCATCTGTCTTCCTCTTCTTTCTTTCTCTCTCTCTCTCACACACACACACAAATGCTTCTTCAGTCAGCATTTATAGAGAGATGTCACTGTGCTATGTGCTAAGGGTGCAAGATATGCATAGTTTATTCTCAAAAATATTTATGACTGCAGATTGATGAACTTGCTCTTTGATCACTAGAGATGTGAATCATTCATGAGTTGAAGGAGTCAAGGATAAAGCCGTAGTTGAAAGGGGTTTGTTAGGGCCTCTTCCCAGCTGGAAGTAGTCATGGGGAGAGGAAATCGACCACCTGCTCTCACCAGTGTGGTGTCCCAGCTGGTAAGGCAGACGGTCCAGCACACGTCAGTGATCCCCCCAAACAGCTGTATGTCAGATCATAGCACCACCCCTGGTTACAGTAATAATGGCCTGAGTCATCAAGAAATGGTAAAATTATATTTAGGCTCTTCTATTTAAAATGAAAATTAGCTATACAAAGTAACTCAGTTATAGAAGTTTCAGCATTTAAGTACGTAAAGTTTAGCTCTCAGAGAACTTCTTGTTGATAAACAAGATCCCCCAGTAATTCCAGATTAAATGAGTTATTGCAGTGGTAAAGACCAAGACCGGCTTCTCAGGGCTCTGCCTCATTTCCTATGAGAATTGGGAAATAGAATCCTTGCAGAGTCTTACAAAATTTGAAGCTAAAGCAAACCTTCACATTTGTGTTTTCGTGTCTTTCAAATCAATACTCATTTGTAGCACGTGCACAATGGGGTTCGAGTGAATGTTTTATGTGGTGATAATGAGGCTCCGTGAATGCTGCAAACTGCTCAAGTTTTAGAGGTCTATGCAATGTCCCATCAGACCCAATATAATATGACATTAATTTTTACATGTAGAAAACACATTGAAAAGAGACTTCAAAATCTTTTGTTTCCAAACATAGTTTTTAGTGATTATTAAACTAAGTTGTTAGTCATTTGTCTTTTTAATTCTAGTGACCTCCACAGTGCTTTTACCAACTAGGAGTTGGTCTCTGTATCTGAATTACAGACCTGTCACTCTGTGGTCCTGCCTCCGATAAGTTGATTTTCTTCTGAGGTTTAGTGGTTTTGTGGATCACATTGACACTTCATGATCAGCTCATGCACAATTCTCTGATTGGCTGATGCTGTTAGAACAGGGCGATTTCACTGTGGGTCACCCGAAGCTACTGGATGCTGGGTCCACATCCAGCCTGAGGCAGAGCTCCCGCTTCCCTTGCTGGTGTCACCTCCGAGATGAAAGATGAGTGAAAGAGAAACATATGTACCCTGCAAGACAAGGGAGATGACAGATTTCCTTTGTTCACCCAAAAGAAAGTTATGAAAGCAAGAACAGGAGAAAGGGAGAAGAGAAAGTCTCCTGGAGTCATAACCCAGATATTTCATTCATTATTTACTCCTGTGTCAAAAGCTTATTTTGCCAAAAACTCCCACCGAGCCTTTGTCCCTGACTGGTTAGCAGGGTCTGCCCTCCTGGCTGAGATCAGCCTCACTCAGCGATTCTCAGGGGCTCCTGTCTTCAGACAGTTAACATACAGTTGAAATGAGCCTCCTTAATTCTACATGATTTTCCTTTGAAAGCAAGTAAAGTTTCTTCTTTGAAAACCCTCCGACAAACATGGGTCTTATAAGAACGGTATTGGATATGAGCTGTGACAGCTGCCGACACGCCTCTGATCCTGCATAGAACGAAGTGACATCTGTCTAAGGTGGCTCCTTAGGGACCAGAAAGCAAGAGGCAGTCTCACACAGCCACTGAGAGTGGCACAGGCACGTGGCTTTGGGATTGCTGTTCCTTAGATAAGTGGTGTTTGGTTATGATCTTGAGGCTGACTGTGACCACATGTGAGGCTTATTGCAAGCAACTTGATGTTTATAAAGTATCAAATGTCATAAAAGTTCATGTAGCTAGTATGAATCTCAATTGTCCAAGAAATACTTGTTTCTTTAAATTAAAACATCTGACTCCAGACCGGCAGCCTGTACAGCTGGCCAGACACTTGACCTCTGCCAGCCCTCAGGTTCCCATCCCAGGGTAAAACCAGGAGCTGGAGCCTATGTGGGATCTGGGTGGGGAGGCCCCTCACCCCTTAAACGCAAGTTCCAGTGCCCGATACACTGTGAGTTCAAACAGACCAGATGTTAGAGTTCAGAAAGGAGAAAGGTTTATTGCAGGGCCGATCAAGGAGGGTGGGGTGGCTCATGCCCAAGAAAACCCCAAACTCTCTGAAGGGTTTCAGCAAAGCATATTTAAGGGCCAGGTAAGGGCTTGGGGTCACAGGGTACGTGATCAGCTGGTGCACAATTCTCTGGTTGATGTTGTGGGAACAGGGCGGTCAACACTATCTACCCCTAGGAGCCAGCAGGTCTGGGGGCCACGAGCTTACTATCATCAAGTAGTCAATTTCATACATTTGGTGGTGGGTTTTAGCACCTAAAAAACTCAGGAAATATGCATGAAACACTGTTATCTGGGGACTTCAGAGAGGAGCTACAGCAGAGGACATGGGGGAGGGGTCTGTCCCCGGAAGGCCTCACAGGGTCCTGCTCGCCAGTGAGCCCCCCTTGTCCCACTTCACAGGCCTTCTGGAGGTCCCATGCTTTCGCTACTTCCCTGCCAATGGGGCCTGGAATGCTCTGGCAAGGCCCGGAGCCCCTGTGCACATCCTATGTCTTCCTCTGGGGTCCTGCCAACCTTCCAGGTGCTGCCAGGCAGCTGGGAGCCACAGATGCCCCACTTCTGCCCGCTCAGGGGTCTCCCTTCTCTGCTTCACTGCTTCCTCCCTCCTCTCATCACCTTCTCGGAATGGGCTGCCGGAATGGGCTGCCGTCTCTGGGAGAAGCTCTGGCTTTGTGAACACAAAACCAGAAGGCAAGTATGTTACTGCCAGCTTCAAGTTTTGGCCCTGTGATTTAAACCTCCAAGAGATGGTGATACAGATTTATTTCAGTATCTTTGTGGAATATGGAAGGTAAAATACAGGCAGAAGTTCTCACCTCTACCAGGTAGGATTAGGTTTGTTTATGTAGATTAGGGAACTCTAATGACTACTTATGGAAGAAAGATTCATTTCCTTCCCCCTAATTAAGTCTGGGGTAGGCCATCCAGCGCTCTGTGATGATCTGGGACCCAGGCCTCTCCTGTCTTTCTGCTCCACCCTTGTTAACATGCAACTCTCACCCTAAGGTTTCCTCATTTACCAAGAACGGCTTCTGCTGGTGGAGCTGCAGCCTTTACATCCAGGTCCAAGCAAGGAGCTCAGTAAGGCTGTTTTAAGGAGCTCTGTAGAAGCTCCACATAACAACCTCGACCTCACTGGCCTCTCCCAGTTGCAGGGAAGACAGGGGACATTGAAACCCAAGTAGATCAGGATTCTGCCACTAAGAAAGAAGAGAATTGTTTTGAGTAACTACTGACAGCTTCTAATACAGCACCATATTTTGTTGTAAAAACTGTAGATTTAGAGTTATCCTTACAATAATATCATTAGTCATTTCCATTCTCAAATGTTGTCTCCTGTAGAAAGAGATAGAATTAAAGCTAGTTTGCCAGGAATTTTACATAAATACAGATGTAAGTATGGACGTACATGGTACATGAGGCCATATGGTGCTGTCAAGAGCTCAGGTGCTGAGGTCACGATTATCTGACTGCAGTTTCCAGCTCTACCACTAACAGCTCTGTGACCATGGCACTACCCTTTCGTTTAGCATCAGATTCCCTATCTATGATGCAGGGATGACAGGAATACTTCCTTTACTTATCCTGAGGCTTAAGGGCAGTAGAACATGTGGGAGAAAGATGAGCATCATCAAAATCTGGTGTAGCGGCATAACCCCAAAAAGGGAAGGGGAAAGACCCCAGTTCTTGTCCTGTCCGAAAGATAAGAATTCAAATGGGAGATGAGGTGTTGTGAAATATTTTAAAGGCTTTATTAGCAAAGGGAAAGTACACCTCCAAGGACGGGAGGCGGCTGATCCAAGGGCGGACAGCCGTAGTCTCTGTTTGCCGCTTCTCTTATACCGTTGCTTAGAGGTGGTCTCTTGGTTGATTGATGGCTCTTGACCGTGGAGTGCTCAGTCATGTTCATCCCCTTTTGCGCATGTCCGTACCCATGATGCACACAGAAAAACCTATGGTGGGGGTGCCTAAACCACGCTGCTAATTACATTACTGCGAGCACTGGGTCATGTCGGGTTAGGTCCTTGTTGCTACCTAGCAGTTGCAGCTGTTGGATTCTAACTGGTTTCTTGCACTGGTTAACTGGCACTCATGTAGAGGAAGTGAAGCCCCTTTATGCTGAAGGTGGGCATATCACCTTCTTCTAGACCATCCTCTCTCTCCTCCACCTATCTACCTGGTGCCCCAACTTATCTAACTACCTAACGGTAAGAGTGGCTGAATAAGCAAACAGAAGATCCAGTCAGGAGAGGGGACCATCTGAATAAGTGACACTTGAGGTAGAACCCTGGGGTGGGGTGACGTGATTCAGAATGCTAGTACTCCTTGATGGTGGAGGACGCAGGGTAGACGGAATGGTGGGTGACGTGGTTGTCAAGAGGACCTGTGATGGATGAGCTGTCCCTCCAGAGGCAGGATGTTGGCAGGGGGTGTCAGGGTGAAGAGGAGACCAGAGTCAGCGGTGAACATAGATGTGTCTGGCATGTCATGAATGAGAGATTTTAGGAAGGGTGGAAGATGTGGCCAGATGGCATGAGCCTCAAAAGATGAGGATTTGTTTGTTTGCTTGCTTTAATAAAGGAGGGAAGAGAAATATTCTAGAAATAGGATTAGGGAATAGATAGTCTAACCAAATCCTCCTCCAGCATCTTGGCATTTGTGAGTTATGAAATTTGGAGAACATAAGAATATAAAGATAAAAAATAAACAATAATCACACCACACAGAGATTGTCTCTGAAATATATTTGTATCTTTTCTTAGAGTCATTTTTCAGCATATAAATATGCTCGTGTATATGTCATCACAATAATAATAATAATAATAATAGCTGACACTAACAGCACTTCCTGTCTGCCCTGCATTGTCGAAGGGTTTTACATATATTAATCCATTTAATACTCATGACCCCATAGAGTAGGTAGTGTTATTATCCTCATTTTACAGATGAGAAAACTGAGACCAGAGAGGTTAAGTAGTAAGTTACCCAAGGTACACAGCTACGAAATGGTGATGCCAGTATATGAACCAAAGCAGTCTGGCTCCAGAGACCATACACTGAATCGTCACACCACCCCATGAATGTGAGGGTGGGTAGGTGGAGGGGTGGACGGAGGCATGGATAAATGGGTGGGTAGACCTGAAATGCTGTTGAAGAACCCAGAACCCTCTGGAGTCGATTTGCCCTGGTGAAAAACCAGCCACAGACTCAAAAACTGTAGACCAGCAAATGTGTGATAGTTTTCCAAGTCCTGACAGAGAGACCCATAGAAGCCTGGCATCTCGCTGGCTCCTGGGAATCTATACTGAAGGAACAGAAACTCGGGCAGAGCTGTATATATCAAAACGTGTATGACAGCATTATTTCACAGCAAAAATATTAGAAATAGCCTAAATGCCCCCAAATGAGGGAGAAGTTAAATGAATTAGAGTACATTTATTTATGATATCATGTAGCCATTTAAAATGATGTGTTCAAATAATATTTAATGATATAGCTAATGGTCATAATGTTATTTTAAAGAAGGATTCAAAATTAACATCAAAATGCTGTTAACACTTACTTCAGAATGGTGTGATTATAGATTTTCATTTCCTTTGTACCTTTTTCCAAATTGCTAGAAAGTTTTTCTTAAAATTTCTGTCATCAGAATATAAATCAGTAATGCTATGTAAAAATTAATGAACTTCATTAAGGAAATTTGTTACTAAGCATAATCATGTAATCTTATTACAAAGGTTTAAAAAGTTGTTAATGCCCAGGATTGTTGAGTGGATATAAGAGTGTTCTCATGCACAGTTGGTAGGAGGAAAAATTTGGAAGATATTTTGGCTACATCTATCAAACTTAATATATGTATTCATTCTACTTTTAGGAACATATCCCACAGATACACTTGCAGAAGTGTTGAAAGTTATTTCATCATTTTATTATTTTTTAAAATAGAAAATATGTAAGTGTCTAGCAATAAAGCATTAACTAATCACAGTACAACCATGCAGTGGTATCTGCACAGTTCTTACAAAAGAATGAGGCAGATCTGTAGGTGCCAATATCAAGAGATGTCTAAGATAGATTGTTTAGAAAACGCCTAGTTGCAGTACAGTGTGTGTCATATGATCTCATCTGTGACTGTATTTCCGCGGGACCCTCAGAAAGAAGTGAGTCTTTCTGGGAAGGGGTATCACTGGGGCTTGGGAGAGGCAGGGCCATCGCTCTCACTGTTTACACTCTTCAGTACTGTTAACTGTTTTACATGAAGTATTTAATGTTTATTTTTAAAAAGAAACATCAAATTATCTTAGACATGGGAGGTACTTTTCGAGGTCATTTTATGCCAGTCTTGTATCCAGTCTTCCAATGGTAACCAGTCAAGCAAGGGATCCGTCCTCCTGTTACAGACAGCGAAGAATCTCTTAAATATAGAGGGAACTTTAGTTACAGAATACTGGAAAAAGTAATAGCCAGAATATGTTAAAGATCTTAGTTACTATCATTTGTCACCCCAAATTTGATGACACTTCAATGGGACTAATCAGCAGGATGCATGGAAACAGAGTCTCTGTTAGAGAGGGCCATGCTAGAGTGGGCTCTTTCCCCAACATTAGAAGCAAGGACAGCATGGCAGAGCACAAGAAGTCTGGAGTTTGGGTCCAGTGGACCTTTGCCAATTTCTAGCTATGTAGCTTTGGGCAGATTACTTAACATTTTCAAGATGCTTTCCTTACTAGTAAAATAAGGTGGGACACTTGAAATATAATATATATATATACACATTAATATTATATATCAGATGAAGTAATGTATGAGAAGAGACTGGTTCTAGAAAAAAGAAAGCATTTAATAAATTGCAGCTATCATGTTATTTCCATTATTATTAATATCACCAATGAACTATATCTGGTAAATCAAGAAAATTACTATCTTCCTTAAATTACTAGATTATGCATCTTTTTTGCTTTATTCTCAAATTTGCTAGTTCTTTGTAAATGTTAGAAGTTAATCTGCATAGAGATACAGGCCAGTACCAACAGATTGCCCTAAATGGCTCTGACAAATTATTTCAGAACTCGACATCACCACCAGCAGTGCCTTTCCAGGCTTTGTCACACCTCTGCTAATGATTTGGGTCTTCATGTCAGCAGACACATTAGCTTTTTTTACCTTCAGCTTCTGAGCATGTGCTCAGGTTTGAAAATAAATTCCAAGGTAAATAGCAGTTGGTTTCAAATTTTTTTAAGAAATTATTACTGATATCGAAGGTCAAAGCCACTTGCAGATTCTTTTTTTTTTTTCTTTCTGGGTTCATAGACTTAAATATTCCCTTTAAATATTCCCAGGATTGCTAAATACCCAGCAGTGCTGAATGCCACTTTCTGTGTACCATGGGAGGAAACCGATCTTGCGCCTTATCTCATCCAGAAATCTGGAACCAGCTCACCAGGACCTCAAGAGTGCGGAGGGTTTCTCTGGACCATCAGGGCCGAGACACACTGCTGGTGTCCTGATCAAGGATGTCATTTAAAAGCCCACTCTCAGCTCCACCTTCCTTTTATAAATGCACCTCAGCCCATGATCGCAAAGTACACTCAGTAAAAGAATCTCTCAAGGCAGCTGCAAAGTTTTTACAGAACTCTGTAAGAAAGGCAAAGGGAATGTCTAACCTTGGCCTGCCTCCGGTGGTTTTGTTGGAATCATATACATACTCACTCCCAGCAAGAAACAGAACAGAGATCTTGAAGTTTTTTCAACTTCGAGAGCTGCTTCTGATCCATGTCCTCTTACTATCATTTTCATTAAGAAGTCCACAGGTATATAAGTAAACATTCCAGTTGCAAATTTATATTTCCCGCTTATTTGACTGATAATTCTTAAGAATGTTTACACTTCGTGTAAGAGGCACATTTTTGATTAAAGGATGGTTTTAGCTCTGCTCTGAAGAGTAT
Organism: Camelus bactrianus; assembly: GCF_048773025.1. Taxonomy (NCBI): domain Eukaryota; kingdom Metazoa; phylum Chordata; class Mammalia; order Artiodactyla; family Camelidae; genus Camelus; species Camelus bactrianus. The sequence continues at coordinate 23,243,283 of NC_133546.1, read as the reverse complement.
GTGGATGCATGTTATTTGCATGCACATATTTAGGATGGGCTAACCCTAAATTTATATGACAAATCCTGGATTTACATCTCTGAATCCAGCCTCAGAGTGTTTGCAGAACAAGTATAGCACTGAGGCTGACATAGTACCAGATGAGGAGAAGCGGGTGTGGCAGTTTTGGTCACCCCCAAGCTGTCTGTGAAAGTTTGAACAAGGTCCAGCCCTCTCTGGCTAAATGAGGCTATCCTTAGCACATGAGACATTGTTTTTTATTTTTCCAGTTGTAGAAAACACAGGGGCTTTTCAAAATGAAAACCATACGATTAAATAAAACAATAAAACAATGTTTTGAAAAAATAGTTGGGGGAAACCAATACTATTACTTTATATATATTTTGGAACTTTTTTTCCTCATTTATTAACAGCTTTGTTGAGATATAATTCACATACCAGGCAATGCATGCATTTAAAGTGCACAATTCAAAGGGTTATTTTAATACATTATTATTTGTTTTAGTTGCTGTAGTGAATATTGGCATACAAGTATCTGTTCAAATCCCTGCTTTCAGTTCTTTTGGGTACACTCCTACAAGTGCAATTGCTGGTTCATATGGTCATTCTGTGTTTAGCTTTTTGAGGACTAATATTACCTTTAGAAAAGTATGTACTTATGAGTCACTGCACTAAGCATCTTAAATGTGTTATTGCATCTAGTTGTCCTAGCAAACTTGTTCATTCCTTCTTATTCATTCAACAAACAATTTTAGTGACTGCTATGTACCAGGTACTGTTCTAGGCACTGGGGTTCCCTAGTGAACAAAACTAATGAAGTCCCACCCTCTCACAGATCTTTTATTTCTGTTCTTCTTTCCACATGGGACCCTGCAGATAGTAGTAATGGTAGACAATAAATAAATAAATATATATTATATATATATAAATGAATGCCATTAAGGCAATGAAGAAAAATGCATGGTGAGGGGGAATATTGCAGGGAGTGGTAGTAGGTGGGAGAGATGCTATTTTAGATGGAATTAAAGAGGAACGTCTCTGAAAAGCTGACACTTGAGCAGAGCCCTAAAAGAACTGAGGCAGCTAGTTATCCAGAGATCTTGGGAGACCATTCTGGGGAGAGACGAAAACAAATGCAAAGGCCCTGAGGCAGGTCCGGGCTTGGCAAAGTCAAGGAACATGGGCCGGTTTGGGTGACTGTGGGGAGTATGAAGAAGGGGGGTGGGGAGGTCAGGCTTTCTTATATCAAGATGGGAAGCCATCGGCAAATGTGAGCAGGAGACAGAGCCCTATCTCTAGGTAAACAAAGTGAGGCGTAGAGGGTTTAAGTGATTTTACCAAAGCAGCTGGTGAGTAACAAGAGATTTTCCCAAGTATCTTCACTCCAGAGTGTGTGCTCTTCTCTCCAGGCTAGGGCGCTTATCTGTTCCTAGCCCTATTCCTTGCTGACTATTGTTACCTTATAGAAGTGTCCTACGAGATGTTCCTATCCCTCACGTTGGCTCTCTGTAAGCTGGTCTTGCCCAGCGGATTGTCTGAAGGTCTCTGGTCCTCTCCCGTAGGCATGATGCACTCCCCTGGATTTGATGCGAACAGCAGCCTGGGCTTGCAGATGCTCATGAACGCGGACAGCTTGTACTGGGCTGCGCACTGCGCCCTGCTGCTCAACCTGAAGCTCTCCCACGGGGACTACTACCGGAAGCGGCCCACTCTGGCGCCGGGCACCATGGTGAGTGTGCGTCTCCACAGCCATGCCGAGCATCCTTGCCCTGAGAGGGCTGGCCGGTGTGTTCTGCCCTGCACTGCTCTGGAATGGGTGATGCCCATGGGACCATGGAGGGCGGGCGGACAGACGTGATGCTGAGGAACTGTTGTGTGGTTCACACAGCGTGGTGAACCGTGGAGCTACCCGGCTTGCTCCAGGAGTGAAGAACCCCATGTGCCCCACCGTGGCCACCTGTCAATGGCCCAGTAACTTCATCCGGTGGCATTAAACACCCGCGTGTAAGACACATTCAAAAATGTGATTGGGATATTAAGTGACATCAGGAAATGTGCAGAGAATGGTCCCCTTTGCTGAAAATGAACGTGTGCCATTATAAAAACCCTTCATTGAGTTCTAAACCCCCAGACCTACTCAGGACCCAGAGATAAGCTCACTAATGTTGGTAACAAAGCACCTCCTGGAAGGTGATGAGGGTGGTGGGGCCTCTCCTGTGGTTGGCTCCCATGCCTGAGCATGCCCCTGTGTGGTGGGCTCTGGTATCATTTCGGGAGCCTAAATCCACGGAGCTGTGTGAAGGGATCATCAATCATTTGATAAACGACTGACTGACTGTACATTTCCCAGGGTGAGTGGTGGCTTCATGAGGGTAAGTCAAGTATCTCTTGAGACATATGTCCTCTACATGCCACATCTGCTGCTGTTGGGACAGTGAAGAGGTGCTCTGTTAAGCATTTCTGAGCTGTTTTTAATCCTCCACGCATCAAAGGGTAAACATATAAAAGGCAGTATCTTCGTTCCTTCTACCTAGTTTCTTTAAAAGAGCATAAATGAAAGACCTTCATGAAGTTTGGGTCGGACTTTTCCATCGCAGTTTCCCCTTCCCTTGCCGCCCTGGCCCCCAGTCAAGAAGGTTTGTTTTTCCTGTGCACAGTGACGTGGTGACTCAGTGACTCAGGGGATGTGAAGAGGCAGCAGAGGAACATGGGGGCCTGCTCGTTTGCAGGGGATTGTATTTGGCCTTTGTCCTGTGATCTTTCTTCTTTCCAGAAAGAGTTCATGAAGCAGGTCCAGAGCAGCGGGGTGCTGATGGTCTTCTCCCAGGCCTGGATTGAGGAACTTTACCACCAGGTTCTCGACAGAAACATGCTCGGGGAAGCTGGCTACTGGGGCAGCCCCGAGGATAACAGCCTGCCCCTCATCACCATGCTGACCGGTCAGTGGTTCCAGGCTCGGCTCTGTGGCACTCCGTGGGGTGGGAGGGCTCACTCTTCAAAGCCCTTTTCAGAAAATCAGCACTATTTGAAGCAGACCTTGAAATAGCACCCACAAAGCTTCCCTGGCAGTAGGTGACAGTTCCAGGGAAGTCACAAATTCACCTCACAAGAGCTTTCTGTTCTTCTTTCCATATGGGACCCTGCAGAGCTCACTGTGCCCCATTAGATGAGGAATTACTTAGCGCCTGTGTCTGTTGGGATGGAACTGTAGACCTCTTCTGGGGATACGAAGGACTGTCTGGGCGCAAAGCCCAGAATCATTCCTGGAAACTCTCACGTGCTCATAGATTCCCTGCATCACTCAGTGCTCCTGGGAATTTGCCAGTAATGTAAAAAGGGTGATTTTAAACTTGGCTTCATTCCCATTTCTTGTCCATATCAGAGGTCTTCCTTTTCCTTCTTAGCTGACCAGAGTTAAAAATAATGCCAAATAGTTCCCTAGCATCTTTGTCTTCTGTATCCTATTTAACTCTTAGAAATTTCATACAAGAGCAGAGAGGGAAGTATGGGGTGTGGTTATGAGGCAGTGGTTTAGGCGAAAGCAGACAATCATGGCTTTGCATGGCATAGCCACAATGTCACGTAAAGATCGGGGAGTGCTCAGAAGATTGGACTGGTCGTCAGGAGCCTTACTAAATTAGATCTCTGGGCTCGTCTTGTGTCTGATCTGAGTGATCTTCTCATGGCAGGATAAGTAGAGCATGACCCTAGATGACGCCTTCCCTGCCCTCTCTGTGGTGCCACATGTCCTCACACAGCTCGGCGTGGCTCTGCACCAGGCAGGGCAGAGTGGCAGGACCAGCACTGGCCTGGGACAGAATCTGCTGTCCAATGGATATGTTATGTTGCCTGTGGTCGGTATTGGAGGCTCTTATGAAGGTGGCAGAGTAGAACCCAACACTGAGGAATTTGCAGGGAGACACGGTTTAGGACTCATGCAGGGAGTTAAGACATCCAGTGAGGTCTGCCCATAGCAGGCAGCGTCCTGGTCATTGTCTGGCATTTGGAGTCTTGGTTCCAGAACTAGGATGGAGCTGGGGGAAGCACGGCTGGGTCCCTAGCTTCAGGGATCAGGATTACCAGACAAGTCTGGGGGGACAAATTTGTATTTTATTAATCATGATAATATTTAAATCCATTTGAAAAATAGGAATTGATACACGTGTGAGACATATATTCAGTTTACTTATAACGAATGCTCGGTTGCCACCTGTCTGCACAGACTCCCTTCAGTAAAGATTAAAGGTACTGCCCAGAGCTTCTAAGTGCCTTGGAATTTATATGAGAATCCTAAACACACCAGCTTTAATTTTCAAATACTGAAGTTTCTGCTAGAATTAATCTCTGAATTTCTTACCTGAACCTTAGTAAAAGGAGTCATTCCATGGATGTAAAAATGAGCAGATAACAGCTCTTCACAGGACCATATTCATCAGTCATCACTGTTAATCAGCCATCTCTTTCATAATGGAACAGTAAGTTCAGTTGCTACATCCATAGGAGAGTTATCTCACTTTAGATCAATGATAGAAAAACATAGGCTTTTCATAAGAATTCGACAGAATTAGGTTCTGTGATTCTTTGTAGCAAATCTCAGGTGTGACAAGTGCATTTGAGCAGCAGTTAACCTAGAGCCTGGAAACTTCTGTCTAATCTTTTCATGATGTGCAAGGAAAAGCAGTGGCAGTAATCTGACTCTCCACACTGTGTGTCCTACCTGTGGCCATGCCTCATGTCATGTCAAAGTGTTCTACAGCACTGTGGAACTGAGCACTCAGGTGACCTCTGAGAGGCTTGAATTCATCAGTCCTTTACCTAGCACATAGGAAACGTAACTTTGATAAATGATAATTTCTGGCAAATGCCATTAGACCATTTGACTATAAGTCAGATTAATTTCGGTGAAACTGGTCTGTCCCCACTTGAGCAGCCCAGTCCTCTCAGCCCCAAGCCAGTCTCTTCTTGCCATTGTGTCCAGAAGAGGTTCATTGAGCTAATTCTGTAGATGAGTTTGTTTTAACAAAAATTTAAATAGGGTAGATTAGAATCCTGTATTGAGCTGGAGTTTGGTGTCATGGAAAGACACCTGGATAGGTGTCAGAAGACATGAATACTAAGTTAATTCCTTCCTTTGCCAGCCCCATGACCTTGGGCAGTTTACTTACTTTGAATACTTATTTCCTCCTCTGTGAAACAGGAAAAATAGTATCTACCCTGCCTACCTACTTGGTGTTGTTGGGAAGAGCTAATGCAAAAAATGTTATGTGAAAACACTTTGAAAATTGTAAGGTATTGTTATTAAAGTATTGTGCTTTTGAATCAAATTATATGCTTATCTGACCAAAGAGGCTTGTCCTCCTCTTAATTCTTATGAGAAAACTATGGAAGACAAATCCACGTTGGAGTAACCTGTATATATAAAATAGGGGAATAATGCCATGGTTTTGAATAAAAGGGAGTATCCAAAGGTCAAAATAATCTAAATCAATAGATTTTCTAACAGCAGATAGCAGAATTTACCTTTATTTTTTCAAATTAAAAGTACTCATCAGCCTAATAGAAGAATATTCCCGCAGTGAAAGAAAACTGTATGAATAAAATAAAAAATTTAATATTCTGATAAAAGGTTGCTGCCTACTTTGTACAAATAGATCCAATGGCTATTTGTTGCGGGGGGGGGGGGAATATTTCGGTGGCTGTTTGTTTTTGACTGGAGTGTTCTCATCAAGGATAACCTTGCCCTTTTTCCCTGACAGATATCGACGGCTTGGAAAGCAGTGCAATTGGAGGGCAGCTGATGGCCTCGGCGTCTACAGAGTCTCCTTTCACCCAGGGCAGGAGAATCGATGACTCCACGGTGGCAGGTAGTGACTTGAGTCTTGAGTTTATGAATATACATCCACCACATGTGTTACCAGCGATTAAATTATTATGTGGCAGCTTTCTGTGCTGACATAAATGAATTAAGATTTTTTTCTTGGCAGAAAAAGTACCTGATGGAAGTTCTTAGCATCATACAGCCGCTGATGCAATATGCATTATTTATAAGCATGAAGTGAAACACAATGTAGTATCATCCATTCCGCTGTATTTCCTGTAGAAGAATTGCACACAACTCAGTGTTGCTAACAGCATGGGCAGAGATCCCCGTGCCATTCATTGCCAGGTTGTTCTTTGCCTCCAGAAGGTAACCCGTGCCCCCTCACGTTCTAGGTGTGGCGTTTGCTCGCTACATTCTGGTTGGCTGCTGGAAGAACTTGATCGATACTTTATCTACCCCACTGACCGGCCGGATGGCAGGGAGCTCCAAAGGGCTGGCCTTCATTCTGGGAGCTGAAGGCATCAAAGAGCAGAACCAGAAAGAACGCGATGCCATCTGCATGAGCCTCGATGGACTGCGGAAAGCAGCGCGGCTGAGCTGTGCTCTAGGTACCGGCAGGCGTAGTATTCCTGACCCGCAGCCTGAGGGCCGTCCCCACCGAACGCATCTGCAATGGCCCTCGTGGGCAACACGTCTTCTAGAGGGGTTTCTGCCAGGTGAATGGTCAGAGAATAAACTCGGTTAAGGGGTAATTTTTTGTTTCCTCTAAAGGAGTGGCAGCTAACTGTGCATCAGCCCTCGCCCAGATGGCAGCTGCTTCCTGTGTCCAGGAGGAGAAAGAGGAAAAGGAAACCCAGGAACCCGGTGATCCCATTGCGCAAGGTAACAGCAGAAGGGCCAGAATCCACCTGTGCCTTACGTGAGGTCCGCACATGCCCACACACGCAAGCAGACACTTGTCCTTGTTGCGTGTCTGGTACACAACATGCGTGTACCACTGATGAGATCCCACGGGACCACAGGCTTGGGTCAGTTTTATGTGGCTGCCCCTCCAGACTGCAATAGATCCCTCTGGAGATAAGAGACAGACTGGCCCTTGGAGGCCAGGAAAGGGTACTTGACTGCTGGCCAGAGAGCCACCTGGCTACGCTTTCCACACCCCTGGCATCCTCTGGCCAGTGGCGTTGGCGCTTCACAAGCGCACATCTGCGGACCCTCAGGCTACAATGGGAAGGGCAGAAGGACCATGTTCTGGGGATGGAGGAATCCCTTAGAGGAGGCTCAGGAAAACTTTGCTCTTGCTGGAGAAAAACCTGAGCTTTGCAAACTTGGGAAAGAGTTGACTTTTAACTTGTTAAAATTAGTCAGTCAGTGAAGGAGATGGTCGTCTAGCTATAAGGAAAGAGAATGGCCTTTCTAATAGCAGTGTAGACAATGGCAGACAGCAAACAGAAGCAACATGGGAAGCTTGGTCCAACTTGTGCTAATAATGTATCAGGTATATAAAATAGGTGGTCAGAGAAAGAGCTGGCACGTTTTTAACGGAGAAAAATAAGTTGATTCAGTGTACCTCAAACTTGAGTAATATAGAGAGACCCATTTGAAAGCAAAGCAACTCTCACACATCCCCAGTATTAACTGAGAAAGGGTATCATAATATACATAAAAATGCTTACATTTAATGTTCTTCAAAAATGATCAAGCCAAAGCTAATACTCAAATTATAGACAAATAAAAAATAAAGTCAATATCATATCCATGAGACAAGTGATACTTTGCTAAAAGTCAGTCTGCCCTTTACAGCAGGAGCACGGTGTGGCTTCCTCTGAAGGGAGCGTGCTGTGTTACTGGGTTCTGGACCATCACTCAGTTATCCCACTAGACCCATCTTCCAGTGACTGGACACCTTGATTCATGGAGGATGCTGTGATTTGGCCTTGCCTTGGCATTTTGCATAATTGACATCTTAAGTCACCTTCTGCATCCTTTCTCATATGTTACCTCAAATTAAGAAGTATTGTTTGAAGATCACAAATACAAATGTAAACTCAGGGAGTGCAATGATACGGGAATTCTCAGTTATAAAGCAGTCATCGTGGCGCTCAGAATGGACGTGCATATATCATTGTAGGTGATTATCATCATGAACACCTGACATTCACTAAAGCTCAGAGAGGACTTGCAGACTGCCAGGAATTCTTTCTTATTAACACTAGGAGTACACGGGGTGGGGGAAGTGTCTGGGCACAGATGGCTTTGGCTGGGTTGGCACAGGAAGCCCGTGGTCACTGCTGTGACTGACTCAGATCCCAGGGGTGGGCCCGGAGAGCTGCACCTTCAGCTCAGGATCCGTCGATTTCTGGGACCGCAGAGCTGGGGTCACCAATGTCTGTGGGGCTGTGGGCTGGGCAGTTTCATGATGAGCCTCGGGGACCTGCCACTGAGGAGCTTGCTCCCAATGATGTCCAGCGACACCTCCCGTTCCCTCTTGCCCTTGCACAATGGCACTTCCTTTCCTTTCCATCCTTTCTCCCTGCCTTTCTGTCTTCCTCTCTTGGACTGTTACCATGACGAGTGTCTTTCCGGCACAGTGAAGCTAAAGGTGGAGCAGAAGCTGGAGCAGATTGGGAAGCTGCAGGGGGTGTGGCTGCACACGGCCCACGTCCTGTGCATGGATGCCATCCTCAGCGTCGGCCTGGAAATGGGAAGCCACAACCCAGACTGCTGGCCGCACGTGTTCAGGTGCGCAACAGATCCCCACCCCCACGGGCTGGGCACCCCTCCTGCCGTGGGAGCGGGTGGCCTGGGTGCTGTGGGAAAGGGGTAGACTCCAGCACCTGCCAGCACTTACACAGATTACAGTAATTCACAGAGTTAGGATAAACCCTAAACGAGAGATTGAAAAGAGAAGAGGGACTACAGGGTCCAGCTGAATGTATATTTTGGAGAACAGAGTGACAGGGCTGAATTTAGCGAAGTGTGAAGTGTCATTTGATACTGTCTGTGAGACGTGGATATGTTATCCCAGGTAAGAAAAACCAGTTCTTTAATTTTTTTTCAATTCTTTTCTTTTAGGTGTATTTTTTTTTCTTTGTATTATTTGGGGGTTTTGGGAGGGAGGGGGTGGTAATTAGGCTTATTTATTTATTTTTTAATGGAGGCACTGTACTAGGGATTGAATCCAGGACCTCGTGCATGCGAAGCACACTCTCTACCTCTGAGCTATACCCTCGCCATCCTGAAAAGCTGATTCTTAAATAGTGGATGGTGAAAGCCACTTAAGTTAGCTGAATATTGTGCAGATCTAAAAGCTGATCGTCTGTGAGCAACATAACATTACTGTATGTTTCTGAATGTCCTTTTTATTTAAGAAAGGATTTTTGAGAGCTGACACAGACACATAATAAAGTACAAGGTGCCTATTTTTAATTTAGCTGGATGAAGGGAAAAAATGAAACAGTACCTGTGCCAAAGACGACCAGAAATTTGGCTCTTAGCTTTGTAGTATCAAAGTGAAAAGAACCTCCCAATCCATTGCACAGCTCACAGCAGCTATAAAATAAAAACGAAGTGAGAGCTCCGTGGTCCCCCCCGTGACCAAGGAGAAAATCCTGCCTCCCCAGGCATCAGTGGTCAGGCAGACCCCAGAGGAAAGGAGGAGCACCGTCCACCCAGAGCAGGCACAGGGCAGCTGCCGCTTTCTGACCCCTCTCAGCACACATCCCATTCTCACACAGAGCTCAGTTCAAGCCGAGCAGTGGTGGGGCAATCAGGAGCGGGAGGACGGCCCATGGCAGGGCTCCAGCCTCCAGGTCTTGCCCAGGGCACTGGCCAGATCTTGGTTCTGTGTAATGTCCTCAAAGCAAGTACAGCCATGAGGGTGGGTCGACTTTCAAAGAGAGAAGCACGCAGATCATTCTAGGGCTGAACACTCATCTTGAGAGGAACGTGTGAAAGGGACAGGATGAATCGGCCTGGAGCACAATGGGTTTAATATGGAGACTGGTGACCTGCTGTTTTCCATCGTTCTCACAAGCAACAGGGCGAAAAGAAAAAGACTTAAATTGCACCTGAGCAATTTATATGGAATCAAAAAATTTCCTGATTATGTAACATCAGAGTGGATTATCCAGGACGGTCTTTACTGGTAACCGGACTCAATCAGGGATGAGGGGCCTCTTATGAACCATCTTAGTCCCACGTCCTATTGGGAACAAACAATTTAGAAGCTGGCAGTTGTACCATATGTTGTGACTCTTCTCTGAGTTTGCCGTGGTTAAGTGACTGCCCCGCCCTCCAGCCCAGTAGTGGTAACATGGAGCTGTCAGCACCCAGTGGAACATGCTGGGCGGAACCCCTGAGTGAGGGCCCATTGTGGCCAGAGGGCCAGTCCACCATACGCACACTCTTTCTGGGATCCCAGAGTAGGGAGATGTTCCCGACTCCTAACTAAAGCAACTAGAAAGCAGGAAGCCGGACCTCTTGGGAAAACTCACTCCAACAGGCCAAGTCCAGATAAGCCAGAGCTGGACAGGATGGACGTGGATGAACAGAGCTTTGTTCCTTTCTCTGAGGAATCCTCACCCCACCTCCAGACTGCCTGGTCCAACTCAAAAAAAAAAATATTCATATAATGAGGAGAGAGGGAGTAGGAGGTGGGGAGAGAGGTAGCCATCACTGGAGGAAGGGGAAACACTTCAGGGCACTGTAAGGCTGGCCGAGTTCCTGTGCATCTCACTGTGAGATTGACAGAGCTGGCCCGGCCGAGCTGCGTCTGTCAACGGCTGCCTGTGTGTGACTCTCTCTAGGGTATGCGAGTACGTGGGCACGTTGGAGCACACCCACTTCAGCGATGGCACCTCTCAGCCCCCACTGACCATCAGCCAGCCCCAGAAGGCACCCAGAGGTGGACTCCTCGGGGACCTGGAGTGTGAGGGCTCGCCCCAGGACCAGAGCCTGGAGCAGGAGAGCTCCCTGTGCGCAGCCCCCGTCATCCAGCCCCTCTCCATCCAGGAGCTCGTCCGGGAAGGCAGCCGAGGCCGGGCCTCCGACTTCCGCGGGGGCAGCCTCATGACTGGGAGCAGCGCTGCCAAAGTTGTGCTCACCCTCTCCACCCAGGCCGACAGGTGCGCACCCGTTCTCCCCACGCCCGGGAGGGCTAGCCCCCATTGCCTGCTGGCCACACCACACCCATCTCTTCTGCTCTCAAAATCACTCTCAGGACACCTTGATTTGTTAGCAAGTCATGAAAGTCCCCTGTATTCTTTTTCAAGCACATCACTGTCTCCCATCACCCTGCACACTTAGCATGAACGGTTGCCTGGTGGCCAAGGCTGGAGGCTGCAGGGCAGGCTCCCCTGGGTGGAGGCTCTGCACCTGTTCTGTGACTTCCAGCCTCTTCCCCTCCCTGGGCCCTGATCTCAAATAGGGTCATGAAGTAACTCTCCCAGGGTAGCTATAAGGTTAAATTAGTTAGTATGCTTGAAGCAGTTAGGTCAGAGCTTGACAAATAGTAAACAGTGACTATTTTTGTGATAATATTTTAAAATCCTACACTCGGGGGTGTGACATATTCTCTTTTTTTCTCTTTTTAAATTGAAGTATAGTTGGTTTACAATGTTTCAGATGTATATCCTTTTTCAGATTCTTTTCCATTATAGGTTATTACAAGATACTGAATATAGTTACCTGTGCTATAGAGTAGGTCCTTGTTATTTATCCTTTATATATAGTAGTGGGTACAAACTCCTATTTGATGCCCAACAACCCCGTTAAGGTGGAGATGGAGACTGTTTAGTAACTCCAGCTGTTTGGTGGCACTTTTTGATGTGGAAAGTGCTTTTGGTCACCTTCACATGCAGACCACACTTCACTCTCCACACTGTCCCAGATTACCCAGTACAGGCACAGTGAAGTTCATAAGGGAAGACAGACAGCAAGGGGGTGGACATGTGGTCGGAACACTCACTGGCTGGGCTCAGAAGATCTGAGTTCTTTCCTGGCCTTGACACCAACAAACTACAGGGTCGTGTCTGTGCAGATAGTTGCACTGAGACTCAGTTTTTTCATCTACTGACTCAGTACAATAGTTCCTTTCTCCTGTTTATCCAACAAGGGGGCTGTGAAAGTGTTTTGGAATCTGGGAGGTGGTATACAGGTGTCAGGTGGGTTATATTATTCACCACCATTTTCCTACCACGAAAGAGGAAGAAGTGATTTGTGGCACCCAGGATCCAGATGGTGTTAAAGTTGGAATTACAAAACCACAAGAAAAATATATTTGTTGCAATAATTTGTGAATGATTAATCCATTGATTCCCATCTGAAAACTTGTGTGCCCCATGTGACCCCTTCCAAAGGGACTGGTTATTCAATTTCTACTCGAGGCTCTCTCCCTTACCCAGCACATGGCACCCTCTGGGCTGCTTGCCTCCTGATGTTACCATGGATTTGGAGGGCAGGCTTTGGGAAGACCCAAGAGCAGAGGAAGCAGAGGGAGGTTGGCTTGATTCCTTCCTCATGTGCCATGTAAACTGGTATTTGATTCCAGCATTCCAATTTCCAGTGAGCCTCTGGTCCTCCTCCAAGCCCTGCTACCTGTGCTGACCTCCTTCTTCCTAACTCCTTTCAGAAATGTCTGTGCCCAGCAGGGTGGAAAATGAAAAGAATCTGCAATTTCCGTTATGTTAGGGAACATTCATTATTCCAGTAGATACACGAGCTTCACACCCAAGGCTCGGGGTATATGAGTCAGAGGAGATGAGACCAGTCCCTGCCCCTGGGGGGTTTGCAGGTCGAGTTTACAGTGTTTCTGTTTCCTCCCGAGAGCCAAGCCCAGTGTTATTCTCAGCAGTTGTAGCCCAACAAAAGCCCTGATTCATTTACGGGGTTTTTCTTTAACTTAGCTTCTATAATTGAAGCTAATTGTAAGGATTCCATTCCCAGTTCTTCAGTTTCTGGAAACAATGCTCTGCCATCTTTCATCTTCTTGCCAAATGTTTTAATGAGTGCCCAGCTCGGAGCTATAAAGATTTTTTTTTAATGTGGTCTGTGCCCTTCAGATTAAAATCTCATAGTTAGAGCAGACTTGTACTCAGTAATAGTAGATATAATAATACCATACATTTCTTTATAGTGTTTACCCAGTGTTTTCATTAATCACATCTAACAAAGTTACCATAATCACTCTGTCATAAAGACTTGGCTGAATCATTTCCAAGTAACAAATCTTTTTGTTTTGTCCAGGCTCTTCGAAGATGCAACAGATAAGTTGAACCTCATGGCTTTAGGTGGTTTCCTTTACCAGCTGAAGCGGGCATCACAGTCCCAGCTCTTCCACTCCGTTACAGAGACGGTGGATTACTCCCTGGCAATGCCGGGTAATTCTTTCCCTGCAGACACTGTGCCGCGAGGTTAGCAGGAAACAGCCCAGATCTCTGATACCAGCAACCTGCCTGAAGACTTGAACCCCCATTCTCTTTGCACATGGTCACCCTGGTCACCTAAGTCCAAGTGCAGATTTGTCCTCTAGTGTTGAGGCATCACCCGTTGGGGGTGAGGGGTGGGAGGAGTGTTAACTCTCTGTGAATGGAAACGTTGCTGCCACCACCATTGCAGGTGTTACCCTGGAGCTGGGCTGGGTGGTTCTGCTCAGTTCGGTGCTTGTGATACAGAAACGATGTGGCTCCTCGGGGTGCAGATAGTGTCACATGAGGCGGGAGCCCTTCCCCGTATTACACACCACACACCCGCCTTCGTCCAGCTGCTTGCAGAAGCAGCTTCAGTTCCAGAAAGGCCTGGGAGAGCAAAATGAAAGTCTCCACAGAAGTCTCATGTCACTCTCAGAAGAACTGCTCTCAGGGCGTATCCCTTTAACGATGGGTCAGTATCACCGTCTTCACGAATGAGCCCAGATGAAGGCGGTTTTCAAAGCCAGTGCATGGAAGAGGGAGCAGAGTTGTCCTGAATCACCCAAGGGTTCCAAACGGGTGGTAGGTCGCTCACAGCAGCAGCTGTCCATCAGCAGCCAGGGCTGTTGTGCCCTCACAGTGAGGACCTTGTCCCGTGAATTCAGACAGTCACAGAGCTGTCTGCCGGGGTCGCCCTGTGGGGGCAGGTTGAAATGCACAACCTCTGAGGTCCCTTTCATCATGGAATCTGAAATTCCTCATTCAAGTACATTTGGCCATTTGATTTTTACTGCAGACTCTCATTTGAGAACCATAGTCCTTTTCTGTGCATCTTTAATAGACTTTAAAACCTATAACTGTATAATGCCACCTCCCAGACCCAGTCGACTTCCAGAGCATCTCTCAGCCCCAGGGCCACCTTCAAAGTCTTCTGCATAGAGAAGCCAGACCCTGAACTTACAAAAAGCAACAAGCAGGGTCAGGAGGAGGCAGCAGACCTAGGAGAAGGAAGCGTTGGCTTTGGAATCAGCCAGATATGAGTTAAAGAGCTGCCTTCAGCACTTACCAGCTGTGTCGTTTTAGGCCAGTCAGTTCGCCTCCCTGGCCTTCCATTTTCTAATCTGTAAATGGCAATGGTTACATTTACTTCTTAAGATTTACTTCCAAAATTAGTGATTAAAGACACAAGGAACCAACACAATGTCTAATGCAGAGTAAACATTCAGTAAATGCCAGTGATTTTTGTTACTGTCATTTGGAAGTGACCTAATACGGCGAGACTAATTAGAAAGGCGCCTTCTGGTGGGAAGAGCCTGATAAGGCTCAGCTTCAGGAGCACGTGAGCAAGAAGGGAGAAGACAGAGGCGAGGGTGGCAAAGAAGTAGCAAGAGATCCAAGTAGGCGAGGAATGTGCCGAAGCGAGACAGAGCAGGTTAGGGAGCCTGTTACTGGGTAGCACAGGGGCCTGACCTGCTTGGCAAAGTCTTCGGAGGTGCCATTAAGGACTGGCTAAGTGGCTGATGACTGTGAAGGATGCCAACAACGACAGTAAGGGTGTAGCTAAGAGCGTGGGGCAGGGAGCCTGTGCTGGGCCCTGTGCTCCATATTTTATGAAGATTTTCACATTTCATCCTTGAAGCAAATGTAGGAAGTAGGTACTGTATTCCCACTTTTACAGTGAAAAACTGGACTGGAGAGGTAAATGTCTGGTCCATTGTAAACCAAATACTAAACGGTGGAGCCCGGATCTGAGCCCGGGCCGCCTGACTCCCCAGTCCCCCTACTTAACCACTACGTCATTCGTCCTTATCTTCAGGTGTTGCTCACACCTGTCCGGGCAGGCACTAGGGATGCTACAGTGAACAGGGGAGGCGGACCCTGCGCTTGTTGAGCGAACCACCTGGTCCTTCTCAAATCCAGGTTCCTTTCCTGTCTTGGCAGATTCACACCAAATAATCCTGCTGGTTCCAGTACGGTTCTTTGACTTTCATCCTCTCGCCGTGCTTGAGCAGGTCAGACTGTCTCTGAGTTTGGGATTGATGGCTTCTATGGTCTTTCCTTCCTGTAGGAGAAGTGAAATCCACCCAAGACCGGAAGAGTGCCCTCCACCTCTTCCGCCTCGGGGACGCCATGCTGAGGATCGTGCGGAGCAAATCCCGGCCCCTGCTGCACGTGATGCGCTGCTGGAGTCTCGTGGCGCCGCACCTGGTGGAGGTGAGCGCCTGGAAAGTGGGACGCTTGGGGGTCTCCAGGCAGGACGGGGAGAAAGGGCATCATGGCCACAGCCATGAGAAGGTTCCCATCACTTGGTCACAAGCATCCTTGTTCTCTGGTTATGTCCCCTGGCATCTTAAGAATCACCCCAAAGGGCAACACTACCCTGGCCTCACTCTGAGTCTCTTTTCTTTACAATTATATGACTCAGCTCTGTACCTCACACAGCCTGTTTCTTATTCTTTGTGGTCTCGAGCTTCATTTTGATACATGACTATAAAATGTCTTTTGTTCCTGCCAGTATTTCTTTTCTAAAAACTAAATATAATCTGGGCAGTCCCTTCTAAGTAAGGGAACCACACATCCTAGTTTTCTCCGTTTTCTCTGCAAAATTAGCTAGGACCCGTTTAACTCTCCAAAAGGAAAGCAGTTCATATGATAAATTATATGGCAACTTTCCATCTAAGCATCTCATGATGACTGGCTACTTCTAAGATGACGGGAAAATTGTCCTGTCTTGCAATGATAACTATTCTTTTTTTTTTTTTAACATTTTTTATTGAGTTATAGTCATTTTACAATGTTGTGTCAAATTCCAGTGTAGAGCACAATTTTTTAGTTATACATGAACATACATACATTCACTGTCACATTCTCTTCTGCTGTGAGCCACCACAAGATCCTGTATATATTTCCCTGTGCTACACAGTACAATCTTATTTATCTTTTACATTTTGAAATCCCAGTCTGTCCCTTCTCACCCCCTGTTCCCCTGGCAACCACAAGTTTGTATTCTATGTCTATGAGTCTGTTTCTGTTTTGTTTCATTTTGTTTTTTTAGATTCCACATATGAGCGATCTCATATGGTATTTTTCTTTCTCTTTCTGGATTACTTCACTTAGAATGACATTCTCCAGGGACATCCATGTTGCTGCAAAAGGCGTTATGTTGTCATTTTTGTGGCTGAATAGTATTCCATTGTATAAATATACCACCTCTTTATCCAGTCATCTGTTGATGGACATTTAGGCTGTTTCCATGTCTTGGCTATTGTAAATAGTGCCGCTATGAACATTGGGGTGCAGGTGTCTTTTTGAAGTAGGGTTCCTTCTGGATATATGCCCAGGAGTGGGATTCCTGGGTCATATGGTAAGTCTATTTCTAGTCTTTTGAGGAATCTCCATACTGTTTCCCACAGTGGCTGCACCAAACTACATTCCCACCAGCAGTGTAGGAGGGTTCCCTGTTCTCCACAGCCTTTTCAGCTTTTGTCATTTGTGGACTTTTGAATGATGACCACTCTGACTGGTGTGAGGTGATACCTCATTGTAGTTTTGATTTGCATTTCTCTGATAATTAGTGATATTGAGCATTTTTTCATGTGCCTATTGATCATTTGTATGTCTTCCTTGGAGAATTGCTTGTTCAGGTCTTCTGCCTATTTTGGATTGGATTTATTTTTTTCTTACTGAGTCGTATGAG
Source organism: Camelus bactrianus (assembly GCF_048773025.1). Lineage (NCBI taxonomy): Eukaryota > Metazoa > Chordata > Mammalia > Artiodactyla > Camelidae > Camelus > Camelus bactrianus. The sequence continues at coordinate 23,226,356 of NC_133546.1, read as the reverse complement.
CTGCTTATATATTCTGGAGATCAAGCCTTTGTCGGTTTCATTTGCAAAAATTTTCTCCCATTCCGTAGGTTTTCTTCTCGTTTTACTTCTAGTTTCCTTTGCTGTGCAGAAGCTTGTAAGTTTCATTAGGTCCCATTTGTTTATTCTTGCTTTTATTTCTTCTAGGAGAAAATTTTTGAGATGTATGTCAGATAATGTTTTGCCTATGTTTTCCTCTAGGAGGTTTATTGTATCTTGTCTTATGTTTAAGTCTTTGATCCATTTTGAGTTTATTTTTGTATATGGTGTAAAGGAGTGTTCTAGCTTCATTGTTTTACATGCTGCTGTCCAGTTTTCCCAACACCATTTGCTGAAGAGACTGTCTTTATTCCAATGTATATTCTTGCCTCCTTTGTCGAAGATTAGTTGACCAAAAGTTTGTGGGTTCATTTCTGGGCTCTCTCTTCTGTTCCAGTGGTCCATATGTCTGTTTTTGTACCAATACCATGCTGTCTTGATTACTGTAGCTCCATAATATTGTCTGAAGTCTGGGAGAGTTATTCCTCCAGCCTCTTTCTTTTTCTTCAGTAATGCTTTGGCAATTCTAGGTCTTTTGTGGTTCTGTATAAATTTATTATGATTTATTCTAGTTCTGTGAAATATGTCCTGGGTAATTTGATAGGGATTGCATTAAATCTGTAGATTGCCTTGGGCAGTGTGACCATTTTAACAATATTGATTCTTCCAATCCAGGAGCATGGGATATCTTTCCATTTTTTTAAGTCTTCTTTAATTTCCTTCATCAGTGGTTTATAGTTTTCCGTGTATAAGTCCTTCACCTCTTTGGTTAGATTTACTCCTACGTATTTTATTACTTTGGGTGCTATTTTAAAGGGGATTGTTTCTTTACTTTCTTTTTCTGTTGATTCATCGTTAGTGTAAAGAAATGCAACTGATTTTTGAACGTTAATCTTATAACCTGCTACCTTGCTGAATTCTTCGATCAGCTCTAATAGTTTTTGTGTGGACCTTTTAGGGTTTTCTATATATAGTATCGTGTCATTGGCATATAATGACACTTTTACCTCTTCTTTTCCAATTTGAATCCCTTTTATTTCTCTCTCTTGCCTGATTGCTGTGGCTAGGACTTCCAAGACTATGTTGAATAGGAGTGGTGATAGTGGGCAGCCTTGTCTTGTCCCAGATTTTAGTGGGAAGCTTTTGAGTTTTTCACCGTTGAGTAGTATGCTGGCTGTAGGTTTGTCATATAGAGCTTTTATTATGTTGAGATATGTTCCCTCTATACCCACTTTGGTGAGTTTTTATCATAAATGGGTCTTGAATTTTATCAAATGCTTTTCAGCATCTATTGAGATGATCATGTGGTTTTTGTCCTTTCTCTTTTTGATGTGATATATTACATTGATTGATTTGCATATGTTGAACCACCCTTGTGTCCCTGGGATGAACCCCACTTGGTCATGATGTATAATCTTTTTTATGTGCTGTTGGATTCTATTTGCTAGTATTTTGGTAAGGATTTTTGTATCTATGTTCATCAGTGATATTGGTCTGTAATTCTCTTTTTTGGTGGTATCTTTGCCTGGTTTTGGTATCAGAGTGATGGTGGCCTCATAGAATGAGTTTGGGAGTATTCCCTTTTTTTTCAATCTTCTGGAAGAGTTTGAGAAGGACTGGTATGAGTTCTTCTTTGTATATTTGGTAGAATTCCCCAGTGTAGCTGTCCAGTCCTGGACTGTTATTTGTATGGAGGTTTTTTATTGCTTATTCGATTTCATTTCTAGTGATCTGTTTGTTCAAGTGATGGGTTTCTTCTTGATTCAGTGGACTGTATGTTTCCAGAAACTTGTCCATCTCCTCTAGGTTATCCATTTTGGTTTCATATAGTTTTTCATAATACTCTTGTATGATATTCTGTATTTCTATGTTGTTTGCTGTAACTTCTCCATTTTCCTTTCTTATTTTGCTTATTTGTGCTCTCTCTTTTTTCTTCTTTGTGAGTTTGGCCAGAGGTTTGTCAATTTTATTTACTCTTTCAAAAAACCAGCTTTTGGTTTGATTGAGTTTTTCTGTTGTTTTTTTAAAATCTCTATTTTATTTATTTCCTCCCTGATCTTTATTATTTCCTTCCTTCTGCTGACTTTTAGGTGTTTTTGCTCTTCTTTTTCTAGTTCTTTTACCTGGTGGGTTAGATTGTTTATTTGAGATTGTTCTTCTTTTTTGAGGAAGGCCTGCATCGCTACAAACTTCCCTCTTAGCACTGCCTTTGCTGCGTCCCATAAATTTTGTGTGGTTGTGTTTTCATTTTCATTTGTCTCAAGGTATTTTTTAATTTCAACTTTGATTTCCTCATTGACCCATTGGTTAGTGATAACTATTCTTAATAGCCCGTTAGCATTTACCTGGTCAAGATATGTCATAAAATAAGTTATTTTTTGGAAGTAAATTCACTAACCTGAGAACATTCTAGTAAGGGAAGAGGGTAAAAAATAACTTCGTTATGGAGAAACAGTATATCAGTTATCTATTATACTGTAATAAACCACCCCAAAAAACCTACTGACTTAAAACAATGACTATTTATTTAGCTCATGATTCTCTGGGTCAAAAATTTGAGCTTAGCTGTGTAGCTCTCTCGGTCTGAGCCAGGCTTGGCGAATCTCAGCTGGCCTTACGTGTTCAGCTACAGTTGGCTGCTGCAAGATTGGGGCTGGCTGGTTCATGGTGGCCTTGACTGGGAAGACTGGACCAGTGGGCCTCTCTCTATGGTCTCTCCCTTTCTAGCAGATGAGCCCTGGCTCACTCACATGACGTTCTTAGGATCCCCAAAGAAAGCAAGAGGGCAAACCCCAAATCAGAATTATTTTTCAGTGTTCTACTTATACAATACTTGCTATCCTTCCATTGTCCAAAGCAAGTCACACACCCAAGCTCAGGGTCAGTGTGGGAGAGGACTACTAAAGGACAAGATACAAAGATGTGAGCCAATTAAAGCTTCGTTGGCACAATCAGCCCACATTACTGAGGGACAACTGACTCATCTGGTCTTCATCTGTTTGGGGCATGGCTGACACAGAGACCATGGGCAGTTTCCAGACCAGATTCCAATGTCTTTATAGTCAGCATGTTCAACACTACCTAGGAAAACTGTCATGTTACAGGGGGAAAAAAGAAGAAGTTATTAGAAATGCTTACTTTTCCAGAAACTTCAAAGGGAAATTGGAGCTGTATCTGATCAGTTGGTGAAATTATTAAAAATGCAATTTAGTGTGCTGTTCATTGACACTTAGCCCCTAAAGTCTTTTACTTTAACAGAATTGCTGCTTCCACCTCCCTCCAATAAGGTGGGCAAGGAAAACCTTCAGAAACCAGATTTTTTGTTGCCTGAAGTCTTGCCAGTGTTTAACTCTCATGAACTTTGCAGGCTGCCTGCCATAAGGAAAGGCACGTGTCTCAGAAGGCGGTCTCCTTCATCCATGATATACTGACAGAGGTTCTCACTGACTGGAATGAGCCCCCTCATTTTCACTTTAATGAAGCTCTCTTCCGACCTTTTGAGCGTATTATGCAGCTGGAGTTGTGTGACGAGGACGTCCAGGACCAGGTCAGTGTGTCATGGTAGCAGCGTCCACCATCCTCTCCACAGCCTGCTGCCTCTTTCTGAGTGCTGGTACTGTCCTATGAGTGTTCCAATGATCCTATGTGGGGTCGGTGACAAAAAGAGGTTAAGTAGTTTAGCTAAGGGTCCGTGATCAGTGATTGGTGGAACTGGGATTTGAAGCAGGCAGTCTGGCTGTACTAATCTATACTCTCACACCTAAGCCTATATTCTTAACCACTGTCATACCCTCTACTGAGAGACAGATGGTCAACAGACTAACTGGAGACTTCATATCTAGCATGACGGTGGGCTAGGAACACAGACAGATCCTCAGTCTCTGAAATCTACTAAAAATGTTAAATAAGGGTTAAAAATTTTAAATGCATTGACAAGGTGGGAAGGTAATAGCTCAGTAGTAGAACGCATGCTTAGCATGCACGAGTTCCTGGATTCAATCCCCAGTACCTCCATTAAAAATACATACATACATACATACATACATACATACATACATACATACATACATACCCTGGCAAGAAAGTAAGGAATATCAACATGCCCCAAACTAAGTAACAATGGGAAGCCAAAGAAGTAAGCAGAGCTCTGAGACTGGATTTGCCGCGAGGGAATTTGCTGTCAGGTGAAGCTGAAGGTCTGCATTCAATCAGAAATAATTGGCTCATTAGGAGATAACATGTCATGAATACAGAAAGAAAGGCAAACAATAAAAATAGACACACACACACCCCCTCCCCAGGTCCCCACCAGGGATCCAAATATCAGAGTTAATCAGAGGCTGACTTTAAAATAACTATGCTTACTAAGTTCTGAACTATATTCAGAAAGATTTAGGACAGGAGGGATTTTGGCTCTGGAGGCATGAAGAAGTTAGTGAATCCTCTCCACAAAAATCAAGTATACAAAAAGAAAAAATTGTCAAAAGCAACTATTTCAGGGCTCTTGAAATTGACCAAGGGCAGACAATGAATTGAGTAGCATTTATGCTTAAAAATAGTTCTTGCTGGAACTTTGGTTAAGAACAGTGGGAATCTGTGACCTTTCTGAAGACCGAAGTCATCACTCTTACAAACTGTTAGCAAGAGTAGGAATTTGACTTCTGTGAGGCTGACAGGGAAAATCAGCTTTTCTGCTGTAAGAGACAGATTTGATTTGGAGAAGAGGAAAAGAGACCATTAGCCTATTAACTAAAAGGGATGAATTCTTTGGAAATGAGCAAGACAGTATGGTAACTTTGCCAGCCTAAGGTTGCAGTGGTGAACCAGTAAGAAATTAACATGAGACTCTGGAAACCAGAGATTCATAGAAGGGCTAGGTAAATTCCTCATACATCTCTGGCTATCACTGAGACATGGGCATATACAGGATAGACCATACAGATCCCATCAGAAAGTAAAAGACCAGAGAGACTTAAGAACTGGCTGAACTTTGAAAATTCTCCCCAACCTGCACAAGAAAGTCTCTTTTGTTTATTTTTGGGGGGGGGGTGGGTAATAAGGTTTATTTTTATTTATTTGTTTATTTTTAAATGGAAGTACTGGGGACTGAACCCAGGACCTTGTGCATGCTAATCACACACTGTACCATTGAGCTACACACCACCCCACTGCCATGAGAGTGGAAGTCTTAAAGTCTCAAGGTGTTTGAGCAAAATCTATTCATTTTATCAGCTAACCACTAACCTATGCACTAGGACAGCACTAGGAAGTCAGGCTGAAAAATAAAAATTAAAAAATTGAGCAAGACATTGGTATGATTGGTACCATGGGAAGAACAAAAATTCTACAATATAAGTCCAAGTGAATTAGTTAAAAAAAAAAAAAACCTCAAAAATAAATCAGAATCCAGCATTGCTACAGTATATCTAGAATATCGAATGTTCAGCCAAAAAAAAAAAGTGAGACATGCAAAGAAACAAGAAAGAGTGATGGGTACTTGGGGAGAAAAGCAATAAATAGAAACTGACTTAGAGTGAGACCAGATGTTGGGTTAGGTTAAAACCATGGTTATTTGGACCCAAAATGCAGATTTGAGGTGAGGAAGGTTGAGCAGACATAGTATCTAGAAGAGCTGGTGATCTCTATTAAGATCACTGGCTTAATAGAAATCACGAAGCGTTTTGCCAAAGAAATCCAGTGCACATGGTGGGAAGAGGGTTCTGCTCACTGGGTCCCAGCTCTGGCTTGGGGTGTTGGATTAGGGGACAGAGACTTTAAAGCAGCTATTATAAATATGCTCAAAGAATTAAAGGAAAATATAGCAATGACTCAAAACATGGGAAATCTAAGTAGATAAATGGAAACTGAAAGAATGCAAATTCTAGTGAAAAGGACAATAACGGAAGTGAAAAATCCACTGTACAGGTTACTAGCAAGATTTGACACTGTAGAAGAAAGAATCAGTGAACCTGAAAATACATTAATGTAAAGTATTCATTCTGAAGATCAGAGACAATTAAGTCTGAGCAAAATAAAGCCTTAGAGACCAGTGGGATAATGTCAATTTTGTTCTTCAAAAGACATCATTGAAAAATAAAAAAGAGAAGCCAAAGCTGTGAAAAAAAAAATACTTGCAAATCATGTCTCATGAAGAGCTTAAATCTAGAATGCATAAAGAACCCCAGTAACTCCATAATAAAAAGACAACGTGGAGAAGACAAAACCTAATTTCAGAAACAGCAAAATATTTACAAATGGCATGTGAAAAGTTGCTTAGCAATGTTAGTCATCAGTAAAATGGAGATTAATGCAATGTGGCTGCTTATTTAGGAGATTTCTGGGTGAGTTGTTCTAGGTTCCACTTTTCCCTTTCACTAAAATTAACCCAGAAGTAGGGAGCAGAGAAATACATCACTCTCCCCAGAAATTCTCCTGCTTCTTTTAAGGAAAGGCTGTTCATTGCCACCTCCTCTGCCTCTTCCAGGTGGTCACATCCATCGGTGAGCTGGTTGAAGTCTGTTCCACCCAAATCCAGTCAGGATGGAGGCCCCTGTTCAGTGCTCTGGAAACAGTGCACAGCGGAAACAAGTCTGAGGTGAAGGAGTACCTGGTTGGTGATTACTCCATGGGTGAGACTCTGTTGATTTTTGTGTCCTGAACCCTTACTGAATTTGTATTTTAATTCTACACTAATTATTATAGTTCTCAGGTTTTGGTGGAGTAAAGATTTTCTATATATCAGATCATGTCATCATCCAAAAGAGGAAGAGATGTTACCTCTGTCTTTCCAATTTAGATGCATTTTCTTTCTGTTTCTTGCTGAATTGCTCCAGCTGGGACTTCGGGTCCTGTGTCGAACAGGAGTTGGGATAGTGGGAAGCATGTGTGGAAGACTCCTGCTCTGGAGCATTAGATCTTCATGCCAGGCTTCATGCGTTCAGAAGAAGTTGAACACTAGGGGAGGCTGACATTCAGCTGTGCTCTGTGAGCAGTAAATGAGCTGGCGTGGCAGGGACACAAGTTCTGAGTCCTGCCAGCAGGCCAAGAACCCTGAGGGTTCAGGCCCCACTCTCAATGACAGATTGGACCAAAAAGGCCAAGAGACTTCGCTGTCTCACTTATATGTTATCAGTGTGGAGTTCATTTGTTCATTCATAAAGCCAAAATGAAAAGTTATCTGCTTGCCAGTAAGAAGTACAAAAGTATCAAAGAATCAGGGAACCTTCCTCCCTCATGGAATTAGGGAGAATGAGTCTGGCCGGAAGTAGATGAGCAGCCACAGAGCAGGCCCAGGGACCTGGGGTGTTGTTTCAGGGACCCCAAGACAACCCCCACATTCAGAGACCCACCAGGACTCATGGGACTCGGCCCGTAGTTACGCTGAGATGCGTCACCCAGCTCAGATTTATTACATGGCTCACAGCCAAGATTTGTTAGGGCGACGTAGGAAGGGCAAGCCAGAGCATAGGGGAAGAGCACACAGAACCCCTGTGCAGGCTTCTCTGAGCCCTCGCCCTCCCATGAGGGGTTCCCACAGTGCACACTCTTGTGCTTGACTCTAGGGCAGTGTGTAGGTCTTTCTGTCTGGGGAAGCCCATGAGAGACCCAGCTGAGGGCTGGTCACTTGAGCAGCCCTCTGCCCAGCATGTACCAAAATCTACACTCCCTGAAAAAAAAAAAAGCAGGTACTCAGTTTAAACCATGTTATTGGTACCAACAGTCTGGGCCCAGTGAACCATTCAGTTAACTGTTGCCTGGGAATATTCTGAGAGCCAGGTTTCTAGACTCCAGCCAAGGGCCAACCTTGCAAGCAGGCCTTTCTAGGGAGAGGAGTCTCCAGCCTTCTGTGATCTTTTCAGCACAGGTATGAATAAATTAGATATGCCATGAAGGCTTTCTCTAAACCTTCCCTTCTCTATAATTCTGTGTGCGGGAGAATTCCAAGCCACGTATTCAGTTTCCCTGTAAAGCCTACACATTGCCTCAGCCCTGCCTTCAGCCGGCTTTGCCCTCATCCCTCTACCGAGATCTCTTCGTAGCCTTCCTACGGCGCCCCCTGCAGGCACTGAGAAAGACAACATGGGAGTCAAGCCAGTTTTCCAGTCAAAGGGCCTGGGCTTTTGTCTAGTGGCTTTTTCTAAGGCTCCGTGGAAGGTGCTGGGAATATAGGCAGCCAGAAAGGTAGAGACTTGACATCCTTTAAACTCTGTCATCTTTCTCTCTCAGGAAAAGGCCAAGCTCCGGTGTTTGATGTATTTGAAGCTTTCCTCAATACTGACAACATCCAGGTCTTTGCTAACGCAGCCACTAGTTACATCATGTGCCTTATGAAGTTTGTCAAAGGACTGGGTAAGTGGAGTCCTCTTTTCATACCTCCTGCCAGCGAGAGATCCTTTCCTGGATGGCATCCAGGGATAGAAGCAGATGGTGCTGTGCTGTGTACTCAGAGTCACAAAGCTCACTGTAAACGCAGCTTGGGTTTTGTCTAGTGTTGATATTTTTCATTGTGTTCATGGAATAATTTCCTAATGAAGCATGTTTCAATCTATGTATTATTTTACTCGACTTCTTTATGAATCTTAAAATATTCAATATTACATTCACCCATTGTCCTCATGCAGGAAATGACTGTCCTTAATGTCACATAATTAGCAGCCTGAGTTTGAGTTCCCAGCTCTTGAGCAAAAATTAAGAATGCCTTCCCCCAGACCTTTTTGATTATAGAATGTATTTTGGAAGTGTAGAAGGCACCCTTCTCTGAGGCCTTGTGTATTTCAGGAACCACCTAGCTGATTTGATGCTTAATTTGGGAAAACTTTAACACAGCAGAGTCTTGCTGCACAACGTGACCTGCCAGAGCAGATGTTTTCATAGCACTGGTTTGGGGTGAAATGGAAGGAAGTGGCAGTTAGTTAAACCAAAAGATAAAAAGGAGCTCAAATTTTGAGAGTTTCATCCTGGAGTGCTCTTAGATCTGGAACCTTGAGAACCTTTAAAACAAACAAACAAACTATATATATATATATAAAATTCATAATATTCTTTTATATTCTTGCCAAATGATTGACAATTTCTTTGAAAAAGAGAATAGAACACGAGAAGTTAAGTGACTTCGCTCATGTTCTCCTTATTTTGGAAGCGTGGAGCAGGAATGGAATGCAAGTTTCAAGATAGAGGCTGGAGGCCACAGGTCTGATCTGTAGACCATCCTCATTATTTTCTGTTATTATGCGTACCTGTTCTTTTATTCTGTATGTCCTGGGGACAGAGGGCTGAGCTGAAGGGTACCCACAGAAGCCCCTCATTTATTGACTTTGCAGACTGGGCTTCAGAGGAAGACTTCTTTTGAGAGACAGAATGAAGATTTTATTCTTTTTAAACTCTGCTCTACATTAAATAGAAGCCAAACAACTTAGTATCTTAATCATAAGAATACCTTAAAGCCTGAATCTCTGCCTTAGATAGTAAAAAATCCAGTCCTTCTCTAGAAAAACCTCTTCCTCCTGTGTTTCTCCTTTACTCTCTCAGCTACTAGCACACTCACAGCACTTCTGATATGAGATGTGTGGGGTTTGCTCCCACACCAAGCTGTTCTCTGTGATACCAGCTGGGTGTCCTACTATTCAGTTCAGCTCCATCACTAACCAGAGTTAGCAAAGACCCCACAGGTTAAGGGCGCCATCCTACATGACTACCCCCCATTTCAAACACCAACTGCAAGTAGCAGGTCCCCAAGTTACCCACCACGTCTGTCGTAGCTTGGCTACAAATCACAGGTTCCCAAGACTCCCCACCCCTTGGATTCGATCTTTTGTTAGAATAGCTCACAGAGCTCAGGGGAATGCTTACGTGTACCAGTTTATTACATAATAATGGCTGTGATAGAGGATACAGACGAACAGCCAGAGGAAGAGATATATACAGTGAGGTCCGGAGGGTCGCAGGTGCAGGATCCTCTGACCCCACTGAGTTGGGATACACCCTCCCAGCATGTAGATGTGGTCATCAACCCAGAAGCACTCCAGAGCCCATACTTTGGGGATTTTTTTATGGAGGCTTCATCATGTAGGCATGATCAATCATTAACACAATTTCCCGTCCCTCTCTTTTTGCTAAAGGATAAAGGGATGGTGCTGAATGTCTCAAGATTCTCATCCTGGTGTGATCTTTCTGGGCAACCAGCCCCAATCCGGTTCACCAAGCATTGCCTCATTAGAACAAAAGACTATCACCCAGGAAGCTGTGAGAGATTTAGGAGCTCTGCATCAGGAACTGGCTTTGAAGACCAAGTATTAGAACAAAAGATGCCGCTAGTATTCTTATCACTTAGTAAACTACAAGGATTTTAGTAGCTCTGTGCCAGGAACCAGGAGCAGAGACCAAAATGTGTATTTTCTATTATTTCACAGTCTTGTATTTCATTTAAGAACCATTATTATTGGTATTCTATTGTTCAGTGAACAGTCGAGTGCCTGCTACGTGGGTGAGTGGCCTGTCCGTACTCTGGGGATACAGAGATGAATAAAACGTGCTTCCCGCCTGTGGGAGGCTGACAGACATATAAATCAATAATCACAATTCAGTAAGATGAGTACTTTTATAGACGTTAGTAAAAAAAAAAAAAAAAAAAAGAAGCCATTTAAACTGAAGTGAACACGCAGCTGAGACAGGGTTCTTGGTAGAAGGGCCCGTGCAGGCTTCAAAGAGGAAGTGACATTTGAACTTTGTGGAGTGAGCCATTGGTTGACTTTTCTAAAAGTAGGGTTTGTTGTAAGTACCCAAATAGGAGAGACACTGGGTGATGAGTTGGAAAGAAAGGAAGGGGCCAGGCTGTGAAGGGCCCTGCATGCCACAACAGGGACTAGAACATGCGGGGAAGACTTCTACGCTGAAGTGAGGTGCATCGCCTGGGATCTTAGAAACGAAACTCTGACAGGCACGCGTCCCTGTGGGTGAGGACAAGAGGCTTCAGGCAGAGACCTGAGCTGCAGTTGTTTGGGAGAGAGCAGAGAGGGTGGCATTCAGGAGACTGTAGAGATGGGATGGATAGGGCTGAGAGAGGAGGAACTGAGAGGGTGATTCCCCACTCCCCATGTTTCTTGCCAGGACTGTTGTTACCCTGAATTAGGATACCCAAAAGGAGTGGAGGAGAGGAAAAAGTAATGAATTCTGTCTTTGGACATTTGGACATGTTGAGCTTCTGGGACATATTTAGGTGGAGATGCCTAGGAACATGTTAGAAATGTTAGAAATTTGAGATTTTTTTTCTTGGGGAGGGAGCTAGGGCCTGAAAATAGAGGTGCAGAATTATCAGTGTGCACCTGAGGGTATTTAAAACAGGTAGATTCTACTTTTTTCTGTGAATTACAAGGTGGAGTTACTTGTCTGTGGGGAGGGGTCAGTGGGAACGTCTGAGCCCCCAGTGTAGCCATGTGGGCTGTGTCCTGCCCCGGCTCCAGGGGGCACCATTAGCACAGACTTGGATGTATAACACAGCGGCCTCAAACACTTTGGAACACTCACTGTGATGGGAAATGAATTTATTTTTAATTCCCACTTGGTTATTTCAACATGAATTTGAACAGCTCTGTGTTTTTATATCGTGAATTGCGTTCATCTAAACTAGCTGTTGGCAAACTATGGCCCACAGGCCAATTCCTACCCACTGTTAGTTTTTATAAGCAAAGTTTTACTGGAATACAGCCACGGTCATTTGTCTAAGGCTGTTTTTGTGCTACAATGAGAGAGTTAAGAAACTGCAACAAAGACAGTGTGACCTGCAAAGCCTAAAAAATTTACTGTCTCGGTCTGTATAAAAAAAGTTTGCCAATCTCTGGCCTAAAACACAGGAAATGCTTATCTTCTCTCTTCTTTTTAAAGGAGAAACATGCCTCTTTATCTTCTAAATTTTAGCTAATGCCCAGTAATTATGTCTGTTTGCCCACAGGGGAGGGTGCTCATTGCTACGACTGTAGACAATTAGAAACAATTACAGTACTGTGGAGTGATTTTATTAAAAGTATAGAAGTAGATTTATTACATGAGAAGAAAAATGATAGTTCTCAACTACTATTTACCTACAGAATATCTGGACGCCCTCTACAGGTCTTTTAGAGCTCTAGATATAGACACAAAAATTAGAAGTCATTTCAGTTCAATTAAGTAGGCTCCATCCCTAGGCCCCAGATAATTTAGAATCTTCCCAGAGTCTTCATTTATCATCGCTGTTTAATGCTGAGGACTGGTGATAAACCAGGTCCTTTTCCAAACAGAGAGGGGCCTTGCTTCATTCCAGCCCAGCACGTGGCTGGTCTCTAGGCTCATCCCCAATCATCAAAGATTCAGGAGTCACACCATCAATGAATCAAGTGAATGACGATGAATTACACTGTGCCCAGGTACCAAAAACACTGTCCAGCCACTGAAAGTACTGTGGTAGGACATGGAAAATGGATTTGTTGTTTAGTGAAAAGGAGAGTTTTGAAACAGAATAATTCCAACAAAGTAAGTACAGGATGATGCCAACTGTGTTTAACATGTGCATGTGTAGGGGGAATTCTGAAAGGAGTTTTCTCAGGGTTTTACAAGTTGGAGTAATATTTCTTTTGCAGTAGACATTTGGTGAACTAATGCTGCATAAATAAGTAGGTCTTCTGTTGTGAGGGGATGAGCAAGGGTAACTGTGTTTGTCTCTGTCCCCCCTGCCGCCCCCCAGGGGAGGTGGACTGTAAAGAAATCGGAGACTGTGTCCCAGGACCAGGAGCCACGTCCCCAGACCTGTGCCTCCCCGCCCTGGATTACCTCCGGCGCTGTTCTCAGGTACCCAGGCCCCGAAACCTGCCTCAGAAGATGTTTGCAAATCAGGCCTGAATGTCTTTTGACACTGAGCCCAAGAGAAGTACTTTCTGCTATCTCTGAGGAGACTGGGGCTTCGATTTAGAGTATAAATTTTTGTCCCCACCCCTCTACAAAGGAGAGAAAGTGAGAAATAAAAACATACCAGAACACAACTGGATTTTGAGACCCCTGACACTTCTCATTTATACTCCGGTATCCAAAATACCTTAATCTCGACACCTGTGTCAGGCTGGGAGGCCATGGGGAATCTTCCTGATGGTGCCAGAGTATGGACAGTGGGCTGCACACAGTGAAGAGAGACATAAAAAAAGAAAAAGGAACGTATTCAGTCAAGATCTAGTCCAGAAATCCAATAAAACGTCGCTATCAGTGTGAACAGTGACCTTCCTTGTGCTAAGCCCAGTAGTTCTGTGTCCTCATCCGTGTCACACGCCAGTGGAGCAAGACGGCACTCCCTCCTTGAAGCCTTTTGTCCTCTAAGCTTCCGTGACACCCTCCCGGAAGCTCTTCTCCTGTTTCCTAAGGTTGTGTCCCCAGGCCTCCCCCTGTCTGTCTGTGACCTCTCCCTCGGTGATAGCCTTAAGCCCCACGGCTTCAGAAAGGACACACGGCCCTGACTTCTTCCTCCAGCTGCTTCTGCAGGGCCCCACGTGACGTGACCCCCTCCCCTCCCACCCTCAGACCCTTCCCTCCCACTCACTGGGCTCACCCACGCTCACTTTCTGCCCCTCAAACACACCCTGGTTGTGACCGCTCAGGACCTTTGCTGCTCCCTCTGCCTGGAATCTCCTCTCCTGGGATCTCTGTATGACACTTCGTATCTTCCAGGTCTCATCTGAAACATCGCCTCCTCAGAGAGACCGGGGCTTGGGTGTCCACCAGCTCCTTGCCAACATTCCCCACATACCCCAGGTCACTCTTTCTAGGACCGCCTGTCTAATTTTCTCTGTAACATTGACGTCAGAAATTTTATCTGAGAAAGGAGTATGTCTGTAAGATGCACAGGACAGAAATTTTGCGTCTCCCCCGCAGCTGTTTCCCTAATCTCTAAAACCATACAGGCACAGCTGGAACCACTCTAATTTGTAGGGATACATGGGTCCTTGGGAGTTTGTCCCAGTAACAGATCCTGGAGGATGGGGCTGTAGCAGTGAGGACAGGATAGGGCCCAGGACAACCTGTTAGCACTGCTTCTCATGCCTTCATCTCTCAGCCTTGTCCACGGATTCTTCCATTTCCCCAGTTGCCCCGTTTCACTGATGTTAAGTCAGGGGAAGGGAAATCAGAGGCTGGCATCTCCTTTGCCTACAGACTCTCTTCTCAGTGATCCCCACAGAACTCTCTCTCCCAGGCAGAAATTCTTGACATGTTTCATGGTTCCCTTGGCAGGTTTATGAAAGTCTATCAGACTGCCATGCAGTTGAGATGCTGGAAAGTCTCTATAGGGTCCTCTTCCTCTACCTTTTTGTTGCCATTGAACTCTGTGTCATCTGCTTCATGGGATAAATGCCTCTTGTGAGCGGCCTTATGAAGCCAAGTCACAACCAAGTTTAAAACTTTCACACAGTGGGAGCCTTTCTGGTTTTCTCTCCCCCTTCTCTTACTAGGATATAGTTTTGTTGTTATTTATACTCAGAGTGCAGATTTTTCCAGTATATAATTGCAATTTGGTATTTTTTTATTTAGTTATTGGCCAAAATCTACAAAATGCCCTTGAAGCCAATATTCCTTAGTGGGCGACTTGCTAGCTTGCCTCGAAGACTTCAGGAGCAGTCGGCGAGTAGTGAGGATGGAATGGAGTCAGTCCTGTCTGATTTTGATGATGACACTGGTAAGTCAGTTGGTTGGACTAAACCAGGTTATTTCCTGTGTTCGTATTCCCAGAAGCCTTAGCCATGAATTAAGTAACTTAAGAGAAGTAACTTAAGAGAAGCCTTAGCCATGAATTAAGTAACTTAAGAAATCATGAGCCCATTTGTATTTTTATGATTTATAATTCTAACAGAACCAGTCTACCCTGAAGTTTCCATGGACTCTCCAAAAGCATTTTACAATTGATGCCTCCAAAGCTGTCCTTTTGATAGATGCCTCCATCTAAAACCAGTGTAGATTTGCAGAGTCCACCCAGTATAGTTTCTAACTCGGAATTCTCTTGAATTTAGCAAATTGCATTGTGGTTGCATTGGTGCATTGGTACTTAAATTGGCTGGTAATTTTCTTTAATACCTTCTAGGAAACATAGTCATTATATAATCACTTCCTGCAGGTTTTTGGTTAGAGGCTGGGGAAATTAAGCCTTTACAGAAGAGAGAATGTATCTGTAACTGGTGAAGCTGAAGGCTCATTAAAAGAACACATTTAAAGCATGTGTTTCAAATGCATTCCCATGTAATTTCCTGTGAATTCGAGTTCAATCTAGTAGCTTTGGATAATTTTCAGATGGGTTAACTCATGCTCACGTTTGCTGTCTCTCAGTTCAGATAACTCTGTCCTATTTCTAGATCTAGAAATGGGAATGATATCCTTAAAGGGATATGACATCTGGGCAGAAGAACTTTGAGGGAAGGTTTTTTTCATTTGCTTTTTAGTTTGTTTTTTAATTACTCTTCTGGTTTATTTTTCTGATACAAATTCGTTTACGGCAGTAGGTAGAAAACGTCCAGGTTTCCATAGGGCTTATAAACAGTACAACCTTACTAATTCAGACTAGTTGTGACGAAAAACTATAGGAAAGAATGAATATCTAACGTGTAGAACAATTAAAATTTTGGAAATTAGCTAGAGGTTGCCTTATAGAGGTTTCATTTTAATGATTAGATAAGAATAATTTTTACTCAGCATCTTAAACCTCCAACCCAGACAATTATAAGAAGTTAATGTTGCTTATCTATAATACAGTCTTTAAAACAGTTGTAGATGGTTTGTATATGTAACCGCGATCATTCCCTTCCCATTTGTGCAAACCATTAATCCGTTTTTTTCCCTAGGCAGCCCACCGTCTTATGGATGAAGTTCAGCCAAGCACCTATCTAAGGTTTCCCACACTATAAATTCATTAAGGGCTTAAAGTTTTAGTTATATATGAAATATACCTAGATCAGAGAAAAGACTAAAAGTAAAAGCTTTGAATATTTAAAATTAATTCTCACCATTGATACACTCTTAAATATGATTCCTCTGGTTTCCAAAAGCAAATAATTGCCTCTCCATTTTCCTATGGAAATGTCAAACATACATAAAAACTAGGCAGAGTGGTATAAGGAATAGTCATGTATCCATCACCCAGCTTCAACCATTATTAATACATAGCCAATCTCGTATTATGTATATCTACACACACATGCGCGCGCACGCTCTCTCCCTGTCTCCCTCTCCCCGCACCTGCTTCTCCTTTCCGCACTGTTTTAAAGCAAGTCCCAGATATTACAGCATCTCATCTATAAATGTTTGGTATGTGTCCTTTAAAGACAACAAACATAACCATAATGTTATTATTGTGCTTAAAAATGAACAGTAATTCTTCAGTAACATCAAATATGTGGTATTGAATTTTCCAATTTTCTTATACACATCAGTCAATTTTCAGGATTCATATTATCTACACACACATTTGGCTGTTCCATCTCTTACTTAAGTGCTTGTCAATCTGTGGGTTTTCCTCTCCAGCTCTCGTTTACGCCTTTGCAATTTATTTGTGGAAGAAGTGAGGTTCCTTGTCCTGTAGAGTTTTCTATTTGGATTTTATTGGTTGCACCGCCTTTAGTGGTGTGTAACATGTTTTTCTGTCCTCTGTTTCCTATATATTAGCTTCGCCACAACTGCTTATATTTTGAGGTTTGTGAGAATTTCTTGTCACCTAGTTTTATTATATTTATTGTCTGTGACTGGTTTTGCCTCCTATTAATGGAGATGCTCAAAACTGGGGAATTAGTTTCTTTTAGTAGTGATATTTTAAAACTGCCATCTTCTGATACAGTTTTCTTTTGCAGGAAAATTAGAAGTATTAAAATTAAAATGTAGAGGGGGCTATTTTGTATATTCTAGTATTTTTGTACATAGACAAATGTGATATGTACATACAATGGAATATAATTCGTCCATAAAAAGTAATGAAGTTCTAATACAAGCTGCAGCAGCAATCTACCTCGAAAACATTATGCTAAGTGAAATAAGCCAGACACAAAAAGATAAATATTTTATGATTCTGCGTAGGCGAAATATCTAGAATAGGCAAATTCGTAGAGACAGAAAATCAAGTAGAGGTTACCAGGGGCTGGAGTGAGGGGCAAATGCAGAGCTGTTGCTTTAGTGGGAGCAGAGTTTCTGTCTGAGGTAAAGAAAAAGTTTTGGAAGTTGATAGTTATGTTGGTTACACGACATTGTGCCATGTAATTAATACCACTGAACTGCATACTAAAAATTGTTAAAATGGCAATTTTTACTATATATATTTATAAGTAAATAATATAATATATAATAAAATTTTAAAGGATAGATTAAGGTGATGGAATGAAAAGATTATTACTTTATTATTACTAAAAGGATATTATTACATCAACTCCTGAGAAATCTAGTAATTATTTCATATTGTAGAATTCACATACCACATCACCTTCTTCCTGAAGGTGAATAAGGAGGAAATTTGAATGATTTTTTTTCCTTTCACTTTGTTGGAACATGTAAATCACAATTTGTCCATGCTTAGAGGCACTCAGGGCTACCTTACCAGGGGTTGCCTCACATCTCTAAGCGCTTGGTGGTTTACAGAAGTCTTTTACATACAGTGTTGAGTTTGCCGTGGCGATGATTCTGTGCTGTGTTTCATCGGATTTCATAGGGGTCTGGTTTTGGTTTCCAGGGCTGATAGAAGTCTGGATCATCCTGCTGGAGCAGCTCACAGCAGCTGTGTCCAACTGCCCACGTCAGCACCAACCGCCAACCTTGGATTTACTCTTTGAGCTGTTGAGAGATGTTACCAAAACACCTGGTAAATATTCCTCTGTCCCTCTTTGGGGGGAGTTGTTAGACGTATCTTTTCTCAGGAAGCTGTCTCTGTGAGTGTCTGTTTGACCACTGTAACCCTAGCCAGTATGATAGATGCTTGATATGTATTTGTTGAATGGCTATGACCCAGTGACATTTAAGACATGTCTTCATATTGTTTACAGGTTTCCCACCAGTCCATTTATAAGTTATGGATGGTGGCCAGTTAATTGAATGTGCAGCATCCCATAATATTCAGGCCAAGGCTGTGGTATCAGTGTCTCCACAGGCCAGCTGGCTTTGTTTCATAGTTACAGCCTTCCTCTTTGGATCTCACATGCTCTCGGCCCCAGCGCTGTCAGTAGGGCTCACCAGGTCCACCACTGACATGAACCAGCCACTCAAATGTACATGCAGGGTAGAGACAGCAGTGTCTTAGTTGTATAAGGGTCGTAGGTGATTCGATTTGGGGGAAGACATTTAGTGATGTCCCTGATAGTACAGGGGGGAAAATATGGTCCTTAGGAATTCAGTTCTTGTTCTAAATTCATCACGGTTAGTATGCCTACTTACTCATCCAAATTTTCCCTAGATCAAAAAAAAATTTTTTTAATAGAAATTTTAGTTTTCACTAACACAATCACATCCACAAATATAACCACTAGTTAATTCCATAGTTATAAGAGTTTTGTTTTCTACATAAATTGATGAAGACTTGATAACTGATACTGTTTTAACATCTGTAGAAAAGTTTCTGTCCATTTTTTTCAGTAAAATTGTCATAGCTACCCCTACACATTAAGAAGGTAAAAGCTTTCTATCCAAGATTAAGCAGGTATTTCATAGAATTATATTAGTTATATATAAAATATATATCTTATAGAATTAATATAATTAATTCAATAATATGATTATATTAATTTAATTATATTAATTAAAACACTATTTCTTAATCAGACCAACAGATTGGTACTGAATGGTCAGTTCAGTACCATTTTCTGCTACTGTGTGTGTGTGAGAAGAGCATTTAGCCCAATAATTCTACTCTTAGAAATCATCAAAGAAATTAACAATAATGAAGATAAAAATCATATATATAATATATATATATTGATGTTTGCTGAAGCATCTTGAATACCAGAAACATTATGAACACTTTAAATGGGTTAAGTAAATTATGGTTTAAAAAAAAAACATGTAAATATTCTACAGGTATTAAAATGAACATTTGTGAATAATATTTAATGATATGAATATTTATTTATAAAGCATTGTGTTAAAATATAGTGTGGAGTACAGTGTCAACTTTATGCATTTATAAATACACACACACACACATTTTCAAAAAGTACTAGTAGGAAATACATCAAAATATAATTTTCTTCTTTGTATTCTCATGTGTTTTCTGTGTTTATTATAAAAAAGATACCTTGCTTTTGTAATCAGAATTTGCAAAATCCATCAACATTTTCACAAAGATTTTTCATGATGGCTTTGTTCATACAGCAAAATACAGAAACACCTTAAATGCCCATCAGTAAGGGAATGGATAAGTGAACTGTTCCATATACAGTTTGAACAGTTTGGAACAGTATGTGGTAATAAAAATGAGGAATATCTAAATTTGCTGGCACAGAATGATCTCTTATACATACTGGTAAGGGCAAAAAATCAAGCAGACCAAGGTTTACGTTATCCCATTTATATACAAGTAATAAAAAACAAAACTATTTCTCTATGTTCCATGTAAATATATGTACTTACATTTTAAAGGGTGATTTCTTATAGGGATATAGGTATCTGTATGTTTACATCTGGGGACTAAGGAATTGATCAAGTGATGCTCTTGTTTTATCAGTATTGTTTTAATATTTTTTATTGAAGTATAGTCAGTTATAATGTGTCAGTTTCTGGTGTACAGCACAATGTCCCAGTATATGTACACACACACACATACTCGTTTTCATATTCTTTTTCATTAAAGGTTATTACAAGATACTGAATATAGTTCCCTGTGCTATACAGAAGTTTGGTTTTTTAATCTATTTTTATACCTAGAGGTTAACATGTACAAATCTCAAACTCCTAATTTATCCCTTCCCACCCCCTTTCCCCTGGTAACCATAAGAGGAGTATACTTATGTATTACCCCAATCAGTGGTAAATTCTTTTTCCTTGCCCCTTCTCAGAGAATGAGGAGCTCCTTCAAAAGAGACAGCAGTGCCAAGTGATGACTGAGAGCTTTCCTTTTATTGCAGGAGAGGGTGCCAAGATCACAATTCTGAAGTTGACTTTTCTTTTTCAGGACCAGGGTTTGGCATCTACGCAGTTGTTCACCTTCTCCTTCCTGTGATGTCCCTTTGGCTCCGTCGTAGCCATAAAGACCATTCTTACTGGGATGTGGCCTCTGCTAACTTCAAGCATGCCATAGGTCTGTCCTGTGAGCTGGTGGTGGAGCACATCCAGAGCTTTATCCACTCAGGTATCTGTGGTGCCAGAGAAGCTCATGCCGCATGGTTGTTTAGCAGACAGCATTAGTGTCCAAAAGTACTTAGTAAATATCTAGTGCAAATATCAGTGCATGGTGATCTTTATCCTGGGAATTATTAAAATAGAATCACAGGGTCAGTGTTAGCATTCTAATTGTAGACTGTCAGAAAGAAATTTGGTACCCACGTGTCCTCTACAAAATTATCGAACAGAATACTTAAAATACATGTATGACTGGAAATAAAATACCTAATAAGGTCTAGAATATCTATGCATTAGGAGAGGGGAGGCAAGTTCAAGTATATAATAAATTTAAAAAGAAGAAATGTCCCTATCGCCTGGGGGTGAGGGAGGGGGTGTATCCCACTCTCCTGCTGCATCTGGGGAGGCTAAATGGAGGAGGTGGGTTTTAGAAAAGGCTCAAATTATGGGCAAGAAGTTACTTAATAGATTAGGGGTAAAGAGAGGGATCTTAATATCTGTGCCACTTTGAAAAAGATTTGAAGGTGTGGGGTGGATATTATGTTGAAGTCAGCAGACGGGGAGGAACCTAGAGGCAGGGACATGTGTCAGCTGTGGTACCTACCAGTGGAGCAACATTTGTGAAATGTAGATCCTTGTTCAGAATTCTTGCCATGGGAAGATCAGGAAATTTGAGAGCAGGAGAAGTCTTGCTGCTAGCCCTAGAGGTTATAAAGAGAAGGGAAAGGCGTACAGGAGTATAAAGGAAGAGGTGGGTTAAGAGGCTCCCTTGTTGGCGAGGTTAGAGAAACTGATGAGAACGTGACCCCAAGGGAGAGTCAAAACGCAAAGACAAGAAATGGTGTCTCTACTAGGACTTGTAAGGACAATTTGCCCTGCAAAAAATACACCGATTGAGAAAGAAGAGAAATGCATGTTTCCACATGCAGGTGCTAACCATATCCCTGGGGGTAAACATTCCTGTCCAGGTCCTTGCTTTGCACAGCTTTGAGGATTCCACTGAAAATTGGTTCTGTGGCATCACAAGGACTTTGTGGAAAAGAATAGTGACGTATTCCTGGAACTGGGCAAACAGAATGCGATCTTTGGAAGTCTTACTTTCTTTAGTCTGGGGACAGTCAGTTCAAGAAGAGGTAGTACCAGATTTTTTTGTTTCCTAAGAGCGTTTAATTCAATTTAATTCCAGCTAGCAACAGGAAGGAAGGTTTGTCTTATCTTTCCTTTTTTTTGAGAATTAAAAAAATCTACTAGCTTGTATTCAGGCTATATAATAGGGTACATTCTATTCTACTTTAGTAGATGAATTACGTACTTAATTTGAAACATGTACATCAACACATAAAGTGAGCCCCACGTTTTCTCTTGATAGATCTAGAAGTGGATGAAATAAGCTAAAATTAGGTAAAGCCCAAGAAAAATTGTGTGGTCATGGGCGTTTTATTTTGGCTGTTGTGGCCATCTTTCTCAGTGTTCTATCTTTGTATGTATTTTTATCACTCGGACTTTCCTCTTTTGCTGTAGATGCCATTTCAGCCCATTCCTTCACAGCACAGGTGAGTGCAGTCTTGCTCTGATTTTCCCTAGACATCAGGTATGAGAGCATGATCAACACCATGCTGAAGGACCTCTTTGAGTTGCTGGTGGCGTGTGTGGCCAAGCCCACGGAAACCATCTCCAGGGTGGGCTGCTCCTGTATTAGGTGAGAAGAAGGTTCCCTGGCTCTCCGCAAAACTGGGGGGTTTGTTATGGAATCCAAGGGCGTGAAATTCTTTCGTGGTAGCAATCCACTTTCTATAAGTCAAAATGACTGTGCTCATCATAATTCCTCATTTCACGCAGTCGGCCAGTATTCATGGCGCAAGTCATTATACAGGACACTCTGCTACCCTGAAAGTGCTGTGACCAAGGCCCCTACCCTCAAGGAGATACAGCCTGCTCTGAAGGACAGAGCAGAGAGAGTCCTGGGAAACCGGATAATAACAAGGAGGAACTCTAAACACCATGAAAGGACAGGAGGCTTGGGGGGTAGGGCTGTCAGCAAGAGCTTTTTGCAGCAGTAATACTCAGTCAGATTGCCCAAGATGGGTCAGCTTCTAATAGATGGGGGCTTTGTAAACAGGAGAACAGTATGAACAAATACAAGGAGATAAGAATTATAAGTGACAAGACGGTTTTGGTTTGTTGTGTGTATTATTTGTAGAGGAGCAGTGGAAATGGAGCTAGAGTGGAAAAATTAGTACAGAATATATATATACTGTCTTGCCTCGAGCCTAAGTTTACACTTTGGCCTATTTGTAATGGGGATCCATTGACATTTTTATATGAAAATGGGTTAGGAAATAGTATTCAGACAATGGAAGACCAGATGGACTGAAGGCAAGAGTGATAAAAAAATAGCAAAATCTGTAAGGAAACTATAGACTAAGTCTAGGCATGCATCTGTAAGGCCTAAATTTTGTGGCAATAAAATACATTGGTTCAAGACTTCTTTCCTTAAACAGTATGGAGATTTCTTTAAAAACTATAAATAGACTCACCATATGACCCAGCTATCCCCCCTCCTGGACATATATCCAGAGGGAGTTCTAATTCAAAAAGATACATGCACCCCAATGTTCACAGCAGCACTATATACAATAGTCAAGACTTGGAAACAACATAAATGTCCATCGACAGATGATTGGATAAAGAAGTTGTGGTATATTTATGCAATGGAATACTACTCGGCCATAAAAAAGAATAAAATAATGCCATTTGCTGCAATATGGATGGACCTGGAGATCATCATTCTAAGTGAAGTAAGCCAGAAAGAGAAAGAAAATACCATATAATATCATTTATATGTGGAATCTGAAAAAGAAAAAGACACAAATGAACTTATTTACAAAACAGAAACAGACTTACAGCCATAAAAAATAAACTTATGGTTACCAGTGGGGAAAGGTAGTGGGAAGGGATAAACTGGGAGTTCGAGACTGCAGAGACTACTATATATAAAACAGGAAAACTGTATAACACAGGGAACTATATTCAATATCTTATAGTAACCTATAATGAAAAAGAATATGAAAACGAATATATGTATGTATCTGTATGACTAAAAAATTATGCTATACACCAGAAATTGACATATTGTAAACTGACTATTTCATTTTTTAAAAAGTGAAAAAAAATAATAAAAAGTTTAGGATGTAAAGCAAAAAAAAAAAAAAAAAAAAGACTCTTTCCTTGCTTCTCTTGGCAGGTACGTCCTCGTGACAGCGGGCCCTGTGTTCACTGAAGAGATGTGGAGGCTGGCCTGCTGTGCCCTGCAGGAGGCCTTCTCAGCCACCCTCAAGCCAGTGAAGGTAAGCGCCCAGAGGAGAGAATCAGAGCATCTTCCAGCCTTCCTTAGCTCCCCGGTGCCTTGTCAAGTCAGGCACCTGGGTTCCACCTCCCTCCTCACAAAAGGCAGTCTCACTTGAAATCTTGCAGAGGGTGAGAAAAAAGTTGCTGGATCAGTCCTTTTGTGCCAGACACAGTGTCAGTGTCAGCTCCACCCCAAGGCCTGGGGCCATGAACCGGAGGCACCCAGTGAACAACTGTCGTGTTTCCCCCTAGGATCTACTAGGTTGCTTCCACAGCGGCACTGAGAGCTTCAGCGGGGAAGGCTGCCAGGTGAGGGTGGCGGCCCCGTCCACCTCCCCCAGTGCCGAGGCTGAATACTGGCGCATCCGAGCCATGGCTCAGCAGGTAAGAGCGGGGCTTTTGACCCCAGGGGCTCTGGAAGCTTGAGATACTGTGCAGGTCCTTCCTGAAGGTCTTGCATCACGAAACTGCTTTTCATTCCCTTTGGAACATAAACCTGGCCCTGACCTCTGACCAGCACTCTTCTTTACCAGAAATATCTTGAACTCCTTGTCCCTTGTTTTTTGCATCTTCCAACACCCTGATCAGATAGAGTCCTTTTTCCACCTGGCCACTGCCCTTCATTCTTACCTCAACTTACACCACTTCTATTATATATACTTACTGCAATTCTATGGCCAGTGCTGGACTATGAATATCTAAGGATGGCAAATGGATTTGATTTTTTTTCTTATATCTCCCATATGGAACTTAACGTTTACAATTTGCTTAATAAATTTGAGTTGAATGTTAACTCATCAGTAAAATTAAAATGTACTTATCCATCAGGAATCACTGTGTACCGATGACTTTTTCTTCTGAGACATGTCAGAAGTCACAAAAGTTGCTTGGAAGCTCCTGAGTCAGGAGCAGAGAACATATTTTGTGTCTTTTTCTTGGTATTCCTGGTGCAGGGCATATGGATGGTACTTATTTAATGTTCACTGAGTCAGTGAATCACCACAGGTCTTACAGCATTAGCACGAGCCACAGATATGCCCCCCAAACACTTAAGTGACCTGTCAGTCTTCCTGTAAGAAACCTTGCAGGGGGCTTTCATCAGCACTGTCGCTAAATTCACATATTCATAACAGTGCTGTTTATAATTGGGAAAAAACAAAAATGACCTCAATTCCCAACCACCACTGACTGGCTAAACACTATCATATAGCAACAGACATATATCTGAACTGTATTTTCATATGCAGAAGATAATTTGCATATACGTGTGTGTAGTATGTGTTTAAATATTAAGCAGTTTCTATAAATGTATATGTATTGTCAAAACTATGCACTGGGAAAATGAAATGAGTTGGGGTTTATGTTCAAAGGCTTCCTTTCTCTACAAGATCTGTTTAAATTTTTAACAGAATTTCCCCTTAGCATACTGATAAGCTAGGATGCCCTGATTATCAACATAAAGAACTCAGTCTCGTTCATACTGTCAGTTGAGAAGTTTCCTGCTAGGTCTGGCTTCTGAAGGGCCTTTCCCAGCTATGCTCAGAGAGTGGGACCAGAACCTTCCACCACCATCTGCAGAGCAGCACGTCCATAACATCCCTGGACAAGACGGTTGTGCTGCTCTGAAGGGAGCAAGCACATCCATGGTGGACAGCTCCCCACATCAGGAAGTCTGGCCAGGCGCCACAACAGAGAAGGCAAGAGGGTGGTCCTCCAAAGGGGTGGCTTCTCTAGGTAGGAGGCCATCACACCCTGCTAGAGGAATTTTCCCATGTGCACAAAGTGGTCTTTTCAACCCCATCTCACCACACAGTGAGAATATGACAATGGAATCGTGTTCTGAAATAGATTGTTAATGCAGAATAACAGAACAGTTAGTGAATCTTTCATTTCTTAATATTTCTCTTTCTTTAGTCCCAATATATATTTTTTTAGTCCTATATTTACTCTTCAGATAACCCAGTATTTAATTATCTGGTAACTTAACAAGATCTGGAAAGAAAAAAGTTCCTTAAAATACTCGTATTTCCAAAGCGAAGTAGTGAAGGTATGTAAAATCATGCCAAATGAAATCATTTGGCCCAGAATCCATGAACTGGTTACTGTTTTCTAAGTCAGGTCTCCCAGCGCCTAACAGAATAGCCTGGCCACATCAGTATTCCTGACAAGAGAAGTCCCAATTACTTTCTTATGCCTGCAGTGGCTAGATTATGTACCAAACAGATGTCAAAACCAGAGCTCTTTTACAAACACAGCCCCCTTTTATTTACTCTTAATTAATATTAAATGTCGGTACTTGCTATTTGGAGCGTAATCAGTTGTCACGTGGTAGAAGCCGAGTGTTCTTAACTATTAGTGCCGTCAGCTGACATTTGTTGAATATTTACTCTTCTGTTCTAATGCTTTACATATGTTAATACCCACCTATTAATTCATTTAATTCTCTCAACAAACATACCGGGTAGGAAACCATTATCAACTTCACTTTAGAGGAAAGAAAATGAGTAGGAAGAGTAAGCAGCATGCCCAGGGCCATCCATCTGATTCCTGGAGGAGGCAGGTTGAGGATGGTGGTGCTCTAAATCATACGCTTTGTATACCTGTGTGCAGGTGTTTATGCTGGACACCCAGTGCTCACCAAAGACTCCAAACAACTTTGATCATGCTCAGTCCTGTCAACTCATTATTGAGCTGCCTCCTGATGAGAAGCCGAATGGACACACCAAGAAGAGGTAAGAGCTAAGCTCAAACCTGCAGGCACTTATAAATGGGAAAGTCCAGTTCTCCAAGCTCTTGCTCATGGTAATTCCGTCTTCGGCCAAGAACACTGATAACAGTTGTGAAGTCACCTAGCAAAGGCTTTCATAAAAAACTGTTAGCCTTTTAACTAAATTCCCCACATTTCACATGTATTCGTTTGCTAGGGCTGCCATAACAAAGTACCGCAGACTGGATGGCTTGAACAACAGAAACTTAATCTCCCACGGTTCTTGAGGCTAGAAGTCCAAGATCAAGGTGTCAGGAGGGTTGGCTTCTTCTGAGGCCTCTTTTCTTGGCTTCTAGATGATTGTCTTCTCCCTGTGTCTTTGCATGGTCTTTCCTCTGTATGTGTCTTTGTCCAAATGTCCTCTTCTTAGGACACCAACAGTCATACTGGATTAAAGCCCAACCTAATGCCCTCATTTTAACCTAATTATTTTTTAAAACCCTTTTTTCTGAATACACATTCTGTAATACTGTGGGCTAGGACTTCAAAGTATGAATTTGGTGAGGATGCAACTCAGTGTATCGATAGCATCATACATATTAATATTATACTCTTTTTCTAAAAAATAATTTGAGGCATGATTCGTCTTATTTCAGTGAGAAGTATATCAACTTTTCCTGAGCAATAAAGCTGTCAGGATACAGAAAGATCTGTGGGTGTCACAAGAGCCTTACCCCTTTAAAATACTATCATCCTGCCCAAAAAACCCATTGTTTCTAGACTTTAAGATGAGAGCGATGACTGAAAGTTCACATTTCTGAACTTCTGACACAGTAGGAGTCATGATGGTGAGTCTTTGGGCACCACATGTGAAGTACAGGGGATAGATAATCCACTTCCACTTGTCCATGAATCAGAACTGGATCTAGCTGAGCCCAGTGCCTGTGTCCTTCACCACTTCCATTTTAGGGAGACAGTATGAGTTTTCCAAAAGTTACCAGTTAGAAATAATTTCTGTCCTCTTAAATTTGTTGAGGCTTATTTTGAGTCTGAGTGTGTGGTCTATCCTAGAGAATGTTCCATGTACACTTGAAAAAGTTACCAGTTCATATGGCAGTTTGATTAATCCAACTATTTGGGTGAAATTTCCAGGTACTAACTGCTTTCGTCCAGTGTGTGTGTGGTACATACAGAAGCTTATGTGGAAGGTTCAAAGGTTATAAAACGTGAATAGAAACTACAGTAACTATGAACCTTCAAAAGTAGAGCTTTACCAATACCCCACATGCTCCTCCTCAGTTCTATACCCAGCTTCCCTCCCCTGCCTGTCACTTGTTTTTAAGTGTTGGTCATTTTTTATCTGTTCTACATACCAATGATTATGCACTGTTTTCCACACCTTTAAGCATTTATCTGTTTTTCAATTTCAGTTCTTTTCTAACCTGTTTCCCTTTTTTTCTATTTCTAGTCCCTTCAGCTAAGTATTCTTGCCAAAACAATTTTTGAAGTAGGAGAAAAGGGAGAAAGGAGTAATAGGCTGAATTCACATTACAGATAAAACACAGGAAAAATAGGATCACCTAATATTTGTATGTTATTGGTTTAAAGATTTTAAAAGGTTAAGACTTAAAAATGTATCACCATGCTTCATCAGTTTACCTAGTACTTTTAATAGACAATTACACCCTCAATAAAATTCAGTAAAACAGGAAAAGCATATTAAATTCTTCAGTAGAGGCCACTATACCTAAAAACATTCTCTAAAATTCTTCAAGTATTTTGAGTTCTTGAATTTGACTCACTCACAGGGGTGGTTCTTAACTTAGCACAGAAGATAGTGAAAGATGAGTTAGACGTCAGAAAAGTTTGTGTACCTACTGGTCAGATACGTCCTCGGAAGTCCACATTGAAATCACTCACAGAAGAAAAAGACTGAAACTAAAACCAGATTCCAACCTTTTAGTAAAGAGAAATCTGGGTTTTGTTTTTAAGTCACCTTGACATTGACAGGCCGAGCTTTAAACGATCCATGTAATCTTAATTAGGGCTTTAGGATGTACCTTAAGCCATGAATCTGTTTATCTCTGATACTGACATTAGCATGTTTTAAGTCAGGCACTTGTTACGCAATTCACTCTCAGTTTTCCAGTCTGGAGGCTTGCTTTCCTACGTACTTTGCATCAGAAGCAGGAAGGGAAGGTGTAAAGTTTCTCCACTTCAAGGTCTCCGTCTTAACAGGTGTGCTGAGAGAAGGGTTGAAACACCTGGGTACAACAAATTGAAAAACTATCTGTTGGTTTTTGTTTGCTCCAAATCGTTCTTGTCTCCTGTTAGGGCAGATGATAATTAAGAGTTGCAGATCCATAAACACTTATTTCACTTTTTCAGTACCTTTCTGAAAGTTTCATCTCTTCAGTATTGCTGCTGCTTCCTCCTTGTTTTCGCACTGCTGCACAATATGGCTTGAGCCTAAAGTAAAGGGGATTTTTCTATCCTTTTTCATATGCACAGTTAGCAATTTTATATCTTAAAGCATCCAAAGGCGTATCTTGGGGTTGACCAGATCCTCCACAGTTCAGACATGGGCTTGATCAGCCCTTTCTTTAGGCATTTGCTGGTAAAGGGCTTTCCATTTCTCAGGGAAGGTAAGAGGAAATATCCTCCTGGGCTAGGCTGCTTGTGGCTTCTGAAGTCTGAGCAAAGTCATCCCCTGGTTGTGCCTGCTACTTCAGGGGTCCAGGCTGCCAACGCAGTGTGGGTGAAGGAGAGCCATTCCTCAAGGAAACCATTTCCTCCAGGCACCTGCACTCAGAACTAATCTGGGTTTTGTTTTTTTGGTTTGTTCTGGAGACATAACTGAGTTCGTCTTATCAGACATTTGTCCTGGGGACAAGCAGATGAGTAAGGCACTGCTCTGTCCCTTGAGGGATTTATGGCGTTGTGGGGAGGCTAGACTAGTGATCGGTGACAGGATTTCCCTTCTTAGTTAGAGTCTTGTAGTTGCGGGCGTGAAGCACTAGCGCAAACTGGTGGCTTTTACAGCCCCTTCTTCAAAAAAAATGCACGTTCAGGTCTCCTAATATCTTAAGTAACTTATCAAAAGTTACTTCTGTTGGAGGAGGGGATTGGGGAGCTATTATTTAATGGGTTCAGAGCTTCTGTTTGGGAGGATGAAAAAGTTCTAGAAATACAGTGGTGATGGTTACACATTATTGAAAGTTCAATTCAATGGCATTAAGTACATGCATAATGGTTAAAATTGTAAGTTAATGGTATGTGTATTTTACCACAAAACAAGTTAGCCTATTTTTGCTGAAAGTCCTGTGTTTTTCCCTGATACCACTACACAAAGGGCAAGGTCAGCCTTTAAAAAATGTGTGGAAGAATTTTTCTTTTCTTCTAGTTTAAAAATTATTTTTATAACTAGCAGGACAAGTATTTTAAGTCAAGTTTATATAAGAATAAAACAAAAACTTAATATTTAACGATTGCACTTTTGAAATCAATAGTGTGGATGAGCTGTCATAATTTTATAATGATCCAGTTACAGGAATTAGTTTGCAAAATCAGGCCATAAGCTATTGTCATGA
Source organism: Camelus bactrianus (assembly GCF_048773025.1). Lineage (NCBI taxonomy): Eukaryota > Metazoa > Chordata > Mammalia > Artiodactyla > Camelidae > Camelus > Camelus bactrianus. The sequence continues at coordinate 23,196,341 of NC_133546.1, read as the reverse complement.
AATTCTAAGAGCAATGAAAAGAATGGGAAACGGAAACCATAAGCCCAAAACCACATTGATGAATTAAAACGTTGAAACTGGAATTTAAAATAGTACAAGAATCCAATCAAACAAAAGGGGCCAAATTACCAAGTATTCCCTTCTAATGCTGCCTTATCAGGGTTGTGCTCTGATTAGCATTGTCACCATTAGTGGGTTGCACCTGCTTCTCAACCAGGTGGTCTGGCCAGATGCTGAGGTAGCATTCACCCTCTCCCACCTCCCCTAAATGCACATCCAAGGCCCATAAAGGAGTCCCAAGTCCACAATGGCAGGAAAGGATGCAAAAGGGAATTAGCCTGTTCTGAGCAAATACCGCTTTCTCTCTTAGGTTTGTTTTAGAAGATTGCAGATTCAATTATCAATTTCTTTCTTTGAAAACCTTAGCCTCATAATACCTCTAAAGTTAAAACTTTTCAGTATTTGGATCTCCTCTGTCTCACATGCTAGAAGCACTAAAACTTTTTAATATATGCACCTAAAATATTAACATTTAATTTTGCAAATTGGTTTAGTCCCTCCAAACCAACTTCAATATGATTCTAAAAGCTTTGTGTCTAAGAAAAAAATGGTAAAGGGTAGGAAAAAGGCCAATTAAAGTTAATATAACTGAATAGAAATAGTAGCTTTCTTGGTATGTTTTAATTTTAATTTATTACTCATAACTACAAAAGAGAATAAAATGTGTCATATACTGTAATTATGCCTGTATTTAAAATGTTTTCTAAAAGTGCTCTATTTGTTTCCTAAGTCTTGTTGAGAATGGTTAACTCAATATCCTAACATTAATTATAGCCCCTAGATTTTAAAAAGTGTTTGTTAGGAAGTTTGCCTTTTTTGAAGAAAGACATTAAAATACAGGTAGTTTTAGTTGTAATTTTTCCTAGTCATCATGAAATGTCTAACATCTGAATCGTTTTCAAGTAATTCATTTAAGGCAGCAGGCTGCTAATCAACGCCTTTCTTTTTCATTTGAAGTGTTTCTTTCAGGGAAATTGTAGTCAGTTTACTATCCCATCAAGTATTACTCCAGAACTTGTATGATATCTTGTTAGAAGAGTTTGTCAAAGGCCCCTCTCCTGGGGAGGAGAAGGGCCAAGGGCCAGAAACCAAGCTGGCCGGCTTCCTCCGATACATCTCCATGCAGAACTTGGCCGTCATATTTGACCTGCTGCTGGACTCCTACAGGACGGCCAGGGAGTTCGACACCAGCCCTGGTCTGAAGTGCCTGCTGAAGAAAGTGTCTGGCATCGGGGGCGCCGCCAACCTCTACCGCCAGTCTGCCATGAGTTTCAACATTTATTTCCACGCGCTGGTCTGTGCTGTTCTCAGCAATCAGGAAACCATCACTGCCGAGCAAGTGAAGAAGGTCCTTTTTGAGGACGATGAGAGGAGCACAGACTCGTCCCAGCAGTGTTCCTCGGAAGATGAGGACATTTTTGAGGAGACCGCCCAGGTGAGCCCGCCGAGAGGCAAGGAGAAGAGGCAGTGGAGGGCGCGGATGCCCTCGCTCAGCGTCCAGCCCGTCAGCAACGCGGACTGGGTGTGGCTGGTCAAGAGGCTCCACAAGCTGTGCATGGAGCTGTGCACTAACTACATCCAGATGCACCTGGACCTGGAGAGCACCCTGGAGGAAGCGCCCGTCTTCAAGGGCGACCCGTTCTTCATCCTTCCCTCCTTCCAGTCGGAGTCGTCCACCCCGTCCACCGGGGGCTTCTCGGGGAAAGACACGCCGTCCGAGGACGACCGAAGCCAAACGCGGGATCCCGCGGGCGAGGCCCTGGGCCTGCGGGGGACCGGCGGGGAGACGCTGCTGCAGCCGCCGCCGCCGAGCCCCAAGGTGGAGAAGAAGGACCCCAGCCGCAGGAAGGAGTGGTGGGAGAACGCGGGCAACAAGATCTACACCATGGCGGCCGACAAGACCATCGCCAAGCTGATGACGGAGTACAAGAGGAGGAAGCAGCAGCACAACGTGCCCGCCTTCCCCAAGGAGGTCAAGGCGGAGAAGAAGGGAGAGCTGCTGGGGCCCCGGGGCCAAGGCTCCCCGCTGCTCCAGCGGCCCCAGCACCTGATGGACCAGGGGCAGATGCGGCACTCCTTCAGCGCCGGCCCCGAGCTGCTGCGGCAGGAGAAGAGGCCCCGCTCGGGCTCCACCGGCAGCTCCCGGAGCGTCTCCGTGAGGGACGCCGAGGCGCAGATCCAGGTGGGTCCCCGCCGGCCCCAGGATGCGAGGGCGGGAGGCTGGTTCCCAGCAACCGACATGCCCCCGTCACAGAGCGCTCCGACACCCCTTCGCCTCCAAAGTCAGAGCACCTCCTGACCCTAAGCTGTAAGACCTATCAGTGTATCAGTGGCAAACTGAAATCTTATTCTCGGGTAATTTCAGGAATCGTTGTCATGGGTTGTTACAGCTACTATTGAGAATTAGGAGCCCACCTGTGTAAATAAGACGATGCCAAAGCTTAGGAAATGGATAGACTTTCGTTGGCATTGAGTCCTGAGTTTATCATTTGAAGGGAGCACCGAAGCAGTTCTATAGTAATGAAGGGAAAAGGCAAAGTGCATATAATGTGGTCAAACCAATGAATTATTTTTCTAGACATTCTTGGGCATGTAAAATTCACATTCTTCAGTGTTCCTATTCCTTAGTGTATGTAATATTTGTGGTTCTATGGTACATCCCAAAATGAGCTTGAGAAGTAAAGAATGGTGGTACTGTTTCATTCAATTTAAGAAGAGATGGGAAAAGAGAAATAGAAGGCTCTAGACTCAAGAGAGCCCTTTAAAAATAATTATCTTGAATTGTGGACTCCTGTTGCAGGCAAACTAAGGAGCTCTTGGGCCCCACGATTCTATGAACCTATACAGGGGAATATTCTTAAAATGAACATAAATTTGGAATCAGTGTGAATCTTGCAAGATACTTTTTCCCTCTGGCATTATCTGGAACGTAGAACCAAGCTTCCTACTTCAGAATCTACAAAAATTAGACTAGATTTGCAAAAGTATCCACTCAAACTGAGATGTAAGGTTATTCTTTAACAGGTAACATTAACAAGTAACAAATCTTAATTGCTTTTTCCTGCCTTGGAATAGATGTACCTTAATTTAGGATAACTTTTAAAATCGTAAAACTCCAAGTTTCCTAGGCGTTTCTTTTAATGGGGGGGGTAATTAGGTTTGTTTATTTATTTTACTTTTTTAATGGAGGTACTTGGAATTGAACCCAGGGCCTCCATACATGCTAAGCATGAGCTATACTTTCTCCCATCTAGGCATTTTAGAGACTGCTGATTAAAAGTGTCATATGACTTATGGAAATCTCATTATGAGAAGGCAAGAGAATTTTTTTAAATCTGAGGAATATGATTTTTGTATTTTGTAAAAGCTGAAATAAGATATTCCTAATGTTAGATGAATCTCCACTGTTCTTTATATATATGAACTTAAATTGACATTTTAGTATAGGTACATTAAATTAGTAAAGACTAATTTATTGAAGCCTAAAAGCCTGAGAAAACTCACTCACTTGCAGATTGACAGGGCTTAGCCGCACACCTGAGAGTTCAAATGAAACCTGCTCATTCTCTTAAATCCTTTCTCTTAGGCGTGGACCAACATGGTGCTAACAGTTCTCAATCAGATTCAGATCCTTCCAGACCAGACCTTCACAGCCCTCCAGCCAGCAGTGTTCCCGTGCATCAGCCAGCTGACCTGTCATGTGACTGACATCAGAGTTCGCCAGGCTGTGAGAGAATGGCTTGGCAGAGTGGGCCGTGTCTATGACATCATTGTGTAGAAGACTCACGTTCCATTCCCAAGGAAATACACTAGGGCGGTTAGAGTATGTCTGCCAATCCAACTGATAGCATTTTCCCTACCACCAGCCCCCATATCTCAGAGAACACCCAGTTGCTCCCTAACTAATCGGCACTGGGGCCATTCTGGGTACTAAGGTTGTATCTAGATGACACAAGTGATACTTCAATTTTGCACATCATTTCAGAAGAGTCTACATTCCTTGACACATTTCTAAATCTTGTTTATTTTCCAGGGTTTTGCCTGCAATGTTATCCCCAAATGGGTCACTTTCTAGGACTACTCCTTTGAAAACACTACACTGATCATTTTAAAAAATGCAGTTGCTAAAGAAGTATCTGCTGGTAAGTCAAGCTGATGTACACACAGACATGATTAAGTGATGACGATTTATGAGTTTGGCAGGGAAGCAAACAGTTGTAAAAATGTATTCTTGGGTGTCATAAGCAAGGGATGACTTACTTCCTCTGTAAAATATTCCAGAACATTTCAAAATTGTTCCTAAGTTGTCAAGATTTTCTGGTTGGTATTCACCAACTTCCTCATATAAGGTACTATTGTGCCTTCAATTCCCTACTTCTAAAAGAAGAAAATTCTTTCCTGGCAGGATGTTAAGTCTGTGGCATGGCAGCCTTTGACACATAGTACCCCATGGTATTGGTTGATAAAGACAGTGCCAAAAGACGGAAGACTGGCCACCCTGGCTGTCCCATTAGTCTTTGCTTTTGCTCCCAAGGCAAAAATGGTGCCTTAGTTCCTTATTGCACAGACATTTCTCTGCTCCTCAATTATCTGAACATAAGGTATAACATTTGGATTTTAAGAAAACAAAACAATTTGTTTTATATCAACACCCTTGAAGGAAAGAACTCAAGAGTTTGCCGGCCAGTGAGGAGACTTCTCAGGGAAGAGGGGCAGCGCGGTAGGGAGACAGCTGGAAGGGTTGAGAAAGGAGATGATGATGAAATCATTTTAAATCCTAACACTAGACATCAATCATATGAAATTATGGTGTCATTTATACACACTCTAGTCTCAGAAGAAAATAAACCTACAGGAAAAGAGGAGCCAGAATGACATTTAGGAAATAAGTTTTTCAATGGCAAGTAGACTTACCCTATGTTGGAGGTCTTTTTATTCAGGCCAGTATTTTAAGTGGATTTTTCTTTTCCTAATTTTTACTAGAAAGTTAATTTGGAACGTTTATCTTACCATTTATAGCATATTTAATGTTTCTTAAATTATAATGATTAAAACTCTTCAAGCCCACTCATACACATTTTAGAGAGTTAGTTACTAAGACATACATTGTAATTTTCCCAGCTCCTAAAAATTATTCATAATTGAATATGTTATCCTTTAAGAAATAAAACATCAATTCTTTAGTGTGGAAGTAAGGATTTAAAACCAACAGCTTTATTCAGTGCTGGTATTTGTAAACTTTGTCTTCCTTGAGAATAGTTAAGAGGAAGACAAGGTTCCCTGATTCATTTAGGCAATCTAAAAGAACCTTATTCTTCAGTATGCTATCTAGACATCACCAGAGAATTCAGAAGATATTTTTCTAGTTCCACAAAACACTCTTTGTCATCAGGCTGATTCATTAGACAATAATTCAAGTTTAGAAATGGATTTTAACTATTCGATCTTAACAAGCAATGAATTGTTGGAACAGCAATGAGTTGTGTTCTATACTTTTGATTTTTTATGTTTTGTAGGTAGAATTGAAAGTTGGGAACTTTTTTGTTTAACAAAAGCAATACACTGTGGTGGTTTTGTTTCTTTTTGTAGCTTATCTTAGGCTCCCTTTTTTGTGAGCCTGTGAGTATTCTACAATGTACTGGAGTCCGGGAAGCTTCAGCAAAACAGAGTATTATCAAATCACAGTAATTACAAAATGCTTACGTCTAGCAACTTTTCATAGAGTATAAAAAGTTGAAAGGAAGCCAGTCTCCATTTATGAATGTCATGTCCTGGAAGTTGTTAAACTGTTTTTCTAAACAGTTCAGAATTCATCTTCCCAGAGATATTATGGGATCCATGGCTAGATTATGACAATTACTGCATCCAAACACTGCTTTAGTACCAGCCCAATTATGGGTCCCAAGAATGAAAGATGAGAGAATGTACATTGCCCTTTACCTAAAGTTTTGTAAGTGGGTTTTGGTCCCTGCCCATCATCTTCCCTGTAGACCACACTGGACTTCAGCCCACCTCCATGCCCAGCGTACTCTATGCACCCCTTACACGACAGAGTTCAACTGGAAAATTAGCTAAGTCACAGAATACTTCCCAGAGGCATTTGCAGTTTTCAAAAAAGACATTGCGTGATGCAAATAATCTCCAAGCAATAGTACTTCAGGTCACAGTGACTCTTTCCAGGGGTGGAGAAGAAAGGGAGATAACTTAAAACCCTGAGTAGATGAGTGGTCCCTGGCCATCAGTCCCTCACTGTCCCCGGTGTGTCCATTTCTGCCTTTCCCCATCTCTTCTTTTACTCCCTCCCCAACTGTTTCTGAAAGACCAAGGTCAAGGCAGCCTTTGAAGTTACAATAGTAAAATTGCAAACATATGGTAGTATGTTACAGTATATTAGCAGATCTAAGCAGAATAAAATTTTGCGCATTTCTTTAGTTGCCTGTATTTACTGCAAAAAGTGTAGTACCCTAAGGTTGAGAAATATTCTTTTTCTAATATTTTGGTAAAGTGTTCATCTTTACCAAAATGTCCTTTGATTAAAAAAAAACAAACAAACCTGGAAAACTCAATGTGCAAAAGAATTCCTGACTGAACAGCCCAGCTAAGTACACCATATCCTGCAACAGATTTCTCCTTGCCAAGGGAGGGCTTAGATTTGATGGAGGACTAATAAATGACTCATTGGATCTCTCCCCTTATGATTATTTTCCTGCCTTCTCCATCAGTACGAAACTAGAGCACCTTTTACCATTTCCAGGCTATTTAGTGACTGACCAAGGCAGATGCTAGCATACACGACAGATTAAATCAGATTAAATCAAACATGACAAAATGTTAACATAATTCCAAAGGACCTTTAAACTGAGACTTCTTGGTACAACAATCACTAGGCTTCTTGTTGTTTTAAGGAAAGGGCTTAAAAAGTCAGTTGAGAGAGTCAAATAGCCTTAATTGTAAGAAGGTAATGCAATTACATAATAGATTGTATTCCTATTATGCAGGAACTGACTTCCTCAGATACATCACAATATTGCTTATATAGAAGAGTTTTCTTTCTCGGAAAGAAAAATCCATTTGTGTCAGTCCCATCAAACTAGACAAAATAAAGACCTTCGTTTGGAGCTGGTAACAATGGCAAGAGTTTACAAACAGCAGGGGGAGGTGACATTCACTGAGTGCCTCTGAGAATGTGGACCTTTCCCTATATTACCGTATTTAATTCCCACAGTAACCTTGTGGAACAGGTATTCCTTTTTTCAGATGAGGTCACAGACCAAGAGAAGTTAAGAAATTGACCCAGGATAACCAGTAACTGGCAGAGTTGGTTGCAAAAGAGATGTTCCTGATTTCGAAGACCAGGCTCTCTCTACAATACCATGTCTAAGTGCATAGAGGAAACACTGCAGTGTTTCAAGGAATTAAACAGTTAAACTGAATATTTCATTGAACATCTATAATGTTATGGGGATTCTTCAAATCAGGTTAAAAAATAAAAAGTGTTTAGGCACAGAAAGATCATCTGTAACAAGATTTTTAGGTTTGAAAATAAAATCTAAACTTTAATGTTAAAGCAGATCCTCAGTGGTAATTTAGAAAACTCACCAAATTAGATGGAAATGACGGAATGATACTGTCCACGGCCAGCTGTTACACAGAAAAGCATGGCAGTCTGTGTCTAAAATGACATGAACAATTTAGTGACCTTTTTCAATTACCATTTAATCACTCAGAATAAAGTGCCCTGTAGCCAACAGTGCCTCTACTTGCTTCCCCAGGAAGTATATAGGACTAAATTGTAGGTCATCATCAAACTTTGGGAATATGCAAAATAAATGACCATTTTTCAAAATGCACATTCTCTGAAGAGGAAGCAACTAGTCGGACAAGACTGATTAAAGATCCAGGTACTGAGGGCACCAGGTTAGTATCCATAGTAACCATGGGCCGTAACACCTAAATATTTCTACTTGCTTTGTAGACAGGGAAACAGGCAGAAGGAAAAATCCAACATATTGTATTAAGCACATGACAGAACGTACATCTGCTTGGGTACCACTTAGGGAGATTTAGTGTGGCCTTAAAAAAAGCAAAAGACTATTTGTAAGCACTTATATTGGATATATGAGCTTGTCATATGGCAAGATTTATGAAATTGGGTAAAGAACTCATTTATAGTTACGCCTCATCCAAAAAAAAAAATGTTTTCCTCTTTCACTAGTGGCGCAATCTAGAAAACTTTGTCTTTCTGTGAGGTCCCTTTCCTTTGGCTGTATTGTAATATTTGTATTTGATGTGGAAGTTAACTAATAACTTAAGGTTTTGGATTAGAACACCATTTAGATTTCCAAAACACAATTATTACTTCAGGGAAGATAGACCAAAAAAAAACCCAAATCATCCCCTGGGACTGTGTAGGAGAAACTCACTTGAGAATAATGCCTGATTTCCTTATAAAGAGTGGCACTGATTAATTGGAGAAAAACCCACTACCACACCACTAGCACCGTACAAAACCTTTTCCCTCTATCTTTGTGCAATAATGCAAGGGTGGAGGGGGGTGGTTCAGGGAGAAGAGACTGGTTGACCATCTTAGTGACAAAACTGCAGTCAACTGCTGGTGAATCTCATCCAGTTATGGTCCTTCCAGCATTTTCAAGCACCAAGAATTGTTTGTACTGGTAATTCCTATCCTGAAGGTTCAAGTAGTGGTTGTCTAATATCTTTTGACTTTAGAACAGTGGTCCTCAAACTTTAGCACACATCAGAATCACCTGGAGGGCTTGTTAAAGCACAGCTTGCTGGACCTTTGCCCAGCATGTCTGACTCAGTTGGCCTAGAAATTTGCATTTCTAACAAGTTCCCAGATGAGACCTGTGCTGCTGGGCTGGGGACTACGCTTTGAGAACCACTACCTGGAAAAAATAACCAACTACTCCCTTTAAGATCAGCCTGACTTATCAATCACTAGAGAAAGACTGAACTTCACCTTGGGCAGACAACTTGGAATTGGACTCTCTATAGCATTCCTGTTCAGTTTCCAGGTTTACTATGCCAACAGTTGATTTTTACAAACTAGGAGACAATGAATGTATAAGTTCTGTGGAACAGTGAGATCAGTATAAGCTTCTCGTCTTTGTATTTAGAAACATTAAGTCTATGGATGATCTTTTGTATCATGTTGACTCTTTGACTTGTACTGAAGGTGATTTTAAATTCAAGTATGTAATGTTTTAATTTCTTCTGTCCATAGAGTTTTAATGAGATGTTTCCATGTTGAGTCCATCATAACCTTGGCTCCTGGCTTCCAGAAATTTTTGAGTAGTTGCTCGCTTGCCAGTAGTTTTATATCCCTCATTTGTCACCAAAATATCAAGATGACATTATACTATGTGATGTGTCTTCATCTTTCACTTAACTAGTGTAAATTAATGTTTTAATTTCCTATGCATCTGTAAAGAGTCTACCAAATGGCTTCATGGGAATTTGCAAACTGAACCAACTCTCTTTTGAGCAGCACCTGTGCCTGTTTTAAGGACTTTTCAGTACATCTGTTGTGTGTGTGCACCTATCTACACAATTGAGCTCATGTTTATTATCTCATCTTCCAAATGATGAGAAAAATGTAAAAGTGCATCAGTATGCTTTGGGGATACAGTGAAATCATGTTAAATATAGATGGGGCCTTAGTTTATCTCTTAACTCTTTATTCAGTTAGTTCGCTTTGGAAATTCTTTTTACATTAAAAAAAAAATAAGGACCGTGGAGGTAATAATTCAAGAGAAAAATTAAGTATCTTAAAATCATCTCCCTGTATAAACTATATTGCACATAATTTCTATTGATTCAGTATATTTCTTTAAAGACTTCTTAAGTATCCTTACATTTTTTTAAATGAAACTGCTGTATGAGTAGAAAGTAATGACTGTATTTACTAAAATTAGTGAGATGAGAAAGTGTATCAGTGTTAATTATACCAAGGATTCAAATCCTTGCCTCTGTTGATGGAAATAATTGAAGCTGTTCTATTTCAGTTTTGTTTCCCATAATCATTTTTGGAAATTTCTTGTGAATTTAGTTCTCTTAGAAATAATTGATTTTGAATTAAATTTTAAAAATTAATCTCTAGGAATAACTTATTTTTGTTTTACCAACTGGTGCCAAAAAAGAGGAGGAAGGAATCTGAAAGCAAATCTTTTGAACTAACTTGTAAAATATGCTTTCTCTTAAAGTTGGGAAGCTCACGCCCCCGGCTCCCCCAGCCACCAGTGGCACCGTGGCTACCTCATGATTAAGTGCAGGCTACTTCTGTGTTCCTCCCTCTGCACTTGTTTCATCTGATTTTTGTTGAAAGTGGTTCTAATAAAAATTGAGTTTCTCACAAAAGCAAAGATTAAGGCTTTTGATATTTTTGGTTTCACTTCAATTGAAACCATGTGGTAGAAGATCCAGGTATGGCATGATCAGGGCAGGAGCAGGTGCCTGGAGGGAAAGGCTGGTTTTATTTGGGTTTTGTTTCTTGATTTGTTTTTAGTGGATGGGGGTCGGTGAAGGGGAGGGGGAGGGAATTAAGAAAAAGTTTATTGCCCTAATCATGCCAAAAGACTATGATTCAAGACAATTTTCCTGCTGTTCTAAGAGGAATAGACTTAAATAAATTACATTATAATTAGTTCCCCTACTGCCATCTCCCACTCTCAGTAAAGCCACTGGGTGGTAAGGGTCCTTTTATCCTTTATATTATGCCAAAGACTAGACTTGTTTTCATTAAAAATTATAAATAAATGAAGCTTGGTATAGCCATAATGATTTGAGTCTGTATATCATTTTATCCATTAAATGCAAAATTCAACCCCACTCACCTTGCAACCCCACTCACCAGGAGCCTTGAAGCATTTTGTTTACTCCAAAGGACTTGTCAAGGAAGTACAGTTTTTCTTTTGCCCTCTTATTTAGTCAGTTTGGTCACATTTTTTAAAAATTGAAAACTATCCCCATTTATATGTTGATATAACTGTTTCATTTGATATAATCTGTCTGTCTGTTGTTTAACAGGTTCCTGTAAGCAAGCTTGCAACTGTATTTTGTGTACATTTTATCTGAAGTGAAAATGAAAATTCTAAAGAGAAAATATTTTAAAAGATACTGTATTTATGTTGCTTGTGTTGTAGAATAAAGATTCAAATGCATTAAAAAATCTGATATGTGAAATGATTGCCTTTACTGAATAAATACATCAAAAGAATTTATGTAAATATCTTGTTTACAGAATTCTGCTAAATGAACTAGATTCCTTCCCTTGGCATTTCATAACTGAAGGAACCTCCTTGTCCAATCCTGTAACACAGATATCACTGTTGACAATTCGGTGAATGCCTAGAAAATATACCTGAAGAAAATATATATCATATTATATATTATATGTATTGCACTATATTATACATAGTATTATATAAATAATATATCTACTCTATAGATATAGCTTGTTTCCTTTAAAAAAGAGGGATTATTTTGCAATATTTTGATGTTTTTCTTCATGAAAATGGATATCAAATTCATATTATCAGCGGACACTAATGAATGAATGCGTTAAAAACTGAATGTGTTAGTTTGTTCAAACAACTATATCCCTAAATAGGAATATTGTTATTAAAAGGTAATACTGAAAAGGAAAATACAGCCACTTGCAACTTCATTATCTTCTCAGCTTGTAGTTTTTAATCTGACTCTTTCAGTTAATAGTATAAGCCTAGGAATCATGCCCAGATTTCAGAAGACAGCTCTTTGTCCAATAGAGGGATAAAAGCCATACAAAATGGGTGGAATCTGTGTTGACCTTAAATCGTGATTCTATCATTCTGTCATACACTCTGGTAATCTCACCGTTTACCACTAAGACTCAGTCACTTCCACTGTACAAACAAAATCAAACTAAAATAGACACTAACATACTTTGCATAAGGACATCACCAACAAGGGACCGACCACGTTTATGGATAGAGGCAGCTGTGGCAGAGTACAGAAGACCTTAGACCTTAGCCAGAAAGCTGAGTTTGCATCCTAAGCTTTGCCCTTTCCTGGGAGTAGGAAGACCAGACAACATTGTATACAGAGCTCAAGGTTCTTGCTCTGTAAAATAAATATAAACTCTTAGAGGGTTGTTTAAAGGTAACATGAAAGCCCCCAATGTCACAGTGCTTGTAAATGATAATGCCTGATACTGCTAACTCCTATGTGTTTAGAGAAGAACCCACTTTCATAAATAGCCCCACTATTCTGCAAGATGATTTATACTTGAGACTGAAGTGTACGTATCCTTGACATTCATAGCCATGAATGGAGTACAACACAGAAAGCTTAACAGTTTGTGCCAATCTTATACAGTATATGCATAAATCTATATGTATGTCTTTAGAGACTTTATATGCTTCAGCTATTTGGCTTATGATCAAAACTTGTATTATAATTTAGCTTTGATAAATACTTCATATCACTCATTAGAAAATCCACTTTCCCATCCAACTCGAAGGTAGATGCAAAATGCAAGTGAAAATAAAATTGAAGTATAATGCAATATTGTGGCTTTCACATAGTGACCAACATTCCTATAATCTCCAGCTTTTGGAATAGCACTCTATGCATGCCTTTTCTCTCTTCCATGTTTGTTTTTATTTATAGATTTCTATTTGCAACATCAAGTCATTTGTGCCCTGGGTCTGCCCTGCTAATTTAATCTGGTTGCACAAAATGTTTTGTTGTCAGAGAAACAAACTATCCAGTTATCCAAACTCAGAGATGGTAGCAGCACAACTGAATCCCAGAGAAATTTATAAGCAGTTTCTAAATCACAAAGAAGTACTATTTCAACGTGAAGGGGTCAGATTTACAACAGTTCAGAGCAGAGAACTCAAATATTGAATTTAAATTTTCATATGGTTTCCTAATATTCCTTAGATCAATATATTAATTATTTGCTATATTGAGCTATTGTAACCAGTGCAAATGATATAAGGAAGTAAGACAACATTTCTGCTGCCAGTCTCTCAAGGAAAGAATAAACTTAAAATAAATTAGATGTTAAATATTGTGACACAGAAGGCTCCATCATAACTCAACTTGAAAAGGTGAGTATTTAAGTTAATTTACCAATTATAAAGCTAAAGATACTGTTAGCTATATTTTTGTTAAAAGTTCAATATTTGAAGATTTGTTTTAATCTGCTCCAAAGATGTCCATCGCATCAGTAAACATTAATGGATTTCCTAACACAACAAATTATAAAGATAACATTCTTCAAGAACCCTAGAATAGATTCATTTTTGAAGTGGAAGAAATGTATATTATTATGCACCTCTCAGATCAAAGCCATATAGAAATGGGTTTCTTGGGAAACTGACAGCATATCTGATGTCTATTCAGTATCTATTCAAGTAGATTCTTGGCTTAGGGTTCATTGTTTCAGGGGAGGGATATGATGGGGGCAGAAGGACAGTAAGTTGCCTGTGAGATTCTCTGGCTCTTGTATTCCAAGAGTGAGTGTGTGTGTGTATGTTTAACTGTGAGTTTTGAGGGAAGGATGTCACTGAAAAGGAGAGCATAGACAAACTCTCTAGGAACGTGAGGGAAAAGAATTTCTTCCTCTTTGACTAGAACTGAATTCCCTGGGCTGGAAATAAGAGGAAGATGAAGTTTAACAGCAGAAAGGCTGCAGGTCAGAGAGGACCCCTGCACTGGCAAGATTTACAATTTTAAGAACCCATTAAAGGCAGTCCTGCAGGTGTTCCTTGGCTGCAGTCTAGCCAGAAAGTCTGGGGGGAAGTCCCAGTCCCTGAACATGGCACAGAGTAGCAGAAAGATCCCCACACCTCAACTCACGCTGTAGAAGTAGCAGAGTGCAGCCGTCCTGGCCAAATGGAGGCTTAGAACACCTTTTAGTTAAGTTAGAGGAAAACAAAATTAAAATTTGACATATGAAGTTGTAGACTGAGATTTATATCAGCTGTTGTAGTGAATAAGCTAAAATCGCAGTATGTTTGGTTCTGCAAGGCAACTGGAGTGGGGGGTGGGCGAGGTAGGACAGCTGCCCTTACAAATGCAAAGTTCTTTCCAAGGAAGTGCCTGCGGAGTTGGCAACTGACAAGCCCTCCCAAGTCCAATGTCATGCCCCTTGGTAGCGTCGGAATGGTTTCCACCAATTTAGGAGCAAGGCTGCCTCATCAGCTTACCTTCCACTGAGGTCCCAAACTCTCTCTCCTTGGAGGTGTGAGCTGTTGTGAAAGGTTCGGTTCCTCCCACTGCTACAGGTAAACCAACCATGCCCCCTCAACCTGATCCCATAGCTTCCCTTATACTTGCTTCTGGGTCAACTTAGGCATCTCATCTCCTCCTCCTCCTGCCAGTGGCTGCAACAGTCCCACTTCATGTTTTAGCTAACCAGCAAAGACACAGCCCACTCCGTGTGGATTAGAGCCAAATTCAGTCTTAGAACTAGAAATTGTTTTCTTTATATAATCTTTGTAATGAACACAACAGAATAACAGCTTGCTGAGTGACTCAACCTGTATCAAAAACATGCCTCCCCTCACGTATGAACCCTCCCTACCACCCTAGCTCACTTACACACCTGAGCTAGGTCAGCTACCCTAAACAGTCTCAATTTGTAATCGAAGAACCATAGGATTGATTGATGAACTTGCAGGTGTCCAGGCTTGACCTCAGAAATTCTCACATTAAGAATGGTGCAGGGCTCAGGGATCTGCAGTTTTTAACTGAAGTATAGTTGATTTACAATTTTGTGTTAGTTTCTGGTGTACAGCATAGTGATTCAGTTATACATACATACTTTTTCATATTCTGTTTCATTATAGGTTATCACAAGATATTGAATATAGTTCCCAGTGCCATACTGTACACCTGTAAACCTTGTTGTTTACCGATTTTATATATAGTAGTTTGTATCTGCTAATCCCAAACTCCTAATTTATCCCTCCCTACTCCTTTCCCCTTTGGTAACCATAAGTTTGTTTTCTATGTCTGTGAGTCTGTTTCTGTTTTGTAAATAAGTTCATTTGTGTCATTTTTAGATTTCACATATAAGTGATATCATACGATACTTGTCTTTCTCTGTTATGACTTAACTTCACTTAGTAGGACAATCTCCAGATTCATCCATGTTGCTGCAAATGGCATTATTTCATTCTTTTTTATGGCTGAGTAGGATATATACATATATATATTATATATATATATATATTTTATATATACACACACACACACACACACACACATACAGATACACACACACACTACATCATCTTTATCCAGTTATCTGTCAATGGACATTTAGGTTGCTTCAACGTCTTGGCTATTGTAAATAGTGCCACTATGAACATTAGGGTGCATGCATCTTTTCAAATTAGAGTTTTCTCCGGATATGTGCCCAGGAGCAGGATTGCTGGATCATATAGTAAGTCTATTTTTAGTCTTTTGAGTAATCTCCATACTGTTTTCCAGAATGGCTGCACCAAATTACATTTCTACTAACAGTAAAGGAGGGTTCTTCCAGCATTTATCATTTGTGGACTTTTTAATGATGGCCATTCTGACCAGTATAAGGTGATACCTCATTGTAGTTTTGATTTGCATTTCTCTGATAATTAGTGATATTGAGCATTTTTTCATGTGCCTGTTGGCCATCTGTATGTCTTCTTCGGAGAAATGTCTATTCAGGTTTTCTGCCCATCTTTTGATTGGCTTGTTTTTGATTCATTTTGTTATTGAGTTGTACCAGCTGTTTGTATATTCTGAAAGCTAAGCCCTTGTCAGTCATCATTTGCAACCTGCATTTTGACAAGTTTTCAAAGAGGATTCTGATACAGAAAGCCTATGGATCACTCTTCAAAAATTACTCTAAGAAGTTTAGTCTTATTCTAAGAATCTAATGTATATCTGACCTAAAATTAAAAGGCTGTAAGTTTGGTCCCTAAATAGAAGAATGTAGGTGAAGGCGTAAAATAAAGAGCAGTTATTCATGTATTCAACCCCTAGATAGCTTTACTTTAGAGCAGAGGCTTGTAACCTGGGGTACACAAAGAATTAAGGGGTCCATGAACAAGGAAGGGGAAAAGTATAGCCTTATTTTTACTGACATGTAAATTTAACACATCCTTCAATTTGGAATGCAGGCAACAAACCACAGTGATGGGGCCAGGTCCAGGGACTTGTTACCCACCAAGTCACTGATCTTTTCCTACTGAAGATCCCTCAAAATTGTCATATTTGGGAAGCAGTAGAGTTGCTATCAGAACCACTGCTAGATCTTGTTATTTAATGTTAATGGGGAAGAATATATATTTTATGTATATAAACTATTTATACATATAACTATTTCAAAAGTTGAGTATTTTGATAACTGCTCTGGTTTTCTTTGTAATAAAATGTATTTTACCCTGTGCATTTAAAGTTATTTAAAATTATTCTGAAAAGGGATTCATACACCTCCGCACACTTCAAAGGAATCCACAGGACAATAGCCGGTTTAAAACACCTTGTCCTGGGCATACGCATACCCCTCCCCCCAAAAAAATCCTATCCTAAGATTATCATAAGGAAGGTTGGCTATAAATCTGGCGTAAACTCATCAAATTATGTTTGGGACAGGTATGTTTCTACCCTGTCACTGCATAATCTGTTGTGATCACCTGGGAATCAGAAGACTGGACTCCCGGTCCTAAATCAACACAGTGTGTTTGTAAGCAAATTACTTTGCCTCTCTGAGTCACATTCCCACATGTGACAGGGCTCATGAAGTGCTTGCCAACATCCCTTAAAACAAACAATTCAGTTTTCTTGGCCAAAATTCTGACAGGAAGCCTGTTCCTGTGGGTTCTCTTTGGAGGTATTCAAAAGAAGAAGAGTAGGGAGATTTTTTTCCTACTAAGAAATATATCCCTGCTAAAAAGTTTACTAAAAATATAGTTCTGTATATATTCATGAGTTTCATACACTTTTAAAAATTCCAGTTGGTTTGGGTTTTTATAACACTGTTAAATACAATGGAATACTACTCAGGCATAAAAAAAAAAAAGAATGAAATAATGCCATTTGCAGCAACATGGATGAACCTGGAGATTGTCATTCTAAATGAAGTAAGTCAAAGACAAACATCACATGATATCACTTACTTATATGTGGAATCTAAAAAAAAATGACACAAATGAACTTATTTACAAAACAGAAACATACTCACAGACATAGAAAACAAACTTACGGTTACCAAGCAGGGAAAAGAGTGGGAAGGGATAAATTGGGAGTTTGAGATAACAGTGGGAAGGGATAAATTGGGAGTTTGAGATTTGTAGATACTAGCTACTGTATATAAAATAGATAAACAACAAGTTTCTTTTGTACAGCATAAGGAACTTAATTCAATATCTTGTAGTAATCTAAAATGTAAAAGAATATGAAATGAATATATGTATGTATATGACTGAAACATTATGCTGTACACCAGAAACTGATACAACATTGTAAACTGATTATACTTCAATTTTAAAAAGCACTGTAATAAAAATATTTAACATTTAACAATTCAATGTTTTCATCTCAGAGTTGGCCCTTTAAATTAAAAAAAATACTAGTCTCATGTAAATTTTAAAAACTGGTTTGAATTAAGAATATTTCAAAAGGTGCATGCTACTATATACAAAATAAACATCAAGGATTTACTCTATAGCATGGGGACTATATTTAATATCTTACAATAAACTGTAATAGAAAAGAATTTTTTAAATAAGAATATAGATATATACATAAACATGTATAACCAAATCACTTTGTTGTACCCCTGAAACACAGTACTATAAATCAACTATACTTCAAGAAAAAAGGGAAAGAAATAAAAAGAGAGCTAACAACATTTAAAGATAAAATAGGTAAAGTAAAAATCAAAAGAATGAATTTTAACTTCTTATCCACACACTGTTCCCGATTAATGAATATACCATTCATTAGATGTCTGGAACCAACTTGACTGCTAATTACTAAGCTAATATTCATTCTAAAATAGACAAAAACTAATATTGGCAATGACTTTACTAAGGAAACCTGACTGATAGATGGTCAAACTCCCTTATTGTGACAATCTCATGCCATTAGTCAACAGACTATGAAATAAATCCAGGGGAATTTCACCTGTAACACCAACAATGGGGCAACCAGTGTTAAATAAGGAAATGACTAAATCGTCATTTTCATTTTTTTAATGAATTTATGGACCACTGAAGTAAGCATTTTCTTAAGAAAGGTGAGACAGCACTTTCCAGACAACAGGAGTCTCTGCTACTCCACGTCTGCACTTGTCACAGAAAGAGTATTTCCTGCCTGAATGGAGGATCACACGGCTGGGAATCCAACCAAGTTGACATCCTCACTATCTCGATACTCAGACTGGCTGGACAATGTACTTACAATATATCTTTTCAGTCCCACCAAAACTCTGCAAGTTAAGTTTCTCAGATCACATTTTACAGGTGGGAAGTTAAGACTCCAGGAATTGGAAGGGGACATAATCTGCGGACGGCCACATGGCTAACAATTGGCAGAGCCAGAATTCAAACCCAGATTAATCTGACCACAAACCCATGCTCTCTCCAACATAACGTGATACCTTGGGGATAAAAATGAAATGGATGAAACCCTGCCCGGTGCAGTATCTCCAATCTCAATAAATTAAAATCACCCACAAACTTAAATTTCAAACCTTTTAAAATCCGTACTCTCAAAATAATTGTGTAACACTAATCCTCACAACAAGAGACATTCCTGTGTCATGACCGTGGGAAATACAGAATAAATCCATTTGCTATAAAAATGAGCAGCACAAAATTCAAGTGATGGTTGTATTCAATCCAACAATCTAGCATTTACCAAAGGAAAACTTGAGAGAGCTAATATTCAAGACAAAGTTAAAGGTCATTTTAAATATCCACAATTCTTAGAATTTCTAATTTTATTCCTGCAGTAGGTTATGCTGTTGAGAAGCAAGGTATTTAGCCCAAATTATCTCAGCTTCTTTTAGAAATGCCTTCACTGAATTAAGATTTAATGTTCTGCCTGCAGCTTTTAAAGGCGGTCGATGTGAGAAATCGCCAAATTTGTCTTCCATAAATCTATATTAATAGCAGGTGCCCACCACATTACTCATTTGTTTCCTTATATAAGGAACCATGAGACCAGCTTTCCCAGAATCTAAAACCAGTATCTTTGATAAAAATTATTTGATCTTATATTAGATATTGACTTTTCAAAAAAGTGGGTTCTACTTATTTTTGTTTTTACTGTAGTTTCCAGGAAACTCAGAGCTAAATTCAGGCTCATGTAGACAAGGGTGTTGAGGAACAGGCAAAGATCAAACCACCAGCTCCATATTACTGGATTTCTTAACTGCGTTTATTCTTTTTTTTTTTTTTTCTGGTGGGGGTAGGTAATTAGTTTCATTTATTTATTTAATGGAGATACTGGGGATTGAACCCAGGACCCTGTGCATGCAAAGCACGTGCTCTACCACTGAGCTACACCCTCCCCCTCATTTATTTACTCTTTACAATACTTTATACTTTCAATTCATGTCATCTTATGGCAAGGAAAATGTATGGAGATACCTTTTCTAAGGCTGCCTACCTAGAAAATAGAGTTCAAGCCCAGGTCTGATTCAAAGTTCAACTCCTCCAACCACGTGGAAAGAATTGTTTCACTCTTATCCCCTGGTAGCACCCATCCCCCTGCCCTTTTTTCTGTATTGTTTTTATTTGTGAACAACCTTAAAGCCTTTTGTAAGTAAGTAATATATAAATCACATGTAAATAAAATATTGCCTCAAGAAATATGGAATCTAGCTAACTCTAGGATGTAACTGAAACCATGTCCCATAGGGTAAAAATTCCATCCTGAAACCATGCCCCGGAGCCACAACAGAAACTGGTGACTGACCGAAATACTTGAGCTTGTCTTACAGAACAGCAGGTGAGAGAACAGCTTGTTAAAAACTCCTCTGCTTTTAATCTGCCTTCACTGACCAAGCTCATCTTAATTATTTTTGAATCCTTAACTGTCCCCTGTAGATAACATCTCTGATGTATGGAGTTGCTATAGTAATGGGGGCTTAAGCTATTTTCCAGAAACTGGGAGTCATCTCCTGTCCAGTTTGGGTCAGCTAAGACTGGATGGGACCACTGACCCTAAAACTGGGCCTGTGCAGGTGTCTAATGAGTGATTTTTTGACATCAGAGGACCAAAAACTCCACCCTCAGATCATGCTAAGCACCTCCAGTTTTTAACATGCATCTCCATGAAGGAGCAGATAGCTCATATACACTTGGGCAGAACCCTGATTATCTCACCTTTTCCCTACCTCCAATCACCTTTCTCCAGGCCTAAGAGCACCCAGCTTCTTTATACCATAAATATCTCAAGCTGCTCACCTTTAGGGAGGCAGATAATGAGATTTGTTCTCCAGTCTCCCCACTTGGCTGCCTTGTGAATAAACCCTTTCTCTGCTGCAAACATCTGCATTGCAGTGTTTAGCTTACTGCACATCAGAAAAATGAAGCTGGGTTGGTAACATAACTAACACACACACCTACAGATACGAAGGCCACACCAGACGTCCAGGTTTCTGATGCATCTTAGCCAGATACCATTCAGAGTCACAACCCACAGTCTAAAGCAGGTGTGCCTCAGTCCACATGGGTCCAGCAAACCCCCTTGAGAGGACAGAAGGTCTATGCGGTTTCTAGTGTCTCTTGAGAACACATTCTTGACTAAAGAGTTGCGACCAACAACAAAGAAAGAATTGTGACCCAAGAGCGCTCAAATTTCTGTTAAATTTGCCAATTCGTCAATAGAGAAATAGAAATTGTATTTCCTATCATCACGGTAGCTAACATTGAGCATTTACTAAGTATGGAGCATTTTACATGGATTATTTCATAAAATTCTCAAGACAGTTCTGAACTAGGCATTATCCCTATTTTACAGAAGGAAAACCTCAGGCTGAAAGAGATTACCTGGTTCACCCTAAGTCATTCATGTTTAAGAGGTGGATATAGGATTCAAACCAGTCTGGCCCCAGAACTTACGCCTTTTACTACTGGCCTATAGGCCTGTTCATAAACCTATCAGAGTAAAATAGCCTGAAAATGTGTAAAGCTTATCAAACAACTGTATCCAAGCAGTATTTCTGCATACATTTAAAAAACATATATTAATCTAGAACAGGTAAAATTGAATCAGTAGTTTTAAAACTCCCAACAAATGAAAGTCCAGGACCAGATGGCTTCACAGGTAAATTCTACCAAACATTTAGAGAAGAATTCGGAAGAATGCCTATCCTTCCGAAACTATTCCAAAAAATTACAGAGGAAGGAACACTTCCAAACTCATTCTATGAGGCCATCATCACCCTGATACCAAAACCAAAGATATCACAAAAAAACAAAATTACAGACCAATATCACTTATGAATATAGAGACAAAAATCCTCAACAAAATATTAGCAAATAGACTCCAATAATGCATGAAGTGGATCATACACCACAACCAAGCGGGACCTACCCCAGGGATGCAGGGATTTTTCATTAACCATGAATCAATGTGATACACCATATTAACAAACTGAAGAATAAAAACCATATGATCATCTCAATAGATGCAGAAAAAGCTTTTGATAAAATTCAACATTTGTTTATGATAAAAACTCTCCAGCAAGTAGGCATAGATGGAACATACCTCAACATAATAAAGGCCCTATATGACATACCCACAGCTAATATCATACTTAATGGGGAAAAGCTGAAAGCATTTCCTCTAAGATCGGGAACAAGACAAGGATGCCCACTCTCACCACTTTTATTCAACAGAGCTTTGGAGGTCCTAGCCATAGTAATCATAGAAGAAAAAGAAATAAAAGGAATCCAAATTAGAAATGAAGAAGTAAAACTGTCACTGTTTGCAGATGACATGATACTATACATAGGAAACCCTAAAGAAGCAACCAGAAAACTACTAGAACTCATCCATGAATTTGGTAAAGTTGCATGATACAAAATTAATGTACAGAAATCAGTTGCATTTCTACACACTAACAATGAAATAGCAGAAAAAGAAATTAAGGAAACAATACCATTTACCATCATACCAAAAAGAATAAAATACTTAGGAATAAACCTACCCAAGGAGGCAAAAGACCTGTACTTCAAAAACTGTAAGACACTGATGAAAGAAATTGAAGGTGACATACGTAAATGGTAAGATATACCATGTTCTTGGATTGGCAGAATCAATATTGTTAAAATGGCCATATTACCAAGGCAATATACAGATTCAATGCAATCAAATTACCAATGACATTTTTCACACAGCTGGAACAAAAAATGTTAAAATTTGTATGGGAACACAAAAGACCCCAAATAGCCAAAACAATCTTGAAAAAAACAAGAATGGAGTTGCTCCATTTTTCATGCTCCCTGACTTCAGACTATATTACAAAGCTACAGTAATCAAAGCAGTATGCTACTGGCACAAAAATAGACACACAGATCAATGGAACAGGATAGAAAGTCCAAAATAAACCCACGCACTTATGATCAATTAATCTACAACAAAGGAGGCAAGAATACACCATAGAGAAAAGACAGTCTCAATAAGTGGTGCTGGGAAAACTGGACAGCTACCTGTAAAAGACTGAAATAAAAACATTCTCTAAAACCATATACAAAAATAAAGTCAAAGTGGATTAAAAACTTAAATGTAAGACCAGATTCGATAAAACTCCTAGAGGAAAACATAGGCAGAACACACTCGGACATAAATCACAACAATACATTTTTTGAACCAGCTTCTGGAGTAGTGGAAATAAAGCAAAAATAAACAAATGGGATCTAATTAAACTTAAAAGCTTTTCCACAGCTAAGAATACAGTCAACAAAACAAAAAGACAACCTACAGAATGGGAGAAAATATTTGCAAATGATGTGACTGACAAGGGACTAATTTCCAAAATATACCAACAACTCATACACCTTAACATCAAAAAATAATCAACCCAATCCAAAAATGGGCAGGAGATCTAAGCAAGCAATTCTCCAATGAAAACATACAAATGGCCAATAGGCCCATGAAAAAATGCTCAGTATTGCTAATTATCAGAGAAATGCAAATCAAAACTACAATGAGGTATCACTTCATACCAGTCAGAATGCCATCATTAAAAAGACCACAAACATTAAATGCTGGAGAGGGTGTAGAGAAAAGGGAACCCTCCTACACTGTTGGTGGGAATGTAGTTTGGTGCAGCCATTATGGAAAACAGTATGAAGATTCCTCAAAAAACTAAAAATAGATATATATGATCCAGCAATCTGACTCCTGGGCATATATCCAGAGAAAACCTTAATTCAAAAAGACACATGCACCCCAGTGTTCATGGCAGCACTATTTACAATAGCCAAGACATGGAAACAACCTAAATGTCCACCGACAGATAACTGGATGAAGAAGTTGTGGTATATTTATACAATGGAATACTACTCAGCCATGAAAATAATAAAATAATGCCATTTGCAGCAACATGGAGGGACCTGGAGATCGTCATTCTAAGTGAAATAAGCCAGAAAGAGAAAGAAAAATACCAATGATACCACTCATATGTGGAATCTAAAAAAAGAAAAAAAGAGGACAATATTATTTCTGGACTCCATTCTTCCCAAGTGATCTATATGCTTATATTTATACTATACCCCACCAACATGGTTACTGTAACTTTAGTGTGGGCCTTAGAGTAAGTCTTTAGAGTAAATCATCCAACTTTCCCTGACCCCCCACAAACTGCTTAGGCTGTTATAAGACTTTTTCATTTCCATATAAATCTTAGAAAATAATACCAATTTCACACACAAAAAATCTGGAATTTGGGTTGAGATCACATTGGATTTGTAGATTAATTGGAGGATAGTTGACATCTTAACAAATTAATTCTGATGCAAAAATATAGCACATCTCTCCACTTTTTGAGTTGTCTTTAATTTCTCTCAGCATTTTGTTGTTTATGTACAATTCTTGCATGTATTTTGTTATATGCATTTTGTTATAAATTATTTTCTATTTTATGCTATTATAATTTATACTGTTTTTCAACTTCCAGCAGCTTTCACTAGTATATAGAAATACAACTGATATTTTTATACTGACTTTATATACTGTGTCCTCGCTAATGTCACTATTTCTAGTGGCTCCTTTATAAATTCTATGGAATATCCTATATGGACAATCTTATCCTCTGAGAATTAAAATAATTTTATTTCTTTGACAATCTATACAGACCTTATTCTTTTACTGGCCTAGTTGTACTGAATTAAGCTTCCCATAAGATGCTGAATGGGAGCAGTGAGAAAGAACTTCTTTGAAGAGGGAGGGTCAAGATGGCAGAGCGGTAGGACCACGAGCTCGCCTCTCCTCGCAACTACGACAAAACCACAACTAACTGCTAACCAACCATTGAACAAAAAGACTGGAACCTAGCAAAAAAGATCCTCTTCAACTGGAAACATAAAGACGGAACCACAGTGAAACAGTAGGAGGGGCATGCTCCCAGTATAATCCGGCCCCATACCCCCTGGGTGGGTGACCCACAAGCTGAAGAATAATTAAGTCGCAGAGGCCCTCCCACAGGAGTGAGAGTTCTAAGCCACATGTCAGGCTCCCCAGCCTGGGGTTCTGGAATTGGGAGGAGAAGGAGACCCCAGCACATCTGGTTTTGAAGACCAGTGGAGCTTGACTTCAGGAACCCCATGGGACTGGGGGAAACAGAGACTTCATTCTCTTGGGAAGCATACACAGAATCTCGCCTGGGTCAGGTCCAAGGGCAGAGGCAGTGATTTCATAGGAACCTGGGCCAGACCTGCCTGCTAGTCTTGGAAGGTCTCCTTCGGAGGTAGGGGACGGCTGAAGCTCCTCCCCCTGGGGACATAAAAGCCGGTGGTAGACATTCCAAGAGTGTTCATCTACATGAGCTTTCCTGGAAGCTGACATCTTGACTGGATCATTAGCACCAAGACCTAGCCCCACCCAACAGCCTGTAGGCTTAAGTGCTGGGAAGCCTCAGGCCAAATAATATACTGGGTAAGAATATAGCCCCACCCATCAGCAGACTTCTGAGCCACAAAGCCTCTAGACATGCCCCTAGACTCAGCCCCACCCACTAGAGGACCAGAACCAAGCTTCATCCATCAGTGGGCAGGCACTGACTCCTCCTGCTAGGAAACCTGCATAAGCCTCTAGTCCAGCCTCATTCACCAGGGGACAGATACCAGAAATAAGAAAACAACAATCCTAAAGCCTGTGGAAGGAGTCCACAAACACAGGCCAGACTCTACCCTGGGACCGGCTGGACCCTGGCCCTTGGGTGACAAGAGAAGAGTTTACTGCTGGGACACATAAGACATCTCCCACAGAGGGCCACTTCTTCAAGGTTGAGACACATAACTAACCTACCTAAAAATACAAATAGAAGGATAGACAATGTGAGGCAGCAGAGGAATATCTACCAGGCCAAGGCACAAGATAAAACCCCAGAAGAAGTAAGTAATGAGGAGATAGGTAACCTATCAGAGAAAGAGTTTAGAGTAATGATGGCAAAGATGTTCAGAGAACTCAGGAGGAGTATAGATGCACAGAACGAAGTTTTTAGCAGAGTTGGAAAATATAAAGAATACCCGAACAGAGATGAAGAATAAAATTACCGAAATGAATAACACACTAGAAGGAACCAAGAACAGACTAAATGAGGCAGAAGAACGGATCAGTGAGCCAGAAGACAGATTAGTGGAAATCACTCCTGCAGAACAGAAAAAAAAATGAGGATAGTTTGAGAGAACTCTGGGACAACCTGAAGTACACTAATATTCACATTATAAAGGTCCCAGAAAGAGAAGAGGGAGAAAGGACCTGAGAAAATTTTTGAAGAGATAATAACTGAGAAAACATCTTTGCCTCATTTCTGACTTTAGAGGGAAAGCAATTAGCTGTTCTTTATCAGGTTGAGAAAGTTCTCTTTCTCAGGAGTGATTTTTTAAGATTATCAAATTGTTTTTCTGCATCTGTTGAGATTATCATGATTTTTTTTACTCAGTTAATATAGTGAAAAGCATGCTTAGTTTTCTAATGTTGATCCAACCTTATATTCCTGGGGTAAATTCTATTTGGTCATTGTATTAATAGTCTTCAAGGGCTGCCATTAGAGAATACCACAGGCTGGATGGCTTAAACAGAAATTTATTTCCTAACATTTTGGAGGCTGTAGTCCAAGATCAAGGTGCTAGCAGGGTCGGTTTCTGGTGAGACCTCTTCCTGGCTTGCACACGGCACTTCTTGCTGGGTCCTCACAGTGTCTTTCTTCTGCGCATGTGCAGAGAAAGATCTCTGGTGTCTCTCCCTCTTCTTAAAAGAACATCAGTCCTGTAGGATTAGGGACCCATCTTTACGACCTCATTTAACTTTACTTATGTCTTTGAAGGCCTTATTTCCAAGTATCATTACTTTAAGGGTTAGGGCTTCAGCCTATGAATCTGGAGGAAGGGACACAATTCAGGACACAATTCAGGCCGTAACAGTCATGATGTATTACTCCTCTTATATACTCCTGTATTTAATTTGCTAATTTTTTTAAGGGATTGTTGCATCTATATTCATGAGCAATACTGTTAGTTTTCTTATAATGACTTTGATTTTAGTATCAACATGATGCCTCATGGAATGAATGGTGAAGTGTTTCCACCTTTTCTATTTTTCTGGGAGGGTTTTTGTAGATTTGGTGGTGTTTTTTTCCTTAAATGTTTAGTAGAATTCACCAGTGAATACATCTGAGACTGGAGTTTTCTTTGGGGTAAGGTTTTAAACTATAAATTTATTTCCTTGAATAGATATGGTCTATTCAGGTTATCTTTTTCTTCTTTTATATAACAGCTTTATTGGGCTTCACATACCCTATCATTTACCCATTTAAAGTGTATAATTCAATGGAATTTTTAGGTTCAAAAAGTTGTATGGCTATCCCAACAGGAAATTTTAGAGCACTCCATTGCCTCAAGGAGAAACTCTATAACCTTCAGCAGTCACTCCCCTCCCTCTGCCCTAAACAACCACTAATCTACATTCTGTCTCTCTAGAATTCTCTCTTCTGGACATTTTACATAAATGGCATACATACAATATGTAGTCTTTGTAACTGGTTTCTTTCACTTATCATTATGTTTTCAAAATTCATATCCATTACAGCACGTGTCAGTACTTCCTTTATTATGGCTAATATTCCATTGGATGGATATATCGCATTTTGTTTATCATTCACCTGTTGATGGACAGCTGGGTTGTTTCTACCTTTTGGTTATTATGAATAATGCGGCTATAAACGTTTGTATGTAAGTTTTCATTTCTCTTGCATAGGTACCTGGGAATGTAATTGCCAAATTACATGGTAAATATTTCTTGAGTGAGCTTTGGTAGAAATTTATTAACTTCATTTAAGTTGTCAAATGTATTGGTCTGAAGTTCATAATATTTCCTTATTTTTTTTAATATCTATAGCAACACTCCCCTGTCATTCCTGAAATTAGCAATTTTTGCCTTTTCTCTTTGTTTCTTG
Source organism: Camelus bactrianus (assembly GCF_048773025.1). Taxonomy (NCBI): domain Eukaryota; kingdom Metazoa; phylum Chordata; class Mammalia; order Artiodactyla; family Camelidae; genus Camelus; species Camelus bactrianus. Next base: position 23,168,590 of record NC_133546.1, on the reverse strand, counting down.
ATCCTTCTGGCTAACTGTTAATTGCTTTTATTGATTCCTTTCAAATAATCATCTTTTAATTTCATTAATTTTCCCTAATTTTGCCCATTTAAAAAATGTTCTGCTACTATCTTTATAATTTTTCTTCCCATTGCTTACATTGTGTTTAATTTACATCTTTAAGTTCCTTAAGGTGGCATTCAGTTCAGAATATTTAATTTTCCTTCTGATTTTTTTCTTTAATCTTGTAATATTGAAAAGCGTGTTGTTTAATTTCCAAATAGTTGGATCTTTTTCAGATACCTTATTGATTTCTGTTTTAAACCCCATAGAGTATGATTTCAACTCTTTTCAACTTATTAAGAACTTTAATGATCCAAAATACGGTTGTCTTATTGACCATAACGTGGTCATGTGGTCCATGTAAACCTGAAAAGGATGCATATTCTACAGTTGTTGGGTTGAATGTTCTGTAAATATTAACTAGGTCAATTATACTGAAAGGGAATGTTAAAAATCTCCAACTATAACAGTGCATTCGTCTATTTCTTCTTTTAATTTCTTCTGTTTTGCTTCATATATAGAAGCCCTGTTGTTAGACACATAAATTTAGGATTGTTATATCATCTGAACAAATTGATCCCTTTATCATTATTAAATGTCTTTTTTTAATCCTTTTTAATATTCCTTGTGCTGATATCAGTTTATCTGATATTAATCATTTGGTTAATGACTGCATGATATATTTTTTTCTATTCTTTTCCATCCAATCTATTTGGATCTTTATATTTAAAGTTGATTTTTTGGAGAAAGCTTACCATTGGGTCCAATCAATTGGGCAAAAACAAGCCTGTGGAAGAGTTGCTCGCAGAGGAGACTGAGAAACAACTAGTTAGACAGGAGGAGAACAGAGTCTGAATGTTACAAAGTCAAGTAAGTGAGCACTTCAAGAAGAGAGCTTTCAGCAAGAACATCTAGTCATCCAGGATGAAAACTGGAAAAAGTCCACAGTTGACTTGAAGGTTGTGATGACCTTCATCAGACCCATCACAGGGCAAGGGTGAGGGCAGAAGCCACACAAGAGAGAAGAGCAACTGGGAGAAAGGAAGACAGTACGGAGGTAAGGAGGGCAAGAGGCAACAAGGGCCAGGGGAAAAGTTCTGTTTTATTTATTTCAAAATAGGAGATAATCTAATGCTTACGGACTGGGGGAAATCATTTGAAAGAGAGAGGCTAGATAGTCACTATCTGCTAGGGATGGAGGGTGGGGTGTATGTGGCATCCTGTGGTGTGAGAGAAGGGAACAGGATGTAGTGTGTGTGTGTGTGTGTGTGTGTGTGTGTGTGTGTGCGCGTGCGCACGTGTGTGAGAGAGAAAGAGAATGTTGAAAAAGAGAATAGGATCCGAGGAAGGTGAGGCTGGGTTGTACGATAGGTTGGAGGAGGACTTAGGCAGACAGAACTTGCTTTGGACAAAAAGGACAACTCTTCCACAGCACACCCCCCACCATGACGGATGAGAAAAGATTAGGAAAGTTGACAAAAGTGAAAATAGGACAGAGTCTTGCCTAATAGTTTTTCCAGAGAGAGAAAATGAGCCTAAGAGAAAAGAGGTGGGATTGGCAAGGATTTAAGGTCAATGTTTGGAAGGAGTGAGAAGAGAGCTGATTTCATATTTATTCCAGAAGACTGGTTAGGGTTAGATGACCTCTTTAAGGGTTCCCGCTGCTCTTTGAGTATACAGCTGCCCAAATGCTTCACACTGACTTCTAACTGTTCATTTACTGGTCTTTCTCACACACAATTACAAGCTTTTTGGGGCAGGGACTACTTTATATGTACACACATAATGCCTAGGATTTAACAGATACCCAGTAGAAATGCTTGCTCAATAAATGACAAAAATATTGCCAAGTAGTATAAGATCTATGCCACTTGCTTAGTGATTAATTCAGAATCTGAAGCCCTGAATTTAGACCTCACCACTTAATTCTCCAAACTCTAGAATTCTATAATTTGGTGAGTGAGGAATAAAGAGTTTCAATTTTCAACTCAATACGAACTCCTTACTGTAACAATGATAACAAATATCTACTTGCAGGGAGAACTACCAGCAGGAGTCTTAGAAATATATGTAAAGCATAAGCAAAATATATAAAGGCAACAAATTGAGATACAAGACTCAGCAAACTTTTTAGCTGCAAATACTATTCAAGGAATGAGGCTTAAAATGGGAATACAGATTAAAGATGGCATTTCAAATCTGATGTCCCCAAATTAAATCACCAGTATCCCAATTGTGTGCCAAAGAACAGTACTGTTAAATAATGCACATTTCAGTTCAGAGGCTTTCATCTGGATAAATTGGGCCGTAAACTTACTATTAATGCCTTGCCCCTCTGTATTTCAACAGCAATACCCTAGAGTGTATCAACATCTTTCTAAATCACCTAATTATTGGGAAACTACACAGCATATACCACAACCAACAACAGTATCTATCCTTTTATTATCTGTAACACCAACACCCCCCCCCCAAAATTCTCTCTCCAAAAAAAAAAAAAACCTCAGATTTTATTTATATATTTTAACAATAAATAGTTGTTCTTAGAGGCATGTCTAATAGTGAGACAAGTCACATGCATTCTACTTGTGGAACTTTCCAGAGTTAGAAAGCACACTGGCTCTATGACGTAAAGGATTTTCCCCTGGTTCTAATGCTGATTCTTTGTGAAACGCTGGAGAAGTCACATAGCTTCAGTTTCCTCTCCTATAAAATGAAGGTGTTGAACTACAACAGCATTACTCAAGGAATGTCCATCGGGAAACTAGATCTGGAAATAAGTCCCACCCTCTATAAAAAGCTTCATGGTCAAATAAGATTAAGAAATGTTCTATCCTATAGCAATGCACGGCAGAATAATCAAGAATCTGACAGGCAGGGTGAGGCGAAGCTGAAACCAGAGCAGAGAGCAGAAGGCAGACCTGCCTCTATCACCATGGAATTAAAAGACCTGGGGCTTCCAACAAGGTGGACAGGCTGAATCTGCAACTCCCACATTTAATCCTGAATTCTCAAGTGTTGCTAAAGTGATCTCAGGTTGGTGTTGGTCCCATCAGTACTAAATGCAAATCATCTCTAGGAAAGTATCTGCAGTTTAGTATCTCAGGATTCTCACAGATCAGGTTCAACAAAATATGTCCTCACAATTTCAAAAGTTACCAAACACACAGGGAGAAGTCCACTCTCAGCCACCTGAGAGGTTAAGCAAAAATAAACAGACTTTATATTTATAGCCATGCCACATTTGCCATCTCTAGGACTGTGCACCAAATATAAGGCTGCTACACCTATTCAAAGAGGAACGTCCTTCATCATCTAAACTTCCTCTGCTTCACAGACCTGGCTCCCAGAATTGTGTCATCTTGGAAAACCTGGGAAATTTTTTTCCCCAAAATGGTTTAATGTAAGCCTTAATTCCCTAATCTGCAAAATTAGGAATAATTCTTGTAACTTAGAGGTCATGTAAGAAAAATAGATAATACGATAGCATATAACAATCGAGGTATCAAATAATGGGGCTCCTCCAAGCCATCTAACCCACTCCCTGTCACACATATGAATAAAGAAACTACGCGTAGACAAATTGCATGAGAATTTTTAATCTAAATGTATCTACCTACTAGTTGCTATTTTAAATTCATCAATTCCATTTCTACACATTTGTGATCATTATTATATTTTAAATATGCCTAGATTTTCCTTGATTCCATGTATAGAAAACCAAAGGCCAAATATTTGAAAATACCCAAGTTCATAACCAAAAAAAACCAGAAAGCTTATAAATTTCACATTCTGCTTTCTGATTTTCCTGAAGAATAGAGATTAAAAAAATACTCTTCCATTACAGATAGAAATAAAAAAAAAAAACAAAAACAGTTGACTGTAGGAGAAGGGAAGTTTCTGGGGTGAAAGAAATGTTTTCTATCTTGTTTCAGGTGGTGATTACAGGAGTGAATAAAACTGTCAACATTCATCAAACTGAACACATTAGATATCTGTGTTCTGTTTTATATTATTCCCTCACAAAAAGTTTTTAAAAATCTTCTGTCCAAACCTCCATTTCCATAAGGCTCATATTCTTCTAAAGTAAATTTCGTATCAATAATGTCTTTTTTAAATTGTCATACATGGTTGGTTTAAAAAAGTCGCTCTGCAGTATCTTCCTTTTTCAGTCCATATTGTTAGTGGATTTAGTCAAACTGTTTGTGTCTTTCCTTCCAGATTATCAGGGCCAAAACTGAACAAAAACCAAAGCCAGTCCTGCTGACCCTTAGATGAACCCCTGGGTCTCCATGGACTGATGCAGGCAGTGATTCATCACAGAGCTGCCTGCCATCTGCTGATTAGTTTTTCAGTCATCCTAATCAAATATAAGCTTATTTAATTTTTATAATAGCATCTTAAGAAAGTGCACTGCTCAGTTTGCTAAAATTCAAATGTATTTACTAGCTTAGAAATTAAATGTGAAAAAAAACCTACCATTTTACAGGCGTCTTTAGTTTATTTCAATCTCCCTTGACCGTCAGTTTTCAAGGACATTGTCTCCATTACTAACCCACACGATGAAATGTGTAACACAACAAAGTCGAACTCCACTATGTCCCACAAACCAGGAGAACCAGAAAACCAAGAAGTCTTGGTAGTTCTTGAAAATAAAAAACAGGAAACTAACAATGTTGAACTCAAGGGAATTAAAAAAACAGAGCAATAAATGGGTGAAGACAAGACAATTTTAAAAGAGAAAGACAGAGAGAGAGGAAAGAATTAAGTAGAACATGGGAAAACTCTTCTGTCCTCAGTTCTGAAATCCTTAGAGAAGTTTTAGAGGGAATTAATCAAACTTTCAGACTAATTGTGGTCAGCATTTATAATTAACATCAAGCTATAAAAGTCCTAAACAGAAAAATCTTAGCTAAAAGCCTTTTAGAATCATAGGAAGTATTTGGCCTTTTAGTGTGGAGGGAAAAAAAATGGAAAAGATTACCTACTATGGAGGCCTAAAAAAAAAAAAAAAAAAAGACTTTGATTGTTAAAATCCACACAGGGATGACTTTCTAGAGTTGAAACATTACAGCATTTCTGTAAGCAGTTACAGAAAATTCAGGCTATTGGCATGATAGACTAAGCACATCCTAGTAAGCTGAAAGCCACACCAGGGATCATTATTCATACAACTCTTCAATGAGTTTTTTTCTGTGTCAACTAACAATCCCCTAACTTATTTTTGACCTAATACAAAACTGACTTAAATAAGTGTTATAATATTGGAATAACTAACATGCTGTGGGACTTCAGAGAAAACTGGGATTCATTCCTAATTCAGGTGGAGGGCGGGAAACTGCGGAGTATTACAACAGGGTGGCTTTTATGTGAGCCTTCAAAGAAGGACAGATCTTGGACATTATTTGTGTTGATCACAGGACACACATTCATGAAAAATTACAAAATTTTGATCAGCAAAAGGAAGAAAACTAGTTCCACAAGAAACAACTCAAAATCTCACTAGTTGGAAGAATTACGATTGTGAACATTGACTTTTTTCTATAAGCAAGACATGAAGATTTATTATAATAAACATATAGCTTCTGGCACGCTTCTCTTAATACGTGGTAAGCATGTTTACATCTTCCTGGTATTTATTTTCAGGTAATAATATCTCTTCATCTGTGTATATATTAATTTATTAACCAATTATTTTGTGAAATTTTTAAAATTTCCAATTGTTAATACAGACATCTTGGAGTAGGCATCAGATTATTTATGAAAAATTCCTACAGGTGGAATTACTGACATACTGATATGATTTTTCCTCTATTTGTTAACTTGCTCTGTTTTACTATATAACTCCCTTGACTCTACTTCTCTGTCCAACTACTGCATCATTTCTTTGATCCCCTTTCAAGCAAAATAACTCAAGAGCTGTTTATATTCTCTACATCAGTTCTTCTCCTTCCTTTTCTCCCTTATAACCAATCAGTGTCTTCCCCAACCAGTCCACCAAAACTGCTCTTGTCCGAACAACCAGTGACACTCCTTCTCTCCCATTTTGTTAAATCCCACGGCAAATATCATCCATCTCCTTACCTGATCATATAGTAGCTTGTGAGATAATCATTCTCTCCTAGAAACGTTTTCTTCCCTTGGATTCCAGGACACCACACACTCTTGGTTTCTCTTCTACCTCATCGGCCACTCAGTCTCCCCATTCTATGGACACTCATTCTCCTGGTGATCTCATCACATTTTGTAGCTTTAAATACCATCTTCCTGCCAATGAGTTCCAACAATTATCTGTGGTCTAGTTCTCCCTCCTAAATTCCAAAGTCAAATACCCAAAATCACAAACATGGCAAACTTAACACGTCCAAAATTCAACTCCTGCTTTTTACTCCCCTTGCTTCAAAAACAAAGCAACCCATCCCATCCAGTCTTTCCCCTCAAATGGTCATCCTTCCCGTTGCTCAAGCCTAAAACAATCCTTCTTGATCTTTTTTCAATCTTCACCACTTTTAGTTCAAGAAATCTTGTTCATCCTATCTCTAAAATGTATCTAGAATCTCACCACCCCCACTTCTATGACTCAGATCCATTATTTCTCCCCTGAATTATTTGAAGAGCCCCCACTATTCTCCTTGCTTTTGCCCTTAATCCCTGTATCTATTTCCCACACAGAGGCCAGAGTGATTCTTTTAAAATGGAAGTCAGATCTTGTCATTCCTCAGCTCAAAACTACATGGCCTTTCCATTTTTGCTTGAGTAAAAGCCAAAATTCTTACAACGCTTTGTACATCCTGCACTCTGTGCAGCCCAGCCACGTCCCATGTATCCTCTCTGACCTTGTCTTCTAGTTTTTTCCTAGCTTTCCACTCCAGCCACCCTGGCCTACTATCCCTCTGAGAACTTATCAGGCATGTGATCGCCTCAGGGCCTTTGCATTGGCTATTCCATTCATCTGCCATGCTCTTCCCTTTGATTTCTTCATGGCTCAGTCCCTTAAGTCCATCAGCTTTTTACAGAAATATCACTTTCCCTGTGAGGTCCTAATTGACTTCCCCTTTTGAAAGTGTCCCCACCCCATTTAGGAATTTACTTCTTCTCTACTTTTCTCCACAGCATTTATCAACTTTTGATGTAGTGTATATGTTATTTGTGTAATATGTTTGTTTCTCTTGGTCCCCCCCCAAATCTATCTATAAAAGGAGGAATTTTTTTCTCATTCATCCAGTGCTAAAGGAGGGTCAGCATAACAGGTTCATATTTATGCTTTTGATCTAGACTTTCAATTTGCTTATTTGCTTCTCAAGAAATGAAGGTATTTAAATAAGTAGATATGCTGGAGAAGCAATTAAAGGCATACTATTGGCAAAACCACTGACAGGTAAAAAAGGCAAAACGGTGTACTGGTCACCAAGGTGCTCCTGATGTATCAATGTAGAGATACAGGACTGACTTAAAATAGGAACACATCAATGGAACAAGGAACATTTTAACCAAAAGCACAAAATCAACTTACTCCACAGTAAGAAAGGAAAGGATGAAGTGACAAAGGCATTCTACACTAGGATACTGATTGAGACGCTAGGCAACTTGGTGAAAACTCATCACAATTAACTTTGAGAAAGTGTCAAAGTATATTGGGGAAGGCAGCTGTCTTTGAAAAGGTAACAAAATCTATGGAGGCTCCCAAGAAAATGAGATGTATCTAAAAGTTTACAGAGTTCACCACCCTCCTAAAAACCTATCCACAGATGACCATGAGCCAGAGATTGAGAATCCTAAGTAAGAAAAAACCACCCCACTTAAATATTATTTCAGCATCATGACAACCACTTGGATGAAAATGATGCCTAGATGAGAAAGTAGGTAGTTGCAATATTGAGTTATAATATTTTGAATGAATATAAAGTTGAAGTTTACTCCACTAGAAGAAAGAGAATCCAACTGCTATGTCTTAAATGTTAAATTCTTAATAAGTATGTAGAATTACGCATCCCAAAGTTACCTCGGTGAATGTTTAAATTGAAAGTTTCTTATCTGAACTTAGTGTAAATAATTTTATATCAAGTTTAAATATCAGAAGGAAGACTATTTAGGTATTGGTAATTTGACTTCTTGTTTTTCTAAATTGAAACCAGCACACATTCCATCCAAACAATCTGAGCTATTGTCTCTGGCTTCTGTACAACTTTATCATTAGCATCTTTCATATAAATAATTCACCAAAATGTCATTAATGAGTCTTGCTTCTCTACCAAATGCCCATTCTCTCTCTACCTCAGAATCCAGAAATAATTAAAGGAAATTCAGCTTGGGTAGTTTTTCTCGCTCAGCTATATCGCTGGAGAAGGATGTGGTAAGGGAAGGGAGAGGGTCTTATTTACATCTAAATATAAACAGCTCTTTATTCACTGAGACCACTCACTGCACTGTAAGAATGCTAGTGCAGAGAGCATCTCTGTTTAAAATCTTCTCCATACCTGATATCTGATGCCAATCCTTAGAGTGATAAAAGGCCACAAAAGCAAATCCAGAGGCACAGAATTTAAATATAGTCAGTCCCGAAAGGTCTCTCTGGTTGTTCTCTGTTCCCTGTTGCCACTCATCAGAGAACGAATTTACCAACAGCCATCAACCAAGCACATCCAAGCTGGATGCAGGCCAAGAACAAGCACTGTTGTTGAAATCTGGGCAGCGAGGTGGAAGGGTGACCGGTGCACCAGTCGGATGAAAACATGCGGGGACTCTTGAGCAGCAGCTGGAGGAAGTTTGGACATGCTGGCCGGGGGACGTACGAGTGGTTAACTAGCGAACCAAGCCTACCTCTTCCAGAAACTCAGCTGCAGGTCTGTACCTCCGACTTATGCCTTTTCTTCCCAGAGTATCTTTGTTAGCTTTAAAGCCAACGATGCCTTTATTTTTAGGAAAACTCAGTGGCATCATTTTGCATTACAGGTGTGACAAAAATGACTTCACTGAGTGGCATGGTCTAAGGAGCAACTTAAAAGAATACAGCAAAAGTTGTATTCTTTTGACAATGATAAATTCAAGTAAAAGTTGCCACAAATATATTCTAAGAATATCTAGTATATCAAATATAATCAAAGAACACCTAAAACTAGGAGTCAACAAATTTTTATACTTTGGGGTTACAAATTTGTTCTCTGCTCAGGAAGCAATGTCTACATATACAAAAAGGAGAAACTCCCTGGGGCTCTCCAGCTGTTTCTAAGAGTTTGCAGAAGCCAAGGACCTTACTTTAGGAAGGGCAGCAGAGGGTTAAGGAGGTTTTGCCTCTCGCTAACAAATGCAGCTGCTGCTTTGCTTTGTCTGGGAAATCACCAAAGAAGTCACAATCTATGGCAGCATTAAAGAGAAATATTTGTAAAAACGTAAAAACTCAGTTTTATGATCAGCAAGGAAATGAGTGATACTGTTGTCCTACAAGAAAGAGGGAAACAACCCTATGTTCTTGTTTTCTGGAAAATCAAGTGGTATTTAAGTTCTCTAAGACCACGTTTTACAGAAAAAAAATTATACACACTTACGTATATATATAATGAGTAGTTACATTTTTAGTTGGATATTTCTTTAAAGTATTCCCTGAACAGCAAAGTCCTTGAGTTAATATACACATCAGAGAAACACTAAAAGTGAAAAAAAAAAACACTTTGAGAGTTGTGAACAAATTGGAATATTTGACTAAAAAAGACATCCTTTCTGCATTAAAAAAAAAAATCCATTAGCAATTTGAACCAATTTATCATGAATCATTAAATAAACAGATTAAGGATACCATCATAAATTTGCTCTAGAGCTCTGTGATCTCCTAACTAGAAAAAAAGAAGAGTTCTTTATCCCCCCAAATTGTCCTAATCTGCTGGGTTAGGTAAGGCTTTTAGTGCCACTCGACACTTGGCCAAATGGAACTCAACCAATGGAAGTGTCAATCACAGAAGGGGACTGTAGCATCTCCACTTTCACAAATTTTGCAATTAACACCGTTAGTCGCATAACTGTAAACAAGAAGGTCTATTACATAAAAACTTTTAAATAGAATATTAAGTTTCTTTACATTCTCTGCATATCGAACTTATGAGTATAATAAAACATTTAAAATTTGATGCCCACCATTGTTTATAAACGATTATCATCCACATTATTGAAGGAGAATGAGGGAAAAAAAGCTATGCAAAATGATCCGTGTTTATCAAGCCTGAAGAGTGACTGTTTAAAGTATTAAGAGATAATAACTCTAACATTTTAAATAATTCATCTAAGGGGAGAAAATTCACACAGTTAAATTGCTTTTTGACTCCGACTTGATTTTGTAATAATTGTAGTAACTTTATTTACGAGTTCATCTATTCTTACAGATTTTATAATCAGGATCTGTTACATCACAACAGATTAAGAGTTCTGATAAACCAGATTATGCATAAGAAACAGAATTCATAGTTCATTGATTCATTTAAGTCTCATGCCAATGCTCCAAAAAAAGATGTTCTCATTTCCATTTCATAGAGAAGAAAACCCAGACCCTTAGGGCCAAGTGAATGGTCCATGGTCATGCAGGTATCAGAATGTCATATTGGAATCCAAGGTCAGAGCTGTCAAACCCCAAAGATGATGCTCTGCTTCCCAAGAAAATCCTTAATTTTTATGCACTTTAAACTAAAACATATTTTTTTTTCCACTGGAGGTTATAAGGATTGAACCCAGGACTTCGTACATGCTACGCACACATTCTACCACTGAGCTATACCTTCCCCTCTCCACAAGCTAAAATAACTTAACTCATATCTTACCAAAGACAAAATATCTGGCAGTGTAAATATTAAATAAACCATTTAACTTTGAGTCAAATTAACACACCTAGTTCTAAATTCTTTGGGAATTAAAAAAGATTATAAAACAACACTAGATAAGCCATTCTCTTAAGAAGTCAAGACCAGCAAAACATTTGTTTTTTCGACCAAAATCAAGGCAAAATCCTAAGCTCTCATAGGTTTATTATTTTAAGTTTTATGTTAAATCCTTAGATAAAGAACTTACTATGTTGTTTTTTAAAAACCATTATAAGACTTTGCACTGTTTCCTTTTCCTCCGTAGTAGTGGGAACTAACATTCACACTGTTGCTGTGTGTAGTATATAACAGAAAAGCTTTTCAATACTTCATTACTTTTTAGCTTTATTTAAGGCAATGTCAAAGCAATTTGGAACAGGACTTATTTTTTCATATGAATTTTCTACCTTGCTGTTGAAGTATTTATTGTTTCATGCCTATTGTATTATTTACTCCATCAAGAACCATCATCATTCTTGTAAGCTGATACTATAAAATCATATCTTTTTTAAAAAAAAGAAAGAAAAAATCTTTTAAGTTGCTTAAGAAATTATCTGCAATTCTTTTTATTGAGAGTTCAAAATTCCCATATTTATCCTACCAATATTGCAAAAACAAACTGAGGGAATTTCAAAATCTCAGTCATTATAAGCATTGGCTATCAGTGGGGAGGGTATAGTTCAAATGGTAGAGCACATGCTTAGCATGCACAAGGTCCTGGGTTCAATCCCCAGTACCTCCTCCAAACAGAAATAAAATAAATCTAATTACCTCCCCCTCATAAAAAATGAACAAAAGCAAAAAAAAGCATCAACATTAAAAAAAAAATAAGCATTGGCTAGTTGGCCATCAAATCAAATTTCAAATGTTATTTATATGAGATATGAGCACATAACAATGTCAGATTTTGCTCCAGAATTAAAGAAGTAATTTCCGTATGATCCTTCTGTGGCAATAAAACCTTATTCTAATGTTTATTTCTAAATGTCTAATTCTAAATAAAATAAGGACATAAACAGTAAGAGTTCTCATTCAAAGAATGAGTGATGAGCCTGCCAACTAAAACTTATTCTCGAATTTTTATTTCAGGGAAATATTGTAAGGTATCCTGGTGTATTTTGACATTCTGAATTCGTACTTTATCATGTAAATGCACTTTATTTCATGTAGGCTCAAGTTCGTTGGCATCGATGAGTGATTAGAGTGATTTTTAGAGTGAGTAATGATGGTGAGAAGAATGCACGGTGAAGACAAAGACTTAGAAACACAGAGGTCTTCCTTCCCCCATGTCCTCATTCAGTTTCCTTCGCAACCTCCAGGGCACCCGGAAGATAAGTTCCACCAGGGAAGATGTGGAGCCCTTCCTGTGCATCCTTCTTCCAGCCACCATCCTGCTCTTCCTGGCCTTTCTGCTGCTTTTCCTGTACCGCCGCTGCCAAGCTCCTCGGCCCCAGGGGCAGGTGTCAGGCATCGACCTCCCAGAGCAGCCACCTGCCAGGGAGGGGACCGACTTCCTGCCGGGCTTACCGTGGAGCAGTGAGCAGGACTTCCCCTACTCCCCGCTGCCCCGGGGGGCAGCCCTCCTCCCTGCATGTTCACCTCCTTCCTATGAAGAGGCCACCAGGGACACCTCTGGGGGAGGAGGCCCCGGATGCCGGCCCTCAGCGTGAAGAGGGTTCACCTGGCCTGCATGAGCAAATGTAAACTGCTCTTGGAAACCACTGAAAACCCAGCCCTCAGTCCCTCGCAGAGCCCACCTGAGAAGGGGGACCAGGGCCTCTGGACCTAAAATGCGGCTATTCACTGGCGGACACCTGGATGAAGAGGCAAATGTCAATCTCGTTCATACATTTTCAAGTTCTTTAGGGAAAAAAATCTCCCCAGGTTGTTGTAAAGATTTCTATTAACATATAACACCCCTGAGAAAAACGAGAAAGTTCTATGAGTTGAGGGAAAGAAAAAAAAATTACTAGTGAGCATAAGAACCAACTCTGAAGACAAAGAAAACAGAAGAATGTAGATAAGCCAAAGATAATTGCTTTTGCCACCAAATAAAACTTTCTTCCTTCACGAGTTTTTCAGGGCTTCATCATTTCACTTCTGTGTGAGGGCTTCAAGATGCACAGAGAGTTCTAGAAGGCGGGAAAACCACCTGTAGAGCTGCCGTGGTCAATGGTGGTGTTGTAAATAATGGCGAAATATGTTTCAATATTAATAATGAAAGAACAGACATTTGCAAACACTTTCGTTAAAAAAAAAAATAAAGCTCTCCAAAAGTATCTCCTTTGGAGTGTCGCTCTTGCTTATTGTCTTCTGATTTGCTTCCTAGAAAGGGACAAGGATTTGGCTTAGTCATATGGGAGTGTCTCACCCCAGAACATTGTGGGTTGTCTGACCGGCGGGACAGAGTGGCTGCTCTGACATGTTATTTTAGGGGACACTGTGACAACATGTGCCTTCACCAAGCAGCAGGAACAGAGTAGAAATCAGTTTTACGACGGAAAGTAAAGGTCAAAATCTTGGATCGCACGGTAAAGACAAGCACAGAGAAGCTCTAACGGGGATCTTATAAATCACAAAGTTCAAACTCTTGCTTAGCAGATGTCAAAACTTGAGCTCAGAGAGGTTAAGTAACTTGTCTGCTGTTAAATACCTCAAGAGAGGCAGAGCTGGAGCCGGAAGCCTGGCCTCTCTGTCCTGGGCTAGAGCCCCTTCCACAGTGCCAGACGGTCTCCCAAGAAAACTGGGAATGTGGAATTTCAGTCCCCACTCCTGACTGGGAGTCAGGGCTCTCCGAAGAACGGCACAGCTGAGTTTGGAACGGTTACAAATCTCCCTCTGTGATTTTCAAGTGGGCACATAGAGGTGGGTCACACACTACTTGGAGGGGGTCTATCAGGTTACCCACGGGGTCAGGAGGAGGCAGGAGGGTGACACACATGGTTCTTAAACTCTCGCTCAATGCTATAATTTTGGGGGGAAACTATTGTTTTCACAGTACAAAATGCAAAACTAAACCTTTTGATGGTCCAAAATGAACCAAAAAAATGAAGACTCTTTTTAAACCTTTTTGACATGAACATTTTTATGCTAGATATGCAATGGGATACTGTTTTAGAAAAATAACAAAGTAAGCCAAAAGAGGATATGTTACTTTCTAAATGTAATCCGATAGAAATAATAGTAATATATTTGAGGACTGAAGCAAAATACAAACTATTTGAGTGAAAACCAATAAAATTTCTTTCAGGAAAACTGTGCTGAACAATTCTCTAATGGTCTTTAAGGGAAGTAAATAAATGGAAATGAGAAACTAAGCAGACAGCCTTCTTTTTTTAACCCTAAGAATCTAATTCTGTGTGAGACATGTTGATTCTTTCCCGACTGCCATTTCTTCCTTTTCCCTTGCTAGCAGAACCTAGACTTAGTTCTGGGATCCTGGGGCCACCTTTGAAAGGCAGATCAGATCCTTCCTGACACCAGGGGATGTGTCATGATTGTTAATCATAGTGATCTCAATTCCTTCACCAAGGGATGATTTGGTCTTTGAGCCCTAAAGGGGAGATCTACACAGGAGGAGAGGCTTGGTTCCAAAAAAGACTGCCTCATATTAAAAATAAATGCAAAATAAATACTCTCCCTCTTTGCTGGATGTCATGCATCTGCATGTGATACCTTGGGCTGCTACAGCCATCTTGTGACCATGAGGCAACATATCAGCCAGGACTAGTATTTGAGCGTGGGAGAGTAGAAAGATGGAAAACACCTGGGTTGATGACATTGCCGAGCAGCTGAATAACCTGCAACTGTTTCTATTCTAATGAGAGAATACCTTTCCTACGGTCTGAAGCCATTTTTAAGCCATGCTTGTTACTTCTAGACAAAAGCATCCCAATTGCCACAATTTCAAAGGCTATTAAGGAAATGCATTGCCATGTTTAAAAATATTCTGGTAGACTTACTTCAAATAAGTATATAACGCTAGGATTCAGTTAAGATGTTATCAGTGATGTCACTAAGGAAACACTTACTCTAATGGAACCAGATGAAGCAGTGAAGAAAATAAACTATTAACCAGGGACTGCCAAACTACAGCCCCCAGGCCAGATGCCACTTGCAACCTGTTACAGTACATCCTGTGGGCAAAGACTGATTTTCAGATTTTGTTAATAGTTGAAAAAAATCGAATGAATAATATTTCACGACATGAAAATTATATAAATTTGAATTTGAGTGTCTAGAAATAAAGTTGGAGCACAGCCACGCCCACTTGCCTACAGCTGTCACATCAAAGTCAAGCAGTCACAACAGAGACTGTATGATTTTCAAAGGCTAAAATATTTACTATACAGTGCTTTAAAAAAAAAAGTTTGCTGACCTTGCTACAGACCAGCAAACTTCAACGCTATTTGCATGGTAGAATTACCTGAGGAACCTTTAGAAATACTGATATAAGAACCCATCTAGACCAATTAAATAGAATTTAATAGACCAGGTGATTCTAATATAAAGGCAAGCCTGAAAGCCATTTCTCTAGGTCATGTGAGTGGGTACAAAATAAAGGCGAGCATCAGCATAAACAGATGGAAGGTAATAGGTTTAGAGAAAACTCAATCTGTAAAGCTAGCTTTGAGCCATCATTTATAACCCAACATTCCCTGTAAACTCTTCCCCAAAACCAGCAGCCTAATGTGCGTCTGACGCCAATTCAATTCACGAAGCAGGATTTGCAAGCAGCATATTAGAGCAGTGTAAACAGTACATCCCTGTTTAAATGTTGACACAGTCGGCGCACACGGGTAGTCCTGTTGTTAGCACTCCAAGACAGACAGCGAAACTGAAGAAAATCCACAAATGAAAGAACCAGACTGTTAACAGCTAAAAAGTATCTGGGGAAGCAATCACTGTAGCCAGAAAAGATTGAGAATGGGAGGGGGTATAATAGGAATGGTGATTAGAATGTAGACATTTTTACTAAGTTCTGCAGTGGACCAGAAAATACCACTCAGGCATCATTTTATACAAAGGAAAAGGAGTGCAGTTTCCAGTCTGGCATGTAAGGAGCGTGAAAGTCATTCCTCCATCTTAACAACAAGAAAAATCCAAACAAATTGAAAAGCCAACTCTTTTTAAATCTATCAGAGAACTGAGGTCACAGGGCAAACCACCGGCCCCCAAATTAGAGAGACAGACAGGTACAGAGAGTCATGACTTACTGGAGCAGAAATTCACGAGCAGGAACCTCCTCAGGACCCAGCGGCGGGTGGGGAAAGCCGACCTGTAAGTGGGTTGCTGGAGCTCAGAGTAGACACTTCTGAGGCCTAAAAACTCCAGAGAGACCCCACATTTTGTGAGTTTTGCCTCTAGGAGCCCTACCAGATGCTGACCGCGGAGATCTGGGAGAAAATCTTCTCACGCTTCCAGTGGGAGGGGAAGAGGAGCCATTTTGAAATGTGCCAGAGCTTTCTGTTCTTAACAAGGTCTGCCCACAGGTGAAGCTGTTTTACCAGGGCCCTGCCTGCTGGGGTCTCATCAGGGCCTGACCTGGGGAAAGGAAATTCTCAGCTCCAGCTGCCTCTGGTCTTATACTGGGGGACGGAAATACCCACCTCCAGCCCCTTGAGCCATCTCCTTCCAATTAAGGGGGTGGGGGGAGAAAAAAAAAAAAAGGCAGAGAAGCACTTGTGAAGTTCACAGCCCAGGAGCACAGGCTCACTCAAGACTGAGACCCAATCATGAAACAAAGAAGCATTTTCCCTTCCCCCACACCTAACCATCACATTATTAAAGGCCTATTTACTGCCTCTACATCAAGTTTACTTTTCAAGAAAAAATTGTAAAGCATACGAAAAGGCAAAAACTACAGTTTGAAGAGACAAAGCAAGCATTAGAAATAGATTCACATTTGGCAGGAATGTTTTGGGAATTACCTGACCAGGAATGTAAAATAAATATGATTAATAGGCAAAGGGCTGTAACGGAAAAAACAAAAAAACAAAAAAAAAACAAAAAAACAGACCACATGCAAGCACAGACAGGCAATGCCTGCAGAGAAATGGAAATTCTAAGAAAACACCAAAAAAACAAAAAACAAAACACCCACAAATGCTAGAGACCCGAAACATTGTAACAGAAATGAAGAATGCTTTGATGGGCTTACCAGTAGACTGGACACAGCTGAGGAAAGAATCTCTGAGCTTAAGGAAATACTAATAAAACTTCCAAAACGGAAAAGTAAAGAGGAAAAAACTGGGGGTGGGGGGTGGGGAGACTATCCAAGAAATGAGACGACTATAAATGGGGTTACATACGTGTAATGCAAATACCAGAAAAAGAAGAGGAAGAGGAAGGAACAGAAGAAATATTTGAAGCAACAATGACAGCAAATTCTCCCTAAATTAACGTCAAACCACAGATCCAGGAAACTCAGAGAACACCAAGAAAGAATAATGCCAAAAAACACTACCCCCAGGCGTATCATACTCAAACTGCAGAAAATCAAAAATAAAGAAGAAATCTTGAAAGAAGTCACAGGAGGGGAAGAAAAGCCTGACCTATAGAAGAGAAAGATGAGAATTACGTGCGTCTCAGAAACCACATAAGCAAGTGGAGCAGAGTGAAATTTAAACGTTCAGAGCTAAAAACACCAACCTGAATTCTGTACCCTGCAAAATTATTCTTCAGAAGTGAAGGATAAATATAAGCTTTCTTAGACAAACAAAAACGGAGGGGATTTGCTGCCAAAAGACCTGCCTTGAAAGACATGTTAAAAGAAGTTTTTCAGAGAGAAGGAAAATGATATGGGTCAGAAACTTGAATAAGAAAGGAAGAGAATTAGAAAAGGAATAAGTGGAGGTAAAAGAATCATCTTTTTTTATTATTCTTAATTAATCTAGCAGATAACAATTTGTTCAAAATAATAATAGCAAAAATATGTTTGATTATAGTTTATGTTTAAGTGAAATGAATGACAGCAATGACACAAGGAACAGGAGGGAGAAATTAAGAATATTTTGTTATTATAAGGTACTTGCACTATCCATGAAGCAGCACAGGGTTATTGGAAAGTGGACTTAGATTAGTTGTAAATGTATATTGCAAACTCTAGGGCAACCACCTTAAAAGGGTTTTTAAAAAGTGTAATTGATGTGCTAAGAAATGAGAGAAAAATGGACTCTTATAAAATGCTCAATTAAAACCACAAAAGCAGGAAAAGAGTGGAAGACAAAAATAGGAACAAAGAACAAGGACAATGACTAGAAAACAGTAAAAAAAAAAAAACAAAACCCAAAACACAGTAGCTATTAATAATCATTTTGAACTTCAGTTGTCTAAATACACCAATTAAAAGACTTTGTCAGAGTGTATTAAAAAACAAGACCCAACTACATTTTATCTACAAGAAACCCATTGAAAATATGAAGACACACATAAATTAAAAATAAACGCATGGGGAAAAATATGTCATGCTAACACTAATTGAAAGAAAGCAGGACTAGCTCTATCAGTTTTAGACAGAGTAGATTTCTGAGCAAGAAAAACTTATCATACATAAAGATGGGGAGAGGGGGAAAGAATTATAAACCATGGCCAAGTAGGATGTGTGTTCAATGAGCAGGGGACCAGGTGAATTCAAGGAACCAGTATCAGTTCCTAATGAAATGATCCGGAGTTTTTATTCATTAAAGACTGCTCTAAAAGCTATCATTTATCAGCATACAACATGAAAAGCACTGGGTAAAGAGACAACCAGGCATTACCTCTTAGAATCCTTAAAATCGTATCAAGTAAGTACCATATGTTTGTAAAAACAAAGAAACAGATTCAGTAAGGCTGAATCACATGTCCAAGGTCACATAACCAGAAAGTAGGAGAGTTGGGATGGAAAGCCAGACTCCTAAATTTGGGTTTAAGCCTTGAAGGGGGTACCTTCTTCTGACCTGGCAGAGGGGTGGCTTTGTATGTGGAAGAACGTAGACTACAGAATTTGTGACTATGGCAGGATTAAAGCCATGGTAGGTCCAGAAACTAATGCCCAATTCCAGTTCACTGGTATTAAAAAAATTTCACCTTTTATACTCTCACAAGTAAAATGAACCATGTACTGGCCACATACAGAGGCGTTGCTATGATTGTCCTGTACTTCAAGTGCAAGTCCAAAAGAATTCCAGCTATAAAAGCAACATTAATGGATTCCAACCTGTCTCTACCTCATCCGTTAAGTTCTCATGCCTGGAAAAGCTAATGTCAACTCATCAAAAAATATTCAATTTGTACAATAAATATGAACCTGGAAAAAAACCCCCCATATTCCTAAAACATTAAATAAACAAATACATAAAAAACAATCTAAAGCAAAAATTTATAGAATGTATTTAAATATGAATTTATATTACTATAAAACCTATATTTATATAAATATAAATATAAGAATATAGAATAAATATATATATAAATAATATAATATGCAAATAATCTTTCTTAAGTGTAAATATAAGCCAGTGATCCACAAAGTCAACCCCAGGGGTAAGTAAGGAAGAATGGGTGTGAGACCCTAAAACAGGTTAGGGGACTGGGAAGTCCATCTAAATAAATGTCCTTCAAAGCATGATCTATGCAGTAGTCCTGGCTTACAAACTATTTGCTGCCAGTCTGAGTTAAGATAATTAAAGAAATTGACATAAATGTTTAGAAATATCATAGGAGTCTAACATTTTTACAAAGTCCATGCACATGATCAGTGGATTCATCTCACTGAGCATAGTATAGACCAGTTAAATAATTGTTGAACTTGTGGGTTAAGAAGCATGTAGTGAGCTAAACCAAGTCATGGGCAGGAGAATCACATATTGGTTTATGATGAACCAGAATTTTTTTTTTTAAGGGAGAGGGTCCCCCATCACAGATAGTTTGAGAAGCACTGATCTAGAAGGTGAGAAGTCCCAGGCATTACTGTTCAACTTTTCCTCGATCTTGGAGTCAATTCTTAATCTGCCACTGAGCCCTCCCATGTTTGGAACTCATCATGAACATTCAGACCCAGACAAACTCAGGTGTAGAACTGCCTGGGGTGACCAGTACTCGCGGCCCACAGACATGCTGAGAACTGACTGGTTCGCAGGTATATGCTCACGACTAGGGCAAAGTGGCTCCTCTTCTCAGAAGTGGGAGCATTGAACACCTCTGTTCTAAAAAAGTCATTAGGGTGTTGAGTCCAATTCCTATCAATTCTTTAGTCTGTCCTAATCAATAAATAATGTAATAATTTAAGACAACAGCAAAAGTCCCATACACAAGAGTTAAAGGGACCATCTTAACTATCCCAAGTTTTTAGGAAATGGTCCTTCAAGTGATATATTAGAAGCATTTCCCCTTAGCCACATCAAGGATTTAGTTTAAGAGGTTTTTGAGAATGTGAGCTACCTAGTTGTGGTGTATTTGGTTATCTACTTTTACTTCAAAGCGTAAACCTTTTAAAATCAGTGTGGATATCCCTGTCTGCTTTTATAAACACTCGCCACAGTCTCAGAAGTTCTATCAGCCCCATATTGATTAGAATTGATGTTTTAATTTTTAAAAACATTCCCAGCTTTAGACTTTAGCTTTCTTATCATCAGCCCCACATTCAATAAACGAATCTTCTTTTTCTGTGGCCCATGAGAAGGGTAGGTCACAGGTGCTTCTAAAAACACTTAATCACTATCCATGTGTCTGACAGATTCTGACTGGCATTCATTCAACATTTATCAAGCAATTATATGTCAGGCACTGAGCCAAGTGCTTAGTGTAAATGGGGCTTCATAGGTTGTTTTGTGTCTAAATAATGGATGAGTATTAAAATTCTCACCAAAAACCAAAGGAGAAACCAGGCAAAAGAAAAGATTACATTTTCTGTTAGAAAACCCAGTTGCTACCCATTTTATACTTATCATATGTGAGATAGTGGTAACTATAAAAAGACCAATATTTAATTACATCGTGAGTACAAGAGTGACCTCAGAGTAAATGACCTGATGTATGTAAATGACTATAAAATATGTGAAGACTGAGACCAAATTTTATACATTACTGAAGCCCACCAACACCTACTGCAGCACTATATGTAGATGATTTATCAGTAACTCTTCCAGTTATTATTCCTGAAAAAAAAATCACCTCAATTGAGTGGCACAAAAAAACAACTATTTTATTACATGTACAGATTCTGTGGTACTGAAGAGACAGCTTATGTCTATCCCGTGACCTCTGGGGCCTCAGCTTGGAAGCATTGAGGATATCTAGAGGTGACTCAGTGGCAGTGGGCTGGAGTCGTCTGAGCCCCTTGTCACTCACATACGTGGTGGTTCATGCCAAGCTGTCTTTGGAACATGGTATATTACTTAACGGTCATGAACTCATTTGGAAGAACAGGGAGTCTCTAGTGAAAATCTGACATGAAATGAGGACTAATGGTCCCCAAAAAGGAGGTGGCACTAAGTAAAACGGGTTGGACAATACTGGTGCATCTGGTCCCTGCTGCCTAAAGCCCCAGGAACAAACTGGCCTTGGAGTAACCACATCTTTGCTGCTGCCTGGGTGACACCCAGCATCTAGCTTTCCCAGTATTTTAAACTACATCCCCAGTACATGTCTCATTAGAAAGTGAATTTTTTGTGAAATAAAGATTTATGTCTCATTTGTAAAAAAGAAAAAAAAAAGGGGGTTTCCCCTCAGAAAGCATTGATACTGTAAAAGGTATGCTACAGATGAAAAGAACAACTGATTTCTTAAACAACAATGTAAATTATTTCCTTTTCCTCTTTTAAAAAAAACCTTTCTGTAAGGTAAAATTGTATTCTCAACTTTGCAAAGTTACCTAAGCAACAGATCACATCTCTTACATAAGTTAAAATAAACAGGCTATTTAAAAAAAATAAGTCAAAATTCATTATTTAGCTTTCACTAAATAATTCAAACTTAATTCAGCATAATAATAGATTTTCTATAAACACTAGAAAGTGTCATGTATCCGCAGGCCACTGCACACCTGTTTGGGCTGGGAAGGGGAAGGACAAGAGAAGGCATCAATTGCTTTAAAAGCACTAGGCCCATACAACAGGGTATCATTCAGCAATAAAAAGGAATGAAGTACTGATATGTGCTACAACATGGATGAATCCTGAAAACATTACACTGAGCGAAAGAATCCAGTTATCAAAGGTCACGTATTACATAGCTCCATTTATACGAAATGTCCAGAACTGGCAAACGAATAGAGACAGAAGGCAGATTAGTGGTCATGAGGGGCTGGGAGGTTGAGAGTGCCTGCTAAATTGTGCAGGGCTTCTGGAGTGATGGAATGTCCTTAGATGCTGATGATCGTTGTATAACAGGGAACATATAAAAATCACTGAATTGTATACTTTAAAACAGTGACTTTTGTGTGAATTATATATCAGAATAAAAGTTGTTAAAGCACTAGGCACACCCACTCGGATGGCTACAGTAAAAAGGTCAGATAGTAACAAGTGCTGGTGAGGATGTGGAGGAACAGAATGCTGAGACCCCACTGGTGAAAATCTAAAATAGTGCAACCACTTGAAAAAAAGTCTGGCAGTTCCTCAAAAAGTTAAATATAGAGTTATCATGTGACCCAGCAATTCCACTCCTATGTATTTACCCAAGAGAAATAAAAACATACATCCATACAGAAGCCTATACACAAATGTTTATAGCAGCATTACTGTTTATGATAGCCAAAAGTTTGAAACAACTCAAATGTCCATTGACTGATGAATTAATAAACAAAGTATTTACTCAACTGAATATTTTTCAGCCATTAAAAGACATGAAGTACTGATACAGGCCACAGTGTGGATGAACCTTGAAAACATCTGCTAAATGAAAGTAGCTAGTCATAAAGGACCATATTTTATACACTAAGGTCTACATATTTGTATCCCCCCAAATTCATATGTTGAAACCCTGATGTGATGGCATTAAAGAGGTGTGGCCTTTGGGAGGCAATTAGGTCATGAGGGCAGACCCCTCATGAATGGGATTAGTGCCCTTATAAAAGAGACTAGGGAAAGCTCCCTTGCCCCTTCCACCAAGTGAGAGTACCATAAGCAGTCTGCCACCAGGCAGAAGCCCTCCTCTCACCTTGCTGGCTGGCACCCTGACCTCAGACTTCCAGCCTCCAAAACTGTAAGAAATAAATTTCCGTTGTTTACAAGCTGCCCAGTCTGTGGTATATTGTTACAGCAGCCCCAGTGTACTAAGACACTGTACGATCCCATTTATAGCAAATGTCCAGAATAGGCAAACCTATAGAGACAAAGAGCAGATTAGTAGTTGCCTAGGACTGGGGGATGGGGAATTGGAGAGTGATGGCCAGGAGGTTTCAGTGCGGTTTCTTTTTTGGTGGCGGAGGGGGGATGATGACAATGTTCTAAACTTCACTGGTGTGATGGTTGCACAGCTGTGAATATATGTTAAAAACTGTCGCATGGTATGCTTTAAATGGGTGAATTGTATGATATGTGAATTATATTTCGATAAATCTCTTTAAAAAATGAAGAATAAATCTAACTGAAAACATTTAAAACCAGTAGGTCTGGCCACTCACTGTTACCACTCTCTCCCACTGCACCTTCCCAGCCAGTAAGGGCTGGTGCGATGACTCAGGTTTGGGGCTCATTTCGGTTCCCTGAACTGTCGAGAAACCAGGATAGTTCACGACTTTCTCCAGGGATGACTGTACCCCACCAACTTCCTCCCCTTAGGGTCCCTGACCGCAGTTTGGGATTGAAGCCGCCCTCTAGGCATGAATGCAGCCCCTCGCCCCTGGCTGGGTCCTGGGACCAGCCCCTGCATGGAGCACTCGGCCCACAGGGCTGTGGACAGGGTCAGATTCGGCAGGATAGTGCACCCCACCCCGGCCCCGCCCCGCCCTCCTGCCTTTCACTCAAGGCACCCACGAGGGCGGGCCGCGGTCACGTCCCTCCCCTGGAGTAGACCTGTCAGCAGAACCGGCTCCCCGCACGGGTGGGGCCGCGGGAGAGGTACCCGGACCGGTTACACCAGAAACCCCAGCAGCCAGTTGTTCGGTCCCCCTCCGCCCCTGGCTACTACGGTAGACGTCTCTGTGTGCCTGTTTATTAAGGGCAGGGGCAGGAGAGACCCCTAAAGAAAGCCGGCTCAAACGGGCCCTGCCGACCTGTCTCCAGGGGATACCCGCAGGGGAGCTGGCGGCCGGAGCTGCCCAGGTCGGGATCGCAGTCGCAGCGCCCCCTCCCGGCCCGGGCCGGGCGGTGTCCCGCGAACTTGGGGTTCCACTGCGGGGAGCGGGGCCGCACGTCCGCGGGGCGGGGACTCGGGGACACGCAGGCTGGGCGGCCCCGAGTGGCCCGGGCTCAGCCTCCTTCCCGGCGCAACTCGCCAGGCTCTTTCCCCGGAGCGTCGGTGCCGCCCATGGCCGACGTGCTGGAGCCGGACCCCGGGGCAGCCGAGGCCTCGGAGGCCCCTGCCGTGGAGACGCCGGGCTGGGAGGTCCCGGAGAACGCGGGCCCCCAGGTAGGCGCCGCACCGGGGCGCGGAGGGTGCGGGCTGAGGGGGTGGGGAGCGCGGAGCTGTCTTCGGGCTGATTTGCAATGAGGCCGAAGAGTCCCATAGATCGAGGTAAAAAATACAATTTTTAAAAATGCTCCGAGTCCCTGGCCGCATTGCTGCACAAACGGGACAGTTCGACCGGTGAGCTATAACCCCAGGTCTTGGCCACGTCTCAGTTTCTTTTCGGGGGGTGGGGGGGATCGATCACGTCCCAAAACAGTCCCGGCAGAGGAGGCTGAACAGTTGCTTGCTTTTAGCCCGAATTGAACCAACTCCCCCCATCCCTGCATGTGGGACGGAGGCCGCCGGCGTCTCTAATCCCAAGACCAGAGTGGCGCGGGAAGGGCCCTGCCCGGCGCGCGCCCTGCCCGGCGCTAAGAAACCAGAACCTCAGGCCCGACCCCAGGGGTACGCAAACCCTGGACAGGCCTTCCCAGGAGAACCCGACACAAGGCACCTGTACTGTTGCTTCTCACGTTATGCCTCCTTAGAATTGTTTCCCCAAGTTTTCCCTGTTCCATCCTAGCCCGGAAGTTATGAGATCCGACATTATGGACCAGCCAAGTGGGTCAGCACTTCGGTTGAGTCTATGGACTGGGATTCAGCCATCCAGACTGGCTTTACAAGGCTGAACAGCTACATTGAAGGCAAAAACGAGAAAGGTGAAGGCAATTTACCTTGTAATTATATATACTGTGTTGTGCTTGAAACCTCTGGCTTACTGAGTTTTCGCTTACTGAAGAAATACATTTTAGAATAGAAAAATAACCAGATCGTCAAAGACTTACTGTTTGAAGACGAGGACACAGCTCAAGACCCTTAGCAGCGTCTAGAGGAGGGTTAAGTACTGGGTAGTGCTTTTCAGCCTCTCGTCTCTGTGATTCTGCTGGATGAAGTGGGCCTCTGTGTAACCAGCATTAAGGGCTTTTCATGGCTAAGGCTTTAAGCTCATTTGCTGACTAGTGAGGTAAGAGACATCAGGAGGCAGGAAGGGCCAAAGAACACAAGATCCAGTCTCAAGATCTATCTTCTGGTCTGGCTCTGATGCTGCTTATATTTTAACAGGTCACCTGGCCAATCGGATGTCAATTTCTGAATTGTAAAAATAATGAACTGGACTATGGAATTTATTAATGAGACTTATGAATAGCACAGAAAGTGTTTAATGTGGGCAGTGGAGAATTGCCATTTTGCCCTTAATTTTTTTAAGATGAAAATTATCTTAAAGGTACATATTTATGTTGAGTAAATCAGGAAACTCAAATCAAAAAAATAATAGATTAAGTTTTTAAATGTAGTCATAAATACATTAAATCTGCTTCCATGGTCTCCTTTGCATTTAAATATATATTTTTACGGCACAGAGATGAAAATAAAGATGACAGCTCCAGTGACAAGCTACGTGGAGCCCGGTTCAGGTCCTTTTAGTGAGTCTACCATTACCATTTCCCTGTATATCCCCTCTGAACAGCAATCTGATCCGCCCAGACCTTCAGAGTCAGATGTCTTCATTGAAGACAGAGCTGAAATGACGGTGTTTGTACGGTAAGTGGCAGATAATTTATAGCCCTGCTGACTGCTGGTTTTACTTGCCGGCCCTCACAGTTTAGCTTCTATGCAATTTAGCTTCCATAAAAACAGAGCTAATGCATTTTCTGGTGTTTTCCTAGTAGCTTAGTTTTACTTGTTACTAAGTGTCTGTTTCAAGGAATAACTAATTCATTCAATGAGAAGTTTCTGCATGCCTGCCACAAATAAGATGCAACATAAAATTATACCCTACCCAACCCCCTAAAAACCGTGAGACTCCCCCTACCTGTTATCTAGTTAAATCTGGAGAAAAAATACCTTAAAATTGTGAATGGTACCCTCCTCCCAACTTCTAGGTTCTGCTAACCCCTCACTTTTCCCTTTACTCTGCCAGCCCACAGGATGGTGGCTGCTTCCTGCAGTGATTGCCTCTGTTGGTTTACTGGTTCCTTTTTAGTTTTTCAGATCTCCAATACTTGTTCAACTCATTCCTTATATTAAATTCTCTCAGTTGGTATTAAAAAAAAAAACAAAAAAAAACCTCGCACAGTACATGATAATAGTCTCGCACATTAGAGCCCCTTTAGTCCTCTCTTTCTCACCCTCTCTTCACCACCAACCTGTTATAAGACTCTCTACTGCCTCGACTCTCACTACTCGTCCAACCCCCGCAGCTTGGGACCGCCGCCCCGCGCCTGCGCTGTCTCCCTCCGCAGGGCCCTTGCCCTTGCCACTCTAGGGCAGTGCTTTCCCATGTGACCCCCGCAGCGGCCGAGTGCTGCGCAGTCTGTTCCCTTGAGCCTTGTTCATCCTCTGACTCTCAGCATGTCACTCTCCCGTCAGGCCCCTCCTCCCGCTGCTCTCCCTTCAGCGGCGCCTCATCGACTCCACACCCCGGGGAATAGCGGTTGATGCCCGCACTGACTCACCCTCGCGTCATAGCAGACCTGCTCTGGGCGATCTGTTCACAGCGCTGCAACTATCTGTGGCCAGTGACTCTCAAATTTTGTCTCCAACCCTGATTTCCCTGCTTGTTGGGGATGGGGGCGGGGACAGCGGATAAAACTCCACAGCTCTCAGAATGAGCCTTCCCCCAGTTCCCAAACTTTCTCTGGTCTTACAGAACCTGTCTCGGTAAAGGGCCTCATCAACCTGACAGCCTGCCCAGCAAGGACCTTCGCGGTCAGCAACATCAAACACACCCTTTCCTGACAGCCAGTCCCTGGGTCCGGCCCATTCCGCTCAGAAATGATGGTGATTCTGTTCCCTCCATCCCCACCGTTACCCTCACCTGGTGGGGCCGCACCTGTCATCTTTGCTAGCCCGGTGCCGGGCACAGTGCCTGACACTCACTAGATGCTCCGACGTTTATCGATCTCGTATCTTGACGTTCCCGCTTCAAGAGCCTCCCAGCTGTTCTCTCTGCCCACTGGTCTCCCCCTCTACCCCGCCCTCCACTCTGGAACCCCTGACCCTTCCTACAAGAATAGCACCAACCCCCACCCCCTTCAACCTGCTACTCCATTTACAAATCTCTGTTTGTTCCCCCTTGCTTCAGTGTGACATTCGGACTATTCACCTTGTACACGTGCCTTCAGAATGTGACCCAAACTGTCTCCCTGTGGACTGTGCTCTCCTGACCTCCCGCCCTCAATGTACAGCCCGCGTTCTTCTACACCTCTTTACCTTTGACCTCAGGCAGGTTACTCAGACTTCCCTTGCCAAAAATCTCATCTGTAAAATATGTGTGAACATAGTACCTACGTCTCTCATAGGGTTGCCATGAGGATCACATGAGTTAATTTATGCAAAATACTTGAACATGGTATTACTACCAGCTCTAGCCCCCTCTTTTTTCTCTTTCTGGAGAGCCCATTTTCATCCTTCAGGACTTAGATCCAATGGCACCATGTCTGTGATGCCTTCCTCGGTTTCACCAGTCAGCCAGCCACTCTGTCCTATTATTTAAATTCTAATGACCTATTTATAGGCTGTAACTTCCCCAGGAATATAGCAACATGTTACTCTGTCCACATCCTTCAGCTCCTAGCGTGCAGAGAGGGAGGCTCAACATGTTTGTATCCTGAAAAAAAGCCATGGAGAGATCATTGCAGAACAACATGTATTCAGAGGACAAAGATGATTTCTAAGTAGGAGGCTTAGTATTTGATTTCAGGGAAGAAGTGGGGTCTGAAACAGATTTCCTTTAGGCAGAACATACTAAGAGTTGGCTATTCCTTAAGGACATAAATAATAAATTTGGAAGCCAAAATGTTTCTTAACATGTGGTTCAGAATTATCATTATCAGTCAACATGATGAAAATTACAGAACGGTTTTGTCCACTTATCTTCAACGTTTTACTTTATATACATAGTACCCTATACTGATTCAACTGGGATTTAAAAGGCTCTGCATTCCAGGAATGATTCTAGATGTCTGGGAGACGTTGAATAGAAGAGGCATGATGGTTTGTACCTTTGGGAGCTTACATCTTCTCTGAAGAATGGTAGGAATGATCTTGTCCTTTGGCACATTGATAATAAATCTTGTGCTAAAGAAGGCATATTAGGAATGTTTCTGTTTCTGTTTTTCCTGTTCTTAATCTTCAAATTCATCATGTTTACATGTGAGCAACTCAGATAAGTCAGTGTGCTGTCATGATTTAATCTCGGGGTATTTTTGTTTATCTTCCTTAAAATCTATACTTAAACTTTTATTTTCCCACTTTTTATTTAAATCTTTTGACTATCTTTTCATCCCCAGCCTTGTAGTAACTTGCTAACTGGCTCCTTCTCTCTGCAAACTAGTTCCCATCTCTCTTCCTATATTTTTACTCAGAACTGATTGAGTTACTTTTCTGCTCAACATCCTTTAGAATAATCTCAAAAGGCCTTAGGATGATATATAAGGTTCTTCCATCCGGCTGTGACTCACCTTTCTGACCTCATTTATGCCTCACTGTGAAAATGCTTTGTATTTTTAGACTTCTGTTCTTTTCTTATCCCCCCAACCCCACTTTCTCTGTCCAGCAAAACCATCCTCTACTCCAGACCCAACTCAAAGACACACCTTACTCCCGATTTACTCATATCCTCAGTGTTCCCAAGCACTTTGCTTCTGCCTCTGTTAAAACTCTTCTCAGGCTGTCTAGAGAATATCCATCTCTTCCATTAGACTGTAAGTTCATAGGGCCAAAACTATGTTACATTCACCTGTAATACAGTGCCTATCCTTTCTCCAAGGAGAATAAGAAAAGGGGAAATATTCGATACAGAATGAAAAATCTGGAAGGGAGGCTGCTAAGGGAGTTTTCATGTGGTCCTCTGACCAAGAGCATCAGCATTATCCAGAGATTGTTAGAAATGAAGGCTCTCAGGCCCCAGCCCAGACCTCCTGAATCAGCATTTTAGCAAATTCCCAGGTGACTCGTGTGCACATTAGAGTTTGAGAAGCACAGAGTTAGAGCACGAGATGGTGGAAATTCCAAATCTACCCAACAGATGGGACGTACGCCTCCTCCTGGGTCCCCCCAGTGTGTGTGAGATCACACTAAGCCTGGGACCCAGAGGAAGGGAATGGTCAGTTCAGCTGTCAAGAGGGAGGAGCTTTGAAACGGCGCTCCTTCCAGGTTTCGTTGTATCAGCTCTTGTTTTTCTTCTTAGACAGACGTTCTGTATGAAACTCACTCATGGTCACTTACTTTCTCCTTTGTAGGTCTTTCGATGGATTCTCTAGTGGCCAAAAGAATCAAGAACAGCTCTTGACATTAGCAAGCATTTTGAGGGAAGAAGGAAAAGTT
Source organism: Camelus bactrianus (assembly GCF_048773025.1). Lineage (NCBI taxonomy): Eukaryota > Metazoa > Chordata > Mammalia > Artiodactyla > Camelidae > Camelus > Camelus bactrianus. The sequence goes on along the minus strand of NC_133546.1, from coordinate 23,138,783 downwards.
TTCGATGAGAAGGTTTACTACACTGCAGGCTACAACAGTCCTTTCAAATTGCTTGATAGAAATAATGAAGTATGGCTGATTCAGAAAAATGAACCCTCCAAAGAAAAGGAATGAGAAAATGAGAGGAAGGTTAATCGCAAAACTTCTGTTTAAGATAGACATCAACGTTACCTAGAAGCGAAATGTGTCTGGCATCTCTACCCGAGAGTACTGCTATGAATTAAGCTTATCTCCATTGTGCCTTTTTAATGCTTGAAGCTTTAGATACACAGATAACAGGGACAGTATTCTATAAACATGTAAGTCGGTCTTTATTTCTATGAGGCTCCAGGGAAACACATTACTTCCCGTTTCTTCACTGTATCACAATCATGTTGCCTTTTCTCTGCTTGGATTTGTGTCAGTTGGATGTTACCCACCTCAGGATATTATCAATAAAAATGTTAAAGATTTATCTCCCAATACCCAAGAGTGTTGACAATATTTCATGACAAGGAATACATTTATGAAGTTAGGGACTTCCTACTTTGTTTTGACACTCAAGAAAGACATTTTTTTCCCCAAAGAAATGTATACAAACAATCAACTTTAAAATTCACTTGAATTTTTAAAGTATTGTATGCAGTGTTTCTGTAGGTCATATAAAAATGATTAGTTATTCAAAGAGAGGGTTGCTGCAAAATCAAGGTGCTTGAAATGCTGACCCAATTGTATTGGAACGCACCTGTGCTGGAGAGGACAACATCACGATGGTGCCTGCAAGCCTGTCATGGGCAGGACCTGAGCTTTATTGTGGGCTCCTAGGGGATGGCGGTTGTAGGTACAGAGGAGAAAAGCAGGTTGGAGCTTAGTAACTTCCCAACAGGCAAAGCTGCCCACGAATGACACTACTTCCCTTTCCCATCATTGTGTGTGTTCAAGCAGGGACCACGTGATCACTTACATGGGAGATTTGAATATCCAGTGGATGAAAGGATGGGGCCAGATGATGCTCAAGGTCCTTTTAGTCCTGACGTTATATGGTATCTATTAAAATTAATCTCCCTAACCTGGACACAACAGACCAACATACCTACAGTTAGTGGTTTCCATAGCTCACATGGATGGGTTGCCTTCTGGGTGCACCCTTCTGAGCATTTCACCTGAATTCCCACATTCAACCCTCAGAACAACGCTCTGTGCCACCTTGTGTCATCTCCATCTTACAGAGTTTACATTCTAGAGAGTAAGAGGGTGCAAACACCAATGAAACAGGGCAATGAGGTAGACTGCGGCTGGGCAGAGTGTGGTGGACGTCACATCACATGGGGGGTCAGGCAAGTCCTCCCTGAGGAAGAGACATTTGAGACCTGAGTGCTGAGAAGGAGCCACTCAGATGACAGCCTGGGGGTGGGGGAAGCATTCTGAGCAGGGGTGACAGCGTCAAAGGAAGAGGCCACCTTCATTATCGAGAACAAAGCTGCATGGACTGTTTGCTGAGCCAGGAGAGCTGCGCTTGCAGGACACAGTCTCTCTGGACAAAGAGAACTGCTGACCTTACACAGGGTTTAAGGAAGCACCAGGTTCAAGGATTAGCGGACTTTCAGGGTCACTTAGAAACTGATGGCGCTTTAGTTGAGGAGGTGAGGTTACCAGAGCAAGGCTGCTGCTGATGAGCATGATTTAGACGCCTGGTTTGGAGGCGAGGTTACTGAAGCGAAGTGGTCACGAATCACTTCTGGCACTTATTTGTGATTGTGGCCAAAGAATGGTCATATCTTTTCTGGGCTTTGGAGTCGTGGCAGGCAAGCATGGAGGCGTGCCACTCAGATCCACCTTCACGAGAGGACCGCTGCCCAGCTGTGAGGGGTGGAGGTAGCTGAAGTCTGCAGCTGGTACTTTCTGCAGGATCCACTGCAGACTTCGAGATGAAGACACACTATTCTCAGAGGGTCCCTAGGTTACGACAGAGGGAGGCAGTGGGAGTGGACAGTGTGCTTTGTTTTGGCATCTGCAAGCCAAAGACTGAGCAAGGTGATGGCACAAGGACTTAGCCATTTCTGTCTGACTCAGGATCCTTCTTATAAACAGTCGTGGCTCTGGAGCTCCCTGGTGCGCTGGCAGAGGCTTTATCAGATCTGTGTTGCCATCCAATAGCTACCCTGCCCAATCCCTTTTCCTTTCAGAGGTGTGACTTCACCAGACATCTTTTGTACTCCCAACTCTGTCTCAGCATCGAACTGGCACAACTGGTATCAGAGTGGCCCAAGATCGTGGGTGGTAAGACAGCATTTTGGAACTGGGTCAGTCACTCACTGCCTGGCTGGTTAGGAAGCCCCTGTCCCTGGTGGACAGGTCATGTGTAGACAGCTCCTGGCACAAGTAGGCTGTCTAGTTATTAAAACTTTAGTTGAAACAGCAACTTAGAAGGAATGCGATGACTGGTGAATGATTCAGGTGTTTTAAAAATTGGGTGCGGTGGATGAGTACAAGGACAGTGGACTTGCATGGTTATTACTTAGCTGGATTGTTGTCCTGCAGGTGGATAATGAAAAAAAAAAGCTAAGGTCAATTAACAAAGAATTTTAAACTAATTGTGAGGGCAAGAGCCTCTTGGGTAGCTTCCTAGGAAGTCCTCACCTCATGCAGTAGGCAAGCACAGGACTGGAAGGGAAAAGTAATAACCAAGAACAAAGATTCAGCCAAGCCTGATTTGTCATGTCAAGGTCAGGACCAAACCTGGAACAGGAAATGGGGACATGTAGTGGATGCCCTCAACAGTTTTGACTGCCTAGAAGTTTCTGAACATTCTGGGCCTGCATCCTCCCCCGTTAAGAAATGGACGATGTACCAAGGTTGCAGCCTAGCCAACATGTACCGGCAGGGGCCGGGAGAGGACCCTTGGGACTCCGTTCTGAAGGTGCTCAGTCATAGGCGCCAGGACACAAGCCTGGATAAAGGAAAGTTTATTGACTTGGGGATATTGCTCAGGATACAGGATTTAACACCCTTAGGGATGAAAGGGAGAGAAACCCCAGGGGATGCTTAGGGATGCTCCTAGTAGTCTGAAAAAATGTGATAGAAATATTGAAATGCCTGAAGTGTTGGGAGAGGAAATAGAGGAAGGAAGGAAAAGGCGGGTGGAGGGGCGTGCTGGAGTAACTCTGTCACATGAGGCAGGAAGGCCCCTCAGGGGATTTTTGACTTAGTCCTTTGGGGCTGCTGTAACAGAAGACCAGCCTGTGTGGCTTAGACCACAGACATTTATTTCTCACAGTTCTGGAGGCTGGGAACTCTAAGATCAAGATGCTGGCCGAGTCAGTACCTGAGGAGGTCTACCTCCTGTGTCCTCACATGACGGAGAGGGAGAGAGAGCGCTGGTCTCTTTCTTCTTGTAAGGACACTGCTCCCATCTTGGAGACTCCAATCTCATAAACCAAATTACTTACCAAAGTCCCCGTCTCCAAATACCATCATCTTGGGTGCTAGGGCTTCAACATATAGATTTGGGGTGGGGGGCACAGTTCAGTTCAGGGGTGCCCTTTGTACTCCTTGCTCAATTGTAACTTGAATGGACAAGTATAGCAGCCCTGGTCTGAGAAGAGTTCAGCTCCTAGGATCTCAGGCCCCTCAGGAACAAGAGCTTGGTTCACACCATCAGGAAAGCCCTTAAGACCAACAGAGATGCAAGGTGAGGGTGAAAGGAATTTAGAGTGGAGGAGGTGGCTGAGGAGGACTGGCTGTGTCCTGGAGACTACGTTCAGGAAGGTGCTGTAGTTGGTCCCACCAAACTCTTCATTTACAACTTCTGCTCAGGAAGAGAAGTCCACCAGGGCCCTTGGAGGAGTTGCTTTCCACATGTTTATGGGGGAGCAGATCTGTACAGTGCAAGGGGTGGAGTGTGGCAGGCATGGGGATGTGCCACTTAGATCCCCCTTTGAGAAAAGACTTGCCATGCAGCTGCAGGAAGTGTGCTGAGCTGACAGCCTCTAACTGTTGGCTTTCCCAGGGTCCACCTTAGCTTTCAAGCTGAGACCACCCTATACTTAAGGCAGGAAGGGTTGGTGGCCAATGACTTCGCTAAGCTATGAAACTGAGGGCATGCTCTTCTCAGGGTGGCCTCTTGACAAAAGCCAAGCAAGGCCTGGGAAAGGATCGAGCTGTTTCTGTCCAACACAGGACTTCTCTAAGGAGTGATCTTTTCCCCAGAGTTCCCCAGCAGGTGGACTCAGATCAGCACTGCAGGGTGAGCACTCTCCCTGACCCACCCTCCATCCTTTCTTCCTTTTCAAATGTGTTACAGTGTCTCCTTCCTGAGGAACCTAAACCAGCATAGAAATACAGGCACCTTCCTTCTTAATATCTAAAATAAGGCTCTAAGGCCTAAAGTAACATCTGTCCAGGGACAGAAGGAAGGAGAATGAGGCCAAATCTTGAGTGAGAGGGAATAGTGGCAGATCTTAAAGGCCACAACAAGGAGTTAGAATCCTATTCCAATGGTCACATCGTCTTTGGAGGGTTTCAAGTAGGGACGTGCTATGAATTGTTTCTAAAGCTGCCTTTGTACGGCGAAGTGAGGGTGGTTTAAGATGCACAGTAAATGCAAGAAGACCAGCTGGGAGGCCTCTACAGTGGTCTGGTCAAGAGATAACAGTCTGGACCTGAGAGGGAGCATTGGAGCTGGTGAGAAGTAACTGGATTTGTGATACATTTTGGCAACATCGTTGCCGTGACTAGCTTTTGGTTTCGATGTGGGGGTGAAAAGAGACCACAAGGATGAGCCTGGTCTTGGAGCCTGAGCCCTTGCGTGAATGGTAACACCCACTGATAAGGTAAAGAATTGGATATGTTTAAGTTTAAAACACCTCTAAATGCAGATTCTGAGTAGGCAGTTGATATACTAATCTGGGGTTCATGGATGAAGTCAGGACAGGAGACTTGGGAATTACCAGAATATATAATATTAATGTCATGCTATGGGATTAGAAGCAGTCACCAAGGGAGAGGGTAGCTTGAGAAGAAGGCTAAGAACCAAGCCAGGTCACATCAGTAAAACCTTCCTTGTTTCCCAATACTACAAAGCAAACCCCAAATTGCTTGGGACGACATTCCGGGTCTTCTACATTCCTGCCCGAGACGACCTTTCCAGTCTCAGTCCCCACTATGTTTTTCTAGAGACTTCCTAGTTTAACTCCTTGGTTTCCTCTTGACACTTTGCTTCTGTGCCTTTGCTCATGCTATCCCCTGTTTGGAATGCCTGTCGTTTGCCAGCTTCCCTTGCCTGGCAAAACCCTCCTCGTCTGCACAGTTGGCTCAGGTTCACCACAGCCAACCCCTCTCTTACCTTCCTCTGACATCTCCATCACCCAACTGCAAAGCAGGTGAAAACGACTTACCCAGTGGGTCTGGAGGTAGACAGCCCAAGGCTGGGGCAGTGACTCCATGCTATCAGTGGATCAGGCTCCTTTCTCCTCTGCCTTCCACAACGTGTGGCTTCCATCCTTACTGGTGCCTCAAAGGGTACGAGGGTACTATTCCTCCTCCGGCCTCCCATCCATTCTACAGATACAAGGAGGAAGGGGATGGCACCCATATAAGGAAAGCAATGTTCCTGGAAATTCCCAGACTACTGCCCATGTCTCATTGGCCAAAACTGCCACACACACAGCCCTTGACTATGGTGGGTGGGGATGGGGGGTAAGAGATGTGGTCTAGTGTTTTAGTTGGTGCTTTACCAGCCTGAATCAATTCCAGGTGTTCTGTTGGTAAAGGAGAACTCGATTAGGGGTGGGTGGGGAGCAGGGTCTGCCGTGTTCTTCCTTTTCTCTACTCTGATGCTGCTATATGTCTTATAGGCTAGTTCACTGGAAGTCTTTTTCACTAGGTTTCAGGCACTTTAGTGATCTCTCGTCCACATTTTTCTGTCTTGGAACTCTCTTATCCTTACCTAGCACGTAAGAAGTATTTAATAAAGGGCTTTCTTTCAATGCTGAACAAATGACTAGAGATTGCTCTAGTCCTTGTTCTGGGAATAAAGGCTGGCCTGTGTGGAAGGTAGTTTAGAGCAGATCACTGAAACAAACTATGTTACAGTAACTGAATAAGGACCTCAAGCATCGGGTCCATGTTTTATTCCAAAGACCCTCCTTCCCTGCCCTCCCCACCCCCAAACAATATCCTAATGTCTATGAAAGTAAATTATCCTATGGCGCTCATTTCATGATGGAATCTCAGCAGTATAAACAATGACTCACCTACAATTAATGCGCTGGAAATACATTAAGGCAGAACCCATGAAGCCAATCCTGTTTCCTCTGTCCTCCTGGGATGTCCACCCCAGAGCTGGGCATGGTGTTGGACAGGGAATAAGATGGAGATACAGAAATGCCTCCTTTTCTTTCTTTGTCATTGAGTCCCCAAACAAATACACTCTCATCCCCACATGAGAAGCAACAGTTTCAATCAACAGTCTTCAAAAATAGGAGAGCAGGAATCAGATGAGTTGAGGCTGTTTTCCAACGGACAGACCAAATGGTCCTGTTTCTTGCCCAACTCTTAGAAAAAATAAGGTGGAACTAACTTAGCCCTGGGGCTTCTGTCTATGACTCTCTGGTGCCTAATGTCTCAGGGTATAAGGAAGGGTCATTGAGTCTACACTCACTGAGTTTTTAAATATCATTTGGTTCTTAAACAGTAGCAAGCCCCACAGAAGAATAAAGCAGCAAATCTGAAGATGCGATGTGGTTCAGGGATGAGTCTAGATTCTTGTCTCCCTGTATTTCATCTATGCTGTGAAATGTTCTTGCATCTCTCCACATGTCACATCATCTGAACTCTCAGTCAATACATTATTGGGATTTTATTCAAAAGTCCATAGGACATTATATAGAGTTGCTTTTCCGTATGTCCTTTTAGACGGCACCATCCACAAAGTCTGTGATGTTCTATCTCCTCTCTGTTGGGTCCCCACCTCCCACAGGCACCTTCTGGTCATCACTGCTGTTCTGTTTGTATCCAGGAAAACATTCAACAGTTCTGTACAAGACCTATCTCATCATTCAGAAATGCATGTACAAACAACAACAGAAATGGTTCAAATGTTTCCTTTACAACTGTTTTATTCAAAGCAAATTTAAAACCCTAATATATTTTTTCCTTTAAAAAATGGAGATTTTAAAAAAAGTTTTATAATTAGTTTTGAGGGTGCATATCTTATCTTCAAAATAAATGATTTATATATTAAATTTGATATCCACGTACATTCTAATCTTTTTTAGGTAGCCATGGTAAGATTTCATATTCAAAAGCCAACACCACTTTTTCTAAAATTTAGAAAAAAAGCTTCTTGTGCCCAATGTAGCAGGCACTTGCTCCAAATGGTAAAGTCCTTTTGCCCTTGGCCAAATGGCAGGTCTTGATCTCTGGTTGTGTGAAAAGACATGATTTGTTTTCTTCAGAGAATGGAAGGAGTCTTAATTCCTTAGGTTTGTTTTTGTCTCAAAGATGTGTCTAAAATGAGTATCTAATGTTTTATTGTATAAACCTTATGATGATTGCACCTGTGCAGTCCAACTTATAGATATTTTCATACCAGAAAAGATGACAATTGGCAGCTGCATTGGGTTTAGGCCAATAATCTCAGTATTCTCATCTTAGGTCCTTCTGATGGAGGAGACAAAATTCTGATTTTATTTAACCAACAAATGAGAGTCTATGTACATGGCAGTTGGGAGGAAGTGGGGGAAGGGGGTCACAAGAATATCACATAAAAATAAATACTTTACACACTTTTCTTCCATGTCTAAAAGTGTTAAAATTCTAATTGGCTAAGATTAGAAGGTAATTAGCCAATTCAATTATTTATAAAAAAAAATATAAAAACACACAAACCAAATGATGCAAAAAAAAAAAATCTTTTTAATCTAAAAACTCATTTCCCAGGGCTAATTAATAGTGAAGCCCTGCCAGTTTTTGTTTATTTGACTAATAAGAGCTATTCAGTATTTTCTTCAAAGTAAGAGAATATATAATAGATTTTGATAGACCTTTCTAAATGAGGACATGATACTGCAGGCAGTTCAAGGAAAAATAGCCATAATTTTTTCTTTGGTATAACCAAAAGGATATCCAAAAGTTAGCAAATGTTGACATTTCAAGTGATGAGAAATTGCCAAATGGAAGTTTAAACTCTAGTTTAAAAAAAAAAAAAGGTGTAAAAGGAAAAGCTCAACCCACAGTTCTGTAGTGCAAGTTTTTAAATTTAATTCTGAAAATAATTTTATTTAATAAGCAGGAGACAAATTCCAGCAGTGTATCACTCAGTCCTCTCCCCTGCTCTCTCCTCTCTTACCCTCTCTGTATGTGCACACCGGCATTTCAGTTCTCAAAGGAGGTCTCAGCTGCTACTCCTGGAGGAAAGTCATGAAAAAAAATTACCCACATTTCTACAGATCAGGCTGAAAGTTGTGTGTCTGTGGCTGCACAGCAGCGGACTCCGTCACAGCATTGCCACCGCCACATGTCTGTCATTTTTACAAAAAAGAAACAAAGCCTTTTTTCCCCAGAAAAAAGTACCTGAACCAATTAGTCACTTAGCCCTTTCCCAGCTTTTGGGGTTCACCACACGGCTCACCTCGAAAGCACACCTGTACATATCTGCATGTGTTCTGTGCGTTCAGAACCAGCAAATCAACCACCTCTTTCTTATAAGTAATGGTCCTCTCCCTTCTGGAACTCACTAATTCCCATAAACATAATACTTTTAAAGCAATTACCACTTCATCCAGAAGATCCCATTACTCTCCCTAGTTTAACTCTGTCTCTCGTTTCTGTACATGCTGTTTGTGTGTATGTGTGTATTTTTTTTTTTTACATAAAAAGCGTTCCAAATGCACACACACACACACACCCTCCACGCCCACCCAGCATTTAGCAAAAAAAAAAAAAAAAAAAAAAAAAAAAAAAAAAAAAAAAAAAAAAATCTTCCCCAGGAAGCACCTTCAGAAGTTAAGCTTCTACTTGCTTTTTAGCCACAGGGCAAGTGCCGAGTTAAGTCCTAAGCCCTCCCCTTCCGCCGCAGGGCTGGCCGAGCCCGGCCCACAGCGCAAACCCTGCGCAGGAACCACGGACAGGGCAGCGCAGGGTACCTGCCAGGCTTCCTACAGCCATGTGCTGCACATCTCCCCACATCACCTGGGAGGTTCCCATTCTTGCCCCTAACTCCCTTCCCTTGGAGGACCTCCACGTTGTTCTGAGAGATCCCTCCCCGCGGCACTGGCCGGCCCCTCCATGGGGCCAGGAGCCTGTGCCCCCAGCGAGGCAGCGGGCTCCACGCCACAGAACAGGCTGCTCTCATCCATTTCATACCCCGGCAGTCCATCCAGCGAACATCCCCTTTCAGCGCCCGGGGCCCGGGGAGCTCTGCTGTCTACGGCCTCCGTGGTTTCCCCTTCGCCCTCTGAGATCACCGTCATGGGGCTGCTCTGGATCCGGTTCCGCACGCTGTACCTGCTGCTGGCAGCAGAAGGCGGCGTTCGACTGCGGCCATACCTGGGGCCGGAAAAGGACAGACTCCGAGGCATCAAGCCTTCGTTCTTGGCCCACTCCTCCTGGGCCCTTCTGTTCTTGCTTGGGGAGCAGCTTGATGGACTCTCGGGGGTGTCTGGCCCCGGCTCCGACCTTGACCTCTGGAACCTAGGGTCTGTGTTCTTGAGCATCTCCGCTGCGGACATGCGGGCACTAGTGTCTGACCGACTCCCCTTTTTCAGCAGCAGGGCTTTAAAGTTGTCACTGCTGGTGCTGCTTTTCCGGACGCTTCTCTGAATGGATCCCACTTGTTTCTGGGAGGCCAGGCTGGGGGCAGCACCAGTGGGTGTCACTGGTGGGGAGGGAGAATGATTTCGGGAGTGGTCATCCTCTGAATCTTTACGGCCAAGGACTTTCCTCTTGGACCTGAGATTTAATAACATTAAGATAAAGGTTAATTCCCAGTGGGTCGCTGGATGTCAGCCACAACCACTCTGCTTCTCTTATCCCATACTCTGCTCACCGTCTATTATTTTTACTATGGAAAGTTCCAAACACTCAGGCAAAAAGAATAGTTCATTGTATTACCATGTGTGCCTGTGACCCAGCTACGATAATCATTAACTTATGGCCACCCTTCTTTCATTTCCACCCTCAATGGATTATTTTCAAGCAAATCTCAGCCATCACATTATTTTCCTTTGGATAGGGCAATTTCCAAAGTTTTAATAATTACCACTTATCATTTACCTTTCCTATACTGGACTGATCTGGAGTGAATTTCCCGATGCTGGCCATCCTTTCTTTCTACTCTTCCATTTCTTGTTTGGTGCCAGCACTTGACTGGGCCTAACAGACAAGCCAACTCCTAGAATACCCGCTCTGCTGAGACAGGCCCCTGTCTCAGGTTCCAGAACAACTCCACAACTCTACGTTCTAAGTCATTCTAGAGCTTGGCATAAAACCAGCCTTCCTTGGCTCTTATTGGACCATATGTCAACTCCTAGAAATCCAATTTTCTGGAAGACAAGAGTGAACCCTCCACACCAGGTCCTGTTCCCTGATTGACTTCAGAGAACCTCTAACTGATCGAGAAAATGTGAGGGGTGCGGGTAGAGTGTGAAACAGGGGAGGGGCCTTCAAGGAAAGTTAAAATTGTCTTGGGGCTATTTCTTGCCCTCATTCTCTAAGAATCTCCCCTAATGTGTTTCCTACTGAGAGTGAATCAGAGCAAATAAAGCAGATGAGCCAAGGGGCCCCTTGCTGGCCTCTTCATGATAACTCAGTGTGTGAGGAATCTCTCAGCTAAGTGTAGGTGGACTTGCTCTGTGGAAACTTGATATATTTAATAAAATAAAGATGTGGGCCTAGCTCCTTTTCTGCTAGGAAATTCTAGAATACACAACAAGTAAAGGTTGAGACGATGCTATCTAAACATAGAGATTGAGAGCTGAATCTGAGCATGACCAGCTTCTAGCTGTGTGACCTGGGACCAGTGACTTATCTATGCTGCGCCTCAGTTTTCCTACTTGTAAAATGGGAGCGATGATGCCAACCTCACAGGTTTGTGAGGATTCAGTGAGACAGATGACCTCTGGAGCCATGCTGACCTGGGTTAAACCCCACTGCTAAAGCTTCCTTGTTCTGTGACCTTAGGCACGTTAAAGTTTCTGATCCTGTTTCCTGTCTGGTAAAGGGGAATAACAGTAAACAGCTTGTACTTGTTAACAAAGGTAAACGTAGAAGCAGCCATAAAGTGTCAGGCGTAGAGCAGGTGCTTAACCATCCTCTGAGTGTCATTTAGGGAGAGATCACTCTCCCTTCCTGCCACTAGGCCAGGCTTCAGCGCTGGTTTACATGCCCTGCACAGCTAGGCACGGGGAGGGCGGGCCCACGGTGGCTGCCCCAGGCTTGGTGCTCCCAGGGCTCTCTCCACGCTTCTGGCCAAAAAGAAGCCACCAAAATGGAAGCCAGGAAGTGGTAAAAACCCAATTAAGAGGCTGAATGGTGGCCAGAGCTGACACGGTGCCAGCCCCCTTGGGAGTGCAGGGACTGGCCTGCGGTTCTCTGGTTGTCAAAGAGTGGATACCAGAGAAGGTATCACATGGCGCAATACAAGAAGCAGGAGCTGATGGAGTGTGTTTCCATGTACAGCATGTGTCTTCACAGTTTATACTGTTTCCGCAGGCAGAGCTGCTCTTCTGACTCCTGCAGGTATTGGTTTGTGGTATAAATTTTTTTTTTTTTGGCTTTTAAATGGAGAGGGTGTGCTGAGCTCCATCTAATAAGCCACAGCTATACCTGGTTAAAGCTATGGCCTTTAACTGTAGATTCAGAATAAAGAGAGGAGATGGGGATTTATAAAAGCATTGTTGTTTCTCAAGAGCAACTGCCCCCTTAAATGAGAATTAAATCTAAATAGGTAAATTCTCTGCATATAAGTATATATGTATATACACACATATACACTATACATATATACATATAAATATATATATGTATAATATATATATTTACACAAATACATATATATATATATATATATATATATATATACACACACATAAAATATGTGTATTCCTAAGGAAGATGGCTAGGAAAAGTGCTTAAACAGTTAACACTGGCTTAAAAACTAATTATTTCAATAAATATAAAAACTTCACACCTCAACTGGTGTTCCACATTTTCCATCTGGCTTTAAATCTGAAGTGAATTAATTTGCATTATAAAATTTAAAAGCTGTTTCAATTTAGATATTCTTTCCATTAAGTTATTAGCTTAGGTGCTGAAGGATATAAAATAAAGCCCTAAAAATCACAGATCTTAGATGGGTTCCTATTATGCTTGCTAATATATTATCTAAAACTATATAACTATGTACCCAAACAGAAGTCAGCCTGTGTCCTTGCTCTCTCTCTGCAATCCATACCCTGCTCAGTCTTTACTTGTATCATGTGTATGCAGAACAATACAGACTGGCCAATTTCTACATCTGCAGTGGAAATTTTTTAGTGCCTCAAGAAGGTTGCCAAAATAAAATATAGAAGAGAACTTCAGCATTTTTTTTAGGAAATGTAGTAATTTGGCCCCACAACAGTTGGGTTTCTCCCTGAGACCAAGTATTTAGTACACAGAGCCACTAGGCAACACATCTTCTCTGGATGCTATTTTAGATATATATGCCTGCATGTTTAGCACCTGGCACATACCAGACCAAATGAAAGACATTGAGCCTTGGAAGGATTTTTTAACAGTTAAATTCCAATTGGTTCAGCTTAATTCAGAAAATACATATGGAGTGCTTATTAGGGTTCCAGCAGGATTAATGTTAGAAACATCTGTGTAAACCTCTAGAAATGCACTGAAGTTGGTTTCAAAGGATGTGACATTTTTCATTTCCTTGTTTGGAGGAATAACTTGATATCTAGCTACATTTTTATTTCTAATGAGAGCAAAGGGACCAGTCAATGTTGAAGAGGCAGTCTTTAGGGTCTGTTGGGCCATTATACCAATACTGGAGCAAAGAGATAAAGAATATAATTCTTGACAAACACCTTAATTCACCTGCTGGTTTTCCCCCACCCACCCAGGTCAGATGTTTACATGGAATCTCAGGTAGGGACTGGCACAGCTAGTGCTGTCCATGTCACGCAATAACAGTCTTTCTAGGTAGATTCCAAGAATTGGGAAAACATTCCTGACACAAGGTTACTCACTAAGAGAATCAAATGATTTTATAGATGTTTAGTTTCAGGAGGGAAAAAAGGCACCTTGATTCAGGGCAATATAAGGCCTTGGCAGCATGGGGGCATTCATCTGAGTTATCTGAAAACACTGTGTTAAAGAATCTTAGAAGGCAGCAAAGGGCTTACATAGCACATAGTTTAAAAAGTACTTGTGCAAATACAATCTTACCCGTTTTTACAATGACACTGTTGTGGGAGTGCTCGTAGCCAGAAAAAGGAGGCAATAAATAAAAGTTTAGGGCTAAATCATGTTCACTCTTCAAGGTGATCACATGTAAAAAGTGTAACAGTTCAGGCAGTTAATTTACTGTTTTGTTTTGTTTTAAACTGAATAATTTTGGATGCCAGTAGATGGCACTAGCAGTATAGAGTAACAAGCGGATTTATTTCCTCTTGCTCCTGCTTAAAAAAGATGTACTCTTTTACTGAAACATTTAAGTGGCCAAAGAAATTACACTATAAGATTCTAGTTTTTCTGTAAAATGAAAATGATAATAGCAAACAAATAAAACACTGTTAGGAAAGAAGAAGTCCTGTAGAGCTAGTCTGTGCATCTTAAGTCCACAGAACACAGCCTCCTTCATCCTGGACTCGACCACTGGCCACTCTAGCCCAACTCTTGTAAATACCCTGTCATATGACGGACACTGCATTTCCTGCTACTAAGAGCAGTGCTGATCAAAATCCATCAGCATATTACGCCTCTCTCTCCCACATTATCATAAACATTATTGGAACAAAGGAAAACAGAAATTGGAGTCAATGAAAATAAAACTATAGAAACACTAAAAAAATCCACAATTAAGTTAATGAAGCCTAATTGGGGGGCAGAAGAAACCTCAAGAAAGAAAAATACATTGAGAAAGGGTTTGGAAAGGGGGACTCATAAAGCAGATTCAAGTAAGGAGTCTGAATACCTGTGAATAGCTGCAAAAAGGTCTTCTGTGGTCCGGGGTCTACTGGGGGTCATCACCTCATCACTCCCGTCTTCCTTAAGGAAGTCACAGGCCTCCGAGGAAGAACCGACTGTGTCCGTCTCCCGCACCCCAGCTATGAAGCAAGCAGGCAGACGTGAGATGCATGAGCGGTTTGAATTTCAGTCTTTAGCCAAGCTCCCAAATATGCTTCCCTGTCATTCTTGACAACGTGAGAACCACAGGGAGAGGCAGTGGGGTCTGTAGTTTGATATTTCACAAAGGTGGGGAAAATGACATGAGCATGACAGTCAAAGCTCATGCTCTGCTGTTAAAGTCTAGATGAACTCTGACTAAAATCTCTCAAATGTTGTTGTTACAGTTCTTTGCATCTCTCCAGGAGATTACTCACTGATATTTAATACCGAGCCTGCTGCCGATCACCCTCCCCATCACCACCCCACCTCTATTGTCTGCCCTTTTGTAAGCCCTACCCTTAGATCTAGATTTTTAAAACAATTTTCATACAAATGTCAAGTTGGTAACCTAAGTGCCAGGCAGCACAGGGAGCCCACATATTGCTGGCTTGAACGTGAACAAGCACCAGCGCTATTCGCCTCAGCTGCATACGGTCAGGGGGAACAAGAGAAAACCATACTCACGTCCTGGGTCCTGCAGGGACAGATCGCTCTCCACGCTGCCCCCGGTGCCCGGCTCCTCCTGCGTGGGGGCTGGCAAGGCATCAGGCTGCACCATGGGGACATTGGCTTCCACTCTGCCCAGGGACTTGGATCCTACAGCTCCTCCGGCAAGAACCGAGCTGCCAGAGTCGGACTCATCGGAACCTGCCCCGTCTGCACAACTCTCTTGTGCCTCTCCTCTCGTGGGGCTGGGTGATACTTCGCTCACGTTTTCTGCGGGCTCCACCGTGAAATCTCTCTGCGGAGGTGGCACCAAGAGGAATAGTTTGGGCTTCTTGGAAATGGGGGGCGGCTTCCTGCTGGGCGATGGGCCGGGAGGCTCATGGGGCGGGGTGGGCCCAGGCCCGGGTCCAGCCTCTGCATTCCCGGCGCGGCTTGGGCCGTGGCTTTGGAGGCTGCGCTCGGCCGCACTGTCCTGGTGACCCTGAGTAGAGCTCTTGGCAGGAGACAGGAGAGAGCTTGTTGCGGAGGCAGGCTGGCTTTCACTCTCCATTTCATTTGTGCTATTTCGGGACTTCAGGAAAGCAGATGGCTTTAAATGATACTGGGGAATGACTGGAGTTGGTTTTTCCTGAGATGCGTGTTCATGAAACAGTGCTCCTTCGGTTCCTGAGTTCTTCTTCACTGGCCTCAACTGCACCATCTGCAGTGCTTCTGTGGTGACCAGTGGCATGGGGGGTCTGCTGCCCTCCTCCTTGGTGGAAGGCTGCCTGCAAGCCTCCTGGGAGGGCTCTGGCTGGCCAGATTTTTTGAAAGGCCTGGCATCTTTCATCAATTTGGGGTCAAGGGGTGGGGCAGGTGGAGGCACTGAGGAGGGTAAGGCAGGTGGTGGAGGTGGCAGAGAAGCAGATGAATCCAGAACAAGGGGGCTAAGTGCCGTGGGGGGCGGAGGAAAGCAGGCATCGGTTTGGGGACAGAGGGGAGTAAGAACTTCTGGGGGTGGAGGGGGAAAGAGGGGGGAGCGAGGCAGAGGGGAGCCCTCAGGGGAATCTGCCACAGGAAGAGGAGGAGGGAGGAAAGGAGACTTGTCGGCAGGACGAGGAGATGGAAGAGAGGGCAGAGGAGGAGCGGCAAGGGGAGACACCAACACCGAATCCAGCTTCTTCATAGTTCCGCTTCCTTCTGTAGAAGTGTTCGAGGAAAGAGACGTGGAGGAGGAAGAGATGGATACTGAAGATACCAGAGAAGACTTCCTTTCTGGTACCTTGGGCTTGGGTTTCCCCTTCCCATTGGCTGGTGACATTGATTTTAAAAACACAGGCACAGGGGTGAGTGTGGTGGGTGTGTTCGACTGGCTGGAATACCCACTGGACGGAGAAGTGACTCTGTGCGACTTCTCCGGCGATGTGATCTTTGGTTTGACTGTGCCACCGGGCACTTGGGGTATCGCGGCCCTGGACCCCTCTGGGAGCTGGTGGCCAGGCCCGTTTCCAGGTGGCGCCGCAGTGCTGTTTGAACCTCCCCGACCTGGGTTCCCGGGGTCTTCCTGCACGCCCGTATAGTCTATGTAGTAACCCCACGGGTCTGTGTACTCGGACCTGACGCTGCTCGTGTCGCTCTGTGCCGGTGTGACCCCGCTCAGGGAGTAGATGTTGGGGGTGGTGGCGGAGGTCAGGCTGCTGCCCGCGCTCACTGTGCTCTGGCTGCGGGAGCGAGGCAGCCAGGGCTCTTCGAAGTCGCTGCAGGGGCTCTGGGAGGGCGAGGTGCCGCCCTTGTCGGGGAGGTTCAGCTGCAGCGAGTGCTGGAGCGAGGCGATCAGGCTCTCGTTTAGCACCTGCCCGTGAGACTGGACGCTCTTCTTGGGAATCCTGCGCAGAGAGTCAGTCCGAGAGGGCGGCAGGGGAGGCTTCTTCGCTTTCTTCAAAGAAATGCTTCGCGAAAGGGATTTGTCTTGGTAATTTGCCCGGTCCCCTGGGTTATTCTGAGTTCTTCCATCAAAAACATTAACCACGCTGTGCCTGGGGTTCCCCAGGCCGTCGCTGCCACTGCACAGGTTCCCAGAGTCAGTGTGCAGAGACGGGCAGTAGCCATCGTGGTCCTCTGAATACACAGACCGGGCGTCATCTCTGTTGGACGTCTGGTCCAAACTGCAGCTGCTCATGTTACTCCCAGGAGTGCAGTAACCGGGAGTCGCCACACGTGGCTTCAGTGGAGACGCCCGCCCATTCCCCGAGGCGTTGTACTCCCAGGGCTCCGAGCTGCCGAGCCCCCTGCCGCCTGAGTAACTGGACTCGCTCCTGCCATCCACGTCCTGTGGGTGGGCGGGGAAGCTCAGGCTGTTTCTACAGTTATAGGCCATGGCCTGGGACCCATTTTCCCGATTTCCAGCATTGAGAGAGACCGTGGAATCACAGAGGGACAGCAGTGCGCTTGCACTGGAGGAATGGGGATCCGAGGCCTGTGAAAAAATGGTGGTGTGCCCCTCAGTCCAGTTACCACTGGGAGAATGATGAGCTTCTCTGTGCCTGGAGAGGGGGTGGTCCCTGGATTTGATCTTTGTGTACGAAGATGAGCTGGTAATCTGACCGTCCAGCTGCCCTGAACTCTGAGCAGTGTGAATCACAATAACCTCGGAAGAGGAAGAGAGTGTGGCATTTGGGATGATGCTGGTGGAGTAGGTGGCGTGAGGAGAAACCACACACTCCGGGCTTGTCACGTTCTCAGCCTCAAAGTGCCTCAGCTCCTGGGATTTGGGTCTCAAAGGTGTCCCAGTCCTTGAGGCACCTCTTGGATGCCCTAAGTCTTCATCTACATGTGGGTGACCCTGCTGGTAGGGGGAAGTGCCGTCCACGTCTTCTGCAGAGCCCAGGTCGCCCAGCCGTGGCTCGAGGGACTGAACGTTTGCCCTCGCTCCAGACCGCGGAAGACTGTGGAAACCAGCGTCACTGTTGAGGCGAGAAGGGAACACGATGCCCGCAGAGTCGCTCAGCACAGACATGTTCCCAGAGGAGCCTGAGAAGTGGCTCATCTGGGCGGCAATGCCTTGCCCCTTCTGTGCTCGGATTCTCCTCATTGAAGGTGGTACCACTTTCACTTCCTCAGTCTGACAGCTGGAATCCCTGGTTTCTGAGCGCTGCCCGGCAGCTCGACAGCTGCCAAGCCTTCCTAGTGTAGAGTAGTGGTCTGGGGTGAACACTGAGTGACCACCATCATCTTGGCCAGTGCCCCCAGAAGCTGGAGATAAAGCAGAAAGAGGCTTGTTACCTAAAAAGAAAAATCAGTGTCTTGGTTCATTACCTTGATCCCTTGACCTCTTCTGACTCTGCTCTGTTGTACTTAAATCTTTTCTATTTGATCTAATTTCTTTTTTCCTGTAAGCATGTAATTAAGTAGTTACAATAGCTCCCAAAATGAAAATTCTTATTATCAATTTCATGTACTTCTCTAAATGTGTTCTTCAAATCCAGCTACAGATTAAGCGCTGCATATAGAATTCCCAGGTACTTCCTTTGAGATCAAGGCTGAGTGTTCCTTGGAAGATTTACTTTTTAAATAACCTCCTTTTGGTAAAGATATGAAGGTAGCCTCTCACCCACCAGATGACTGCACACAACATCTGTCAAGCGGTGACTGTCTTTCCCAAAGACAGATGAATGCAGCAGTTCAACAATAGGGCTACAGAGATACCATTTATAAGGGGTACTGGTGTAAAACAGTGTTAATTACATTTTTTTTTTTTAATGTCAGAAGGAAATCCTAAGAAAAAGAAAGATGATTTACATGCCCATCTGTGTTTCAAACATTTCATTATCCATCTTAAGCCATTATCATCTGTCTGTTGGTGACATTCAAAATTCAATAGCAATCTGTTGTGTTCTGGTGGGGAAAAAGCAGCAGGAACCAATCCAGTGAACATTTCCTCAGATTAGGGTTATTCATTTCTTGGAGCTTTACAACCAGAGAGAACAGTATGTTTGAAAAAAAAGAAGAAGAAAAGAAGAAGAAGAAGAAGCACGAGGCAGGGTGCACAGAGAGGGAGGGTAGTGGATGAGAAAAATCCTTAAGTGTAGGTGAAGATTTCAAGCTACCTAGGAAAGAAGAGAAGCTTAAAGAAAAAAAAAAAATGAAGCCAAGAACTTACCCAAGTGTATACAGGAAAAAAAATCAATCCATGCATAGTAATCATTAGGACAAATCCAATTTTGAAAAAATAGTAGCAAAACAATAACTCTTTCTATGTTGTCATTATCCAACAAGGACCTGAAAATATCTCAATCACAGGCTTCGGTGAGGCATGAGAATTGAGCACCCACTGGCATCCCTGTTCACCTGGTGGTGGGTGGGATTCCTGAGATCTCCCTCCCTGCCCCGCTTAAATTAACCATCACATGGCACATGTCTCTGACTGGATAGAACAGCTCAGCCAAATAGCAAATGGCGGCAATGTTCTTGTATCAACCGCACAGGAGATGTCGCCCTACAAGGAAGGCTGCCCAGCATAAGGCCCTTTCCCTTACTGTGGTGATGGAGAATCATTTTTGTATTTGCATCTTTGGTAGAGAGGATCTATTTCTTCCTCCTCCCCTCTGCTAAGCACGCTTACTGCACATAGACACTCACACGTGTACCTATGATGTTCTCCCTCAGAAAGAGGGGAAGTGGGCAAAAGGGTAGAAACAGAAGAAAAATCTACTTTAAGGTAAATAAAAGGTACGAGTTTTGCAGTTTAGTATTTTAGAAGGTGGGGGGTTGATCTGTAAGACTGTATCAGTTTGCAGCAGCTCAATTCCAAACATTCAAGATATCTTATTCCATTCTGAGATAGATTTTGATATCTTTTTCTTTCAAAATTATAGCAATTTGTACATGGGGTCAGTGGTAGATTATTAAATGTCTTTAAGGGCCATAAACAAAGTCGTGAGTCTCTTAGGTAACAATTTTGTGTGTGAAACCATTCTAGGCTTCTGAAAATGGGAATACAGCCATTTCTTCATCAGCCATTTCTTCGCCCAATAAAACTTTCTTATTAAAATAGCAATGTTTTTCTAAAGACCTTAAAAATACATAAAAAAACCCTCATGTATTATTTATTGTAGGGACCATCATCAAAGTTCTGTTCCCAAAACAGATCCTCCAATATTTTCACAGTACAAAAAGTGTGACAATATTACAGGACAGAGATAAATGCTATCCTGATTAAACAACAAGAATTGCAAAAATGGAATTACTAACAAATATAGACCACTCAGGTCACTGTTAAAAACCTTGATGGGATTTACCCTATTTTAAAATAATTACATATTTTTTCTTTTAGTTATTATGTAATACTATAAGGGATGTCCAATTAAAAAAATAGTATGTAATCAAAAAGGACAGAAACCTACAAGTTAGCTTTATTTAAAGTTTAGTGTATGAATTTTTTAAATGTCTTGTCAGGTCTAAAGTAGTGTTCTTAGTACAAACCAGCAAAAATTATTCAGAAGGGAATTCCTTCAAATAAGGCCTTATCTGCTTGGGGAGTATATACTAGAATAAGTTCCAAGTATCCAAACTACTCAGTAGCCAAACATAATTATATACCAACAAAATAATTTCATCTAAAAGATAGGATTCTAAAACATGAAACCTCGTAACAGGTTGTTCAAATACATTTCTACGTACACTTAAGATGAGAGTAAAGTAAAATTCAGAAATTTTGCCTGAGTTATTTAAATGGAAGGCAACACAACATTGTAAAATGATTATAAATCAATAAAAAATGTTAAAAAAATAAATGGAAGGCAACAAATTATAAGCCGTAAATATGCTTTAAACAGAAAATATCATACCTTGATTTTAAAAAATTATATATTGACTAGTCTCTGTGGAGTCCACTACAGATTTTGAAGTAAAAACTGCATACAATTAAGCACAATTAACTGTCGAATTCTGGAAGCATCCCTGGCTAGATTTTAAAAATCCAAATCCAAAGCCCCAGCAACTTGGGCAGTGTTCAGTGGACAGGTTGCATCTTTCCTAGTGAATATCTTCCATATAATCATATTGTTTAAAATTGAATTTGTCTGACACAGCCATCCTCCCCTATGCTTTAAATCTAAAGACTAATTTTTAAGGAAAATATGAAGGTCTGTTTTTGATCATCCTTCGTTAGGTTGTACAGAGCTTTCAAATCAGACACCTTACATATAAGTATAAAATATCAGGAGAAAGGACAAGGTCAAGCCCTGCCCAAGTGAACAGAGGAAGAAAAGATATGATCCAATTTTTTTTTGCTAAGTGTTACTGCATTCAAATACTACTTTCCCTTACTCTGTGCACTAGTCCTTCCCACTAGCCCATCTGTGAAACTAGAGTGGTTGTCTAATTGTCTTTGAAAAACCAAAACAAAACAACTTAGATAGCTGTTAGTTACAGCCACTTGGATTGCTACAGATGTTAGCTGGCTGTGTCTAACTTGGATAGTAACTTGGCTGTGTCTCAGTTGACCTCCAGTGGTGACCCAGGTCGTGTCACCGACTGTGCAGTGACATCAACGGTCTCCCATCTGGCAACCCTCCCAACACAGACGACGTGGGGAAAGCGACTTTCCTCTGTTACGGGTGAAAGAGAAATGAATGTGGGCCCAGAGACTCTACCACTGGTTTTAAAAATATTAAAATTACAGAAGATATGATTCACCTAGCTGGTCAGAGCATTCCAGTAAGGTCAAAGAGGCAACTGAGTTACTGGCTCCATACTGGTTGGGTTCAGTCATAAAAGTGGTAAAAGTTCCTAATTCTGAGGTTCTAGAAGTCATATTACATACAGACAGATAGATAATTCATATTTAATACTTATGTGTATGTATTTTTATCTAGGTCAAACTATTAGACCCTTTGCACAAAGCCATCCCAAACCTACCCATTTTGATTGGAAAGCCACTTAAATGTTTGAAACACCAACCTTGTTATCTTACAAAGGGCTGCCTTTAAAGTCACTTTTTTAGGTTAAGGCACATCTCCTAAAAAGATCAGTTAAAATATAAATGTTATGTGAGTAATGTAAGAAATTAGCCCATTAACATCTACTGAATGTTCTAGTACAGATTATTTTTTCTCAAATTAGTTAGCTGTCACCTAAAGGAAAGAGAGAGAGAAAAAAAAGAGTCTGAAAGAATGAAATACAGGATACAGAAGCCTGGTCCACTAAAAAAAGCAGCTGTGAGGGCATGAACGAAAGGCTAACTTCATAAACCCTGTGGATGTAATCTTGCTTTTGTTTGTAATAAACCCCTATGTCACGGGAAATGATGAGCACCTGTCTGTCATCTGGGTCACTGGAGTTACCTAGAGCAGAGGAAAGGTGTCGCTATTCTTGTCCCATTGTTGTTACAGTCTGGAAGGCAGAGAACACATACTGTAGGGCTGGATGGTGGTAAGAAAGAAAATGCCAGGTAAAGAAGAGTGAGCCTTGCCTCCCTAATACAGAGCATGTAGGTAGGGATGCTGGGGGACAAAAAAACACATAGGAACAATATCTGTAGCTTCTGGAAACTGAAATGCTACCTCAAAGCGCTGTAACAGATACATCACTGTTGCTAGGATAAACTTATTCTGCCTAAGAGACTAATAGGCAAATCTAGAAATAATGATTTTGAGTTTCTAGAGTATAGCCCTCAACAGCAAACACTAAAAAGGTCAGGTGAAGTAATTATAAGGAATTAAGTCCACAGGTTGGCCAAAGAGAAAAAAGGCAGGTTTTGAGAGACGTACTATTAATTTCCATACAATAATTATAACAGCAGCTATTATGTTTATAGTAGTACCAGGCACCAAGTGCTTCACCTGTAAAAATTTATTAAGTCCTCAAACAACCCTATGAGGTAGGTTCTATTAATATCACCAGCCACAGGTTTTCAAATGAAAAAGGAGACTGAGAGAGGTGAAGAAACCAGCAGGAGGCCACCCAGGGCATAAGTGGCAGGGCCAGGGTTCAGATCCAGACAGCTTGGCACCAGAGTCCCTGCTCTTGGCCTCGGCAGACATTCCTGACAGGCCACGAAGAAACAGGGAGAGGAAGTGAATGTAGACAGAGAAGAAAGAAAGGATCATCAAAAGCATATATAAAGATAGGCAGAAACAAAATGGATGTGTGAATAATGAAGTAAATAACCCTCTCCACCAGCCAAAAGAAATTTTTTGGTTGTTTTCTGTTTTTATCACAGGTTGCAAAATACTGAATCAAAAAGCTGTGGACTAGTTTCACTGGAAGTACCACTGAGGCGTTATCCATCACTGATCACCATTTCCTGCTGTCCTGGTATTTACTAGCTATGCTCCATTGCTGTCTCTTCGATGACAAAATGCCATCAATATTGTCAGTATAACTAACGAAGTCCACATTTATAATCTGAAGTCCTAGAGTGAGCTTTTGGTTTTAAGAAATCTTAAACTGTAAATTTAATTGTGGAGATGCCCACTGTGCAAGGTACACAGAGATGATGACATTATTGTAAATTTCTACCATCCCCGTTGATAGTTTTCATATACACTCTTCCCTTTACCTTCCCATCCAAATTCAATACATCATCTGCTTGGGGTATTAAGATCTGTACCCAATGCCACATTCAGGAAAGAAGCTGGCCCTCTGGGGCACCAAAAGGCTATCAGAATGTATCGATTTTATAAGCACCACCGATGAGGTTAGCGTAGTACTGGTGAGTAGCAATGAGGGGCAACAGAATACAGTTCTGATGAGCCATACCTAGCTCCTTCTGTATGCTGTCAGGGACTCCTGTAATAGTCTTTCTCCTTTTGACTTTCTTCGGTCGTCTTACCAGAGTGTCTGTGTAAATTAGAGACCGCCGAAGGCTGGCCTGGCGATCGAAATTCTCCCCTAATGTAGAGTAGCAGAACAAGCAAAGCAATGTTATTCTCAAGCAAGCTGACACCATGCACTTTCTTCCAGCAGCTCGTTGTAAAATGATAAGAAGGTATTAATAATGATGTTAGCCAGTCAAACGATGATGAATGAATGCTGAAGGGCAAAAAAGGAAGGAAAGCACATTATCGTCATAAGGCTGTTTTCCAATTTCTCTGCATGTGTGTCCTTCCAAAGGAAGCACCTGGAGCTCATTTTCAAATGAGCTGGAGTGGCAAATGCAAACTGGTGACTAACACGCTGGGAGAGTGATTTTACGTAATTTAAAAATGGATCCTTTTGGAAATGTTTCACAAAGGTCTTCTGGTCACCAAAATCACGCTTTGTATCAGCGTGTATGCAGTGCCGTCAGTGAATATATTTGATTCATCCGGTCATCTCCAGAGATGTAATGCCTTGTCCTATGGGATGAAACAAATAATCAAGAATTCTTGCATGAAGAGCTCTTTCTTCAGTCAAGGAGGCTGATAATTTGGATAGACTGTGGTAGTTGCTATGGTGTGAGATACAACGATCATGAAAAAGGAAAAGCCTTATAATGATAAAGTACTTTTATCACAATGAGACCCAGTAGCACTGCTGTTGTTAAAGCTGAACTGCTTCTCGTTGCTTTGTAATCACTTTTTAAAGCTGATCTGAATTCAGACATTTCAGGTAATGTTGCAATCAAACCGAGAATACCACATCCACAGGGCTTTTTGTTTCTTTCTAGTGTATAAGCTGTGTGATTAACACACCATGAGAAACCATAAAATAATAACGTATTGGTTATTGACTGGTCTGCTTTAAATTACTTGCCAGTTTAGTTAAAGAACGTTTTATAGCATCGACCTTGTTAAATGGTTCTTCTCCTCCAAAAGAGATTTTAAAAATACATACATACACACAAAATACATACTTTTATGTTGTAAGAAAAGTATAAAAATTATTTATTCTTTTTAGCAATATTAACACACATTCAAAGTGGGTATATTGTGAACAGTGTATCTTCTATTTTAATAGGGAAAATTGTGACTAGAACCGATAAGGCTCTAACCAAAAACAGGAGAAAAGTGCTGAATGATCAAAACACATTTCACCTACAAAGCAACAAACTTAAATAAATGCTTGCCAGCTTTTAAATGCTTGCAACTTTGTTCCTAATGGAGAAAAACAGAAATGATTTAGAGAAGACACTGAAACACCAGAAGGTACCATCACTGTGACAAAGGGGTCACCATGTACAACAGCATACATGGCTCTTATAAGGGGCAAGTCAGGACTTCAATGGTCTGTTAGTTCCCTGTAGCAGAGGAGAAACATTTTCTTGTATCAAGCCATCAAGAATGGACAAAATATTAATAGACAGTTGCATTTAGTCTTCAGTTTTGCTTTCTAAACAAAAACAAAAGATAAACCACCCAACCTCCAAGGAAATTAAGAAACAAACCGTGAGGATGGACAACTAAGAAACACACCACTAGTGGTGCCGATCTTTCCATCCTGCACTGTGACCTAGAAGGACTGTCACCCCTGTCGGACTATATGTTTTTGGAGGGTAGGGATCATGATCATGTACCTTAGTGTCACCTGTGGCATGCAGCTCAATGCTTGACACAAAGCAGTTATTCAGTAAATATCTATTGAATTGAGAGGAACTGAATTATTCCCCTGCATTGAAAAGTGGCATTAGTCAGTCATGGTTACTACTAAGAAATCCATTTAGCTAGCTCAAACATCAGTACAAAGGCAGTCTGTAAGAACTGTTAAAGTATGTTTACTCTTTCTATTTATCTTCCAGGTGGAAGAGTTGTTATCCCACATGACAGATTATGGAATATACTCATATTTACATTTTATATTAAACGTTTTTTCCTCTCCAACTCTGAGAACATGGTAAGTCCCCACAGGACTATGACTAAAGGGATTAACTCCATTTTCAAGCCGGTGGCTCATTGTGCTAATGTTCTACCTCTATGCCTGGTGAGCATGTCTCTGGATTTGAAATAATATATTCATCAGAATTCTTCCCCCTGCCAAACTGTACTGAAAACCAGAGGACCAGTGTTCATTCAAATACATGAGCACATGACAATGCCCTACAGGAAGCTGCGCTGTTATGTCGAAAGGTCTTCTAGGGCTTTAGAAACGTGTCATTTAAGGAGCAGGAAACGGTATAACCTATGTCAGTTCAACCACTAAAAGTAAACATTTTAATTTAATGCCTCTTTATACCAGAATATTAGAAAAAGTACTTCTTTATGAAATATACGTGTGTATATGTCAACACACAGATCCAGAAAATGGATCAATAAATATGAGGTTAGGTATTAGATTTGCTTTCTACATGTCTGAAAATGTTAATCACTCAATTAAAAGTAAATTGCACTTTGTCATAACTTATATTGCTCATTTCTTTATTGTCATTCACCCTCTCTGTGTGGCATTTTCAAGATCTCCTTTTAAACTCCATGTAATTCATATCCACTTAGTCATCAAACAGGAGAGAATGAAGCTCGAAGAGACTGACGCTGTCTGCTGTTGTGACAATGAATTTCACTGCAAATTATTCTTTATTCCTAAAGCTCTAGTTACTCTGCTTTAAATTGCCTAATCTCATGATAAGGCATTTTACCCTAATTCCATTAAAGACTGTCACATTTCATAGCATGATCTTCTTATCTTACAATATTATTTCAGAGGCATTTAATCATATATAATGTAATTACATTTCTACTGCATTTAATCAATCAAGTCATCTAATGCATTTTCTTGCAGAAAATATGCACCCCTGTAGTTCACTGAGCATTAAGTCTTAAACTTTATTCTGTAACATAGCTACTTAGAAAAAGAATCTTTAAAAAAAACATGAGAATCACATTCAGAAAAATCAACAGTGTTATTTGCAAAGAAAATAGAATAAAATGCCATGCTATTTCTTTAAGGCTTAATTATCAGAAATGTGGGGGAAATGTACATGGAATTTAAAATAATTCATGTACATACTTATTAAATTTCTTCAGGAATTCAAAATAGAGTTTTAAGTGTAATTTTCAAATATCCTGTAAGGTTTTTAAAAAGTCTTCAATAACTACGCAAATGTTTTTAGTCCCTTACAAGTTTCCCAGTGCCATGGCAGAAAGCTTTCTAAACAGCAGCCAAGAGCAATAGCCTAAGAAACATAGCAAAGGTGCTGTGGGTTTTCATCCTAATTTTTTATGAAAACTTATTTTTACTGATCACCTGATTTTTTGGGTTTTTTTGGTTTCAGCCCTATAGGCCATGCTTTGTATGGGCTGATTATCAGTCATAACTATCATCATCTATTTCTCTTGAACACACAGTCTAATGGCAGAAGCTATTAACTCTCTACACATCTATTTTGCATTTTGTACACTCCCTGAACCACTGACCTATCTTCTCTGCAGGCTATGGAAGCAGAACATTTTTGCTCTCTCAACAGCTCTTCTAAGTTTGTGAAATATTGTCTTTGAGCTTTAATTATCATAAATATAATATTCTGAATATAATATTCTGAAAGAACCTGAGTTTCACATTGGGCAATTAGTAATCATATTCCAGCTTAATGTAACATGTTCTAAAATTTTTATACTCAGAAGGAACGGACTATTATTTGATACTTGCAGAATTCAATTTATGGAGATTAAGATGTAATTTTACTGCCCTATCACATTTTTAAAAAGATATAGTTATTATTAATTCACTTGGTATTTTTATTTCCAGTAATTTCTCCCCTTTTCTACTTGAGAAAACAAGAAGGTAAGAAAATCTATCATTCAGAAATATCACAAAACTGTTACTTCTTCTCTTCTATAAATATGAGTTAAAATAGACTTTTAGAAGGAAAACCTAATATTTTCTTATCCAAGATCACATCTAGAGAATGTTCCCATACAGCCAAAATATTTCAAAAAGGCAATTCAATTAAAAAAGAGACACTTTTGATGAATAGCTGGACCACTGACATCACCCTTTGGTGATGCAGTCTTCTAATCTAAAAGCAACAGCTATTTGACATGCACACACACACATATATATGTTTCAGTATTCTCTTCATTAAGCAAAGAACAGGAAGTCAGACCACAGCTATTTCCCTCTGATGTATAAACGACATGCTAAGAGCACATAACAAAAAACCACAGTCACTCTCCCAGGACATTTTGAACCTGTCTGCAGAGCAAAGCATACCGGTTATATTAATAGGAACCACATCAGCCTGGACTGTTTGGGCCTGCTGTCGCATCTTCTCTTCTGGTGTTGGCAAGGGAAGTGACTTGGTCCAGTTGGTTTGAGTATTAAGGTCAGAGAAGTCACTTGAGGTTGGCGTTTTAGGTCTCCTGGTGGAAATAAGTCTTTCCTCTTCCGACGAAGAGACAGAACACTGCAGGGGAAAAAAGTAAGAGAAAGTCATAGTGTGTAAATGCTGGCAGAAACATTTAAAAATATGTTTCGGTTTTTTTTAATTAAAATGATTTGAAGCAAGTTTAAAAAAAATTGATCACATTTAGGAACAGAAGCAATGGTTTGCAAGAGAACTAACTGCTCATCATCTTGAGTGTGACCCGTAATATATGTGATTCACAGAGGCCTTAGTCTCTGAGCCATGAGGACTGCTAAAGGTTTTGCTGACCCACAAAAATCTTTTAAGTTCTTCTTCCTTTTTCTATATTTACTATGATCAGAAAGCTTATGGATTTAGTTTAACATTAGACACCCAGAGAAACACCATGGGTTTGGCCATCAGTTTCTATTTTTATTAAGATTTAGTTTCGCTCAAAGTAATTTCCAGCTTCAATCTCCTTTCCTTTAGGCTCTGACCTCAAGGAACATTTTGAAAATGACAGAGCTATTGTTGTTCAACTATTTGTGCTCTTCTGAAACCATTTATATGGAAAAAAAATCAGTGTGAAATTGTTAAATTATGAGAAGCTGACTGAAGCGCTGCTCCAAGCCTTATCAGAATCCCATGAAAACATTTCTAGCAGTGTCTGTTTTGATACAGATTAACATCCTAACTGGGGAGCCCTCTTCAATTCTTTTCTTCCCATACCATCTTAAACAGCTCAAGGAAGAAGGTTGTTTGGGCAAGCATTTTATGATGAACTTCACCATGGCTTTACGGCAGCTGGTTCTATGATGAGGAAAACTCCAAGAAATCAAAAGAAATGCACTGGTTTCAGGAAAAACAACAAAAAAGGCTAAATGACTTTTGTTGGGAAATGACAGTTTATAATAAACAGAGAGGAATTGCTCTTCAAGTCAAAAGCATTTAAACTACCACCTAAGGTGTTTAAGACAAGTTTAACTTGAGAATGAAAAGTCGATAAACCTTCTGAAGAGGATACCTGTGTAACTAGCACCCAGGTTAGTTCAACAACCCCCAACCACACACCCCTCAAAAGGGTAACTGCTGCCCTGACTTCTAACATCACAACTTCATTTGTCTGTATTTGGATTTCCTCTAAGGGGCATCATACTGTATTTTCTTTTACTTCTTTCATTCAACATTATGCTTGTGAAGATTTATCTATTGCTAAAAAACAGGTGTCAATGTCTTCCTGGATTTAATGCAAGTTTCTAAAAGGACATTAGTAAGACATCTACAGAAATGCACCAGTAAGATATCTCAAACACTTTCATCACTATTTACTGCTATTACCCTTCCTGAAGCTGAGTCCAAAGCTGAGTCTGAAGCTCAGTCCAAAGGCCTGAGTCTATTCACTATATACTTGACAGTTACATGACCTTGGAGCTATTCCTAAACATTGGTGTTTCCTTGGCTGTAAAATAGGGCTATACTCCCTACCTTCCACATCCTACTCTTGAACTTAATGAGATGACAGTTGTCAAAATGTCTACAACTATTAAACGTCACCGATGTGAAAGTGTTGATCACATAAAATGCGACTTCAGGAAAACAGAATTGTGAATTGCCAAGTACCCATTTTTTTTCTTTTATTGCAAGAAGATTAACAAAAATAGAAGCATTGCAGAAATAAAAACAAAATAAATCATATAACTAGACATCTCAATATTTTAGACTTTATATTATTAGTACATAAAATGTGTAAAATGGTAATCTAGTTTCACTGCCACCTAAGGAAAATGTGAAATGTTTGTAATTAAACTGACAAATAAATAGACTCAATTCAGAAGAAGCATATGCTACTGACATCCTATTATGATCCTAAATTGCATTGTATCCATTCATGTTTGATCTGACACTGGTTAAAGTGGTCACAATCCCTATAGATCCCTGAAGGACAAGCAAAGGAATTTTTGAGTCAGCAACAGCTGCTAAGCCATACTGATGTAAATCAATTATTTCCACCCTTTCTGCAGTTGTAACACTTGCATGAGACTTGATTTATAATACATATTATCTACCCTCATGCTGAAGATACACACACACACAAATTAAAATTTATTTTATTTGAGAATTTCATGACAGTATGTGTCAAGGTCACATGCCTGAAGTTGAATCTCAGCCTAGTAAGTTAGTAGGTTACTCTAATTCCCGATGTATACACATAGAAATAATTTTTCAGGCAATCTTGAAATGTAGCACAAATTTCAAAGGCCATACGAAGCAATTCCTAACCAAAAAAGTTTAAAAGAAAAGTAAAGCTTCAGCTTGATGGAGAATAAATAGCAGGGCGACACCCTCAGGGAGGGTTCCCTTTTCCGTGTGACGTCTGCAGAGGGAGACGACAAAGCACTGTTCTATGGTCTGTATCCATCTCAGTGGTGCTCATCAGCCCTTGTAACCTACTTAGCTTCTAGTTAACTGGGAGTGTCAGAATCGATAACTGTCATAATGAAACAGTGCTTCAGCTTAGCCTTGTTGCCACGGGACAATCACCAGGGATTGCTCCAGTATGACAACTGACAATGGTAATCTATTTTATAAAGTGCTCCCTTTATTTGCAAGACAATTTCTCAGACAAGCAGGGCACAGATAAAGTTATACACAAATGGGACTGTTATACAGTGCCACAATCTGCTAAAATTTTGTTTTAAAGTACAGGATGGTATGACTTCCAGAATGATCTGACTCCCATCCCTCTCAGTATTTATAAATACAGCCAGGGCAGAGGGAATAACCTCATGCATCTCAGTGGCAGAACATATCAAAATTACTCCATTAAGATGGATACTCCAATGCTCTGGATTTTTATGTTAGCCTCTTAACTGGTCTCCATGCTTCTGACCTTGTTGTCTACCCTTCCCTCCCTCCATTAATAGTCTACTGTTCAACAAAGAAGCCAGAGGGATTCTTTTAAAATATAAGTCAGATCATGTTACTCCTCTGCACCCTTACCATGACTTACAAGACCCTACATGACCTATGAATGTCCACTGCTATCTTTGACCTCATCACCTATCATTCTATTCCTTATTTATTCTACTCCAGCCACACCATTCTCCATCCAGTCCCTTGCACAAACCATGCACACTCCTGCCTCAGGGCCTTTGCACTTGCTGCTCCCACCACCTGAAATGCTCTTCCCTTAGACATCGTCACAGATAGCACTTTCTTATTCTTCAGGTGTTTAGTCAAGAGTCCTCTTGTTGAGGCCTCACCTGTTCACCCTACCTAAAATTTCAACTCCTCCCCAATATTTTATATTCCCTTCTCTACTTTCTTTTTCCTATTTAGTACATATAACTAGTATATATATTTTAGTTATTTATCTTGTTTTCTCTCCCATGAGAATGTAAGTTCCAGGAGGCTTTAAATGAGAACTACATAGAGAGCTATTTCATAATTTTAGCTAAAAAGGGGTCACCATTTAGTAACTGATTGCTCAGTGCCTTGCCCTGGGTCACAAGCTTTATAGGAATTGGTACCTCATTTAATCTTCACATTAGCTTCATTTTATGAATAAGGAAATGGAGTAAAGCAACTTTACTTTCGGAAAGTTCACAAGTGGGCAACTGGGATTAGAACCCACAGCTGACCCCAAAGCCTCTGCTGTTAAATGGTATAAAATAACAACTTGGCAATATCTTCAATAAGTTACTAAGTTTTCCAATCTGAAAACAAAATCTCCATTTATATCTCTAAGTAAGAGCAAAACCTTTAGAAAATCTACAATAAAGTCATCAGTGTGGTGTAGTGGATGGAACAGTATACTCTGGAGTGAAAAAACAAGAAGTGTCAGCATCCTGGTTCT
Source organism: Camelus bactrianus (assembly GCF_048773025.1). Classification (NCBI taxonomy): domain Eukaryota; kingdom Metazoa; phylum Chordata; class Mammalia; order Artiodactyla; family Camelidae; genus Camelus; species Camelus bactrianus. The sequence goes on along the minus strand of NC_133546.1, from coordinate 23,106,882 downwards.
GTCATTTACCAGCTGGACATTTTGAGCAACTCAAGCTAACCCTAACTTAAATAGTATTATGTTAATGGATCTCTTAATATAGGGTGAATTATTTTTTTCAAATATTGAGTTTAAAGTTGCCTTGCTTTCAGAACTTCAGTGTAGTTTTTAAACCTGTAAACTGGTCAAGAGTGTTCATTAACACCCCATATGCTTGTCCTGGAAGGAATGGACAGTCACAAATGCGACTTAAGAGACCACGATTCCTTGTGTCAAATCACTTAATGTAGAAAGAGAGATCACCTGCCACACCAGCAGTTGTCTTGTGGATTTTGGATGCTAGAAAACCTGCATTTCAGACACTACTAGGTCCTGTCTGGAAATCAGACAAGCTCCCACCAGATGGACTGCGGGGCCTGAAACATGGTCTCTTTGGCAGACAGCCAAGTTACCAAAGAGTGGGTTTAACTGTGAAATACATTTGCTCAGGCTGTTTTTTAAAATTTGCTATGCTTTAAAAAATTAGAAAACCTAATTACAGCCAGAGCTAAACTTGGCATTCATTTACCAATTATTACATAAAAATAGATACAGAACAGGTGAAACTATATAGAGCACCATTCACAAGGAAATCCCCATACATTCCAGTGCTTTTTACAGGACACTTACTTAGTCTGTGGTGTTTTTCTCTCAAGAATTAAGACTCTCATGGGTTGACTCTTGTTTTTTAAAGATTCTAGATAAGTTTCATAAGGTTCCAAAACTTTTGCAGTCTTTTCTGACTATACACTCCTTCTACCTTTATTATACTTAGACAAGAGAGATACTGACTTAATTCTGTTCTCTCCTTAATCCTTTTTTCTCTCTGAACCTAACCACCACCACAAGAAATAGGGGTGGTGGTTTTTACATCCACATTGTTCAATAATTTCACCTTTTCCTTCTCTCCTATTCAGTGTATTACCAACAACCTAGCCTCTTCATCAAGGGCTCTAAACTTTCTTACCACACATTGAATTTTAAAATATTTTGGACGTAAATGATCACATATGAAGTGAACATAAATGTTCAAAGTGATTATGTAATTTCTTATTTTTAATGATATTTTTATTACAATAAATCATATATACAAAGTACATAACATAACATAATGAATATTTAAGAACCCACTACTCAACCCACGACTTAAAAGATTACCAATAATTGCATCTCCCTCCATACTCTTCCCTGCTTCCGCTGAGGTAACCACTCTCCTGAATTTCATGTTAATAATTCCCTTACTTTTTGTTATATGTGTGTATAAATATGTCTAAATTACATATTTAACTTGCTTTGTCTTTATAAAAATGCTACTATTCTCTTTCTAGTGTTATTTACTTACCGTTATGTTTCTAAGACACATCCATGTTGTTGTGTGAGCCTATAATTAATCCGTTTCACTGAAGCATACATTCCATTCCAATACATTCATTTATCCACTTTTTTATTGATGGATGATGGGTTGAAAAAGATGTTCTTTCTATGATCTCAACAATTCAAAACTCCCCTAAGAGACTGGGTAGGAGGAAGGCGCTGTAGCTAAGGCTCAATTCCCCATACACTCACTGTTGGAGAGAAAACTGGGGCGCTGGAATCGCAGATCTGGATTTAAATCCTAGCTCACTTTTTGTGGTGATGGGTGTGTTCACCATTTTTCTTGATTGTGGTGATGGTCCCATGTCTATCTACTTGTATGTCAAAACTTTAAATATGTGTAGTTTACTTAATGTAAATTATACCTCATAATGCTCTTTTGAAAAAGAGACAGCGAGCTCAGTTTCAGGATTTAAAAGCCATGTGATCTTAAGCAAGTGATATAATCTCTCCAAGATACACCTGTGACCTGGGCACAATCCAAGCGACTCACAGAGAGCACTGAGCCCAGCCTCTGGCCCCTGAGCTTTTCCAGGTGCCGGGTGGTTGGCACCATGCTGGGACTACAGAGATCAACATAGTGGGATGCTATCTCTCCACCTAGAAGGGAAGGCAGGCGGGAAGACAGGCTCTTTCAGTGTCACGGGATGTATACAACAAGAGAAACTGTAACAAGTTACTAGAGCCACCCTCACTGTCTGAATGCACAAAGGCCTGGAAATGACAAGACCCCAATCTTCTCACCTTGCCTGCAAGAGTAGAGTAACAAGCGCCACAAATCACAGAGCAGCGAGCACAGGGAGCCACTACTAACTTCTGTGTGTTTCCACTGTGTCCTGAAATTACTCACCTGGAGAGACCCAGTAAGAAATGACTGGGTCATTTATGAGTCATCATAAATGTTTTCTAGACTGAAAGCTACCCTAGGCCAGGGGCTCTGTCTGATACTGAGACTAAGCAGGACTTATATGGCTTTTTTTTTTAAAAATAGCATGAATGAATGAATACCAGGTAAGTCAAAGTCAGAATGAAAAATGGCAACAGCAGGCATCCTGTGAAGGAATTTGGGTAATTTAGCAATCTTGCCCTTTTATTTCACCAATATGGTGCAATGAAAATAAATGAACTAGAAGGTGAGAAGTTCTGTGTTCATGTCCTCCCTGGTGCATTCTGGCTCTGTGATCTTGGGAAAGTAATTTCATGTATCCGAGTCTCAGTTTCCAGATCGTTAGAATGATAGTAATAATTATTACAATATGTATTTCATGGGAATCCTTGTGAGAATGAGACATAATTTGTGAGAAAGTCCTAAAGTGTTTTACTATTATTATAAAATTAGTATCAGTATGACCACTGGTAGTTCTACACGTAGATAATCTATGAAGACATAACAATTAGAAAAATTTTAGTAATTGCTGAAACCTCTCAAATTCATTGCCTTAGGCAGGAAATTCTATGTGGGTGGAATAAAAGACCTAGAATGATTGGAAGAGTGGCTAAATTTTCATAAAACCAGACACTGCATTGAGTTAACTTCTTTGAAGCCTGGTTTGAAAAACCAAGCAGTTTAAAAAAACACTAGTCATCATCATTTGAGCCTCCGCTATACTCCAGGCAGCACACTAAGAATGTTACAAATATCACTTCACTTCAGCCTCACAACCATCCTCAAGGTGGGTAAGGTAATCATGCAATTTATTATCAAAACAGGAGCACCTCTGACAGTGAAAGGGGTGCTTTAAATAATTACACAGGATAGCGGCTGTAAACCAGGACTGTCTTGAGCCAGGCCAGAGCATGTGGTTTATAATTCTTTATAGTTGAGGAAACTGAAGCTCACAGAGGGAAGCAATTTACCCAACGCCACCAGCTTGACAGGTGGAAAGGCTGCCCCAGACCGGTGCTCTCAAACATCACGTTCTACAAGCCTCCTACACCTGTAATTCTAGAGGAAGGCTACTGTCCTTCTGTCATGTTAAAAGTCCTCCTTCGATTTAAATATCTCTTATCAGGGAAGACTAAAACAGAACCCAATATGCCAGTTCAAAGGAAAACAGAAACTAGAAAAGAAAATTTCAGTTTCTATCAATATCGTTAAAGCCGACCGTTTATTGCCATAATCTCGTCTAATTTACCTGTTTGGGGGTGAATTTTACGCAAGAGATTGAGTAACTCATGACTGACATCCTTTCTGTTGAGACAGTGGGGCCTCTGTGAATGTTTCCCCAATTCAGTGAACAGATCATCAAACGTAACCTCGAACAATGGCAGCTGAAGAGATGGCCTCTCAACTCACAGGAAGTATTTTGTCATCTATAACTGAATTTCCTTCAAATACCTGAATAACCCCTTTGGTAGTCCCTGGTACACACTGAAAGCTGAAAGAACAAAGAAATGTCAAGACCGGAACAATACCAAAGCGATGACTTATTCTTTGTTTTCGCAGTTGAATAGAAAGGTATTTTCTGAGATTTCTGGATCCCTTTGCAGCAGCATTTTCATGCAGCATGTTTAATATTTAGATGATATACATGACATATATAGTTGGAAATATTTCAAGTATTTTTTTTTCTTGCTACACCATATCACTACTTTGAAAGATATATGTGGACATCACTAGCAAAACACCTTTCCTTATACCATAAGCACAAGTCCTACTTGGGAAATGTTTTGCATCAGGAAAATTATTCTGGAATGCTTAGCCAGAATAAATAACTAGAAAAGACATCCCCTAGGTTCTCTGTTCTAATTTATATGTCCTTAGCCTTTGCCTTATTAGCAACTCTCATTTTAGGAAAGCTTTTATCCTAAGCGCAAAATAGATGCTTAATATTTGCTGAATGCAACTAGGTGTTTTCTTCCTAAATAGCTCTTTTGATGTCCAAGCATTTGTTCCTAAGCATTTGTTAACTTACCTGTCCCTTCTACACAGTTCACTGTGCTCCTCACCATAGCCCTTCCTCCACTGGAAATACAAAGTAAGGAGTCTTCCTAGCAGAATTTCCCCTCTTATTTGACCTCTATATACTCCGTATTTAAAATGACCCCAACTGTTAGAGTGACGTTTAAGTGAATGCAGGTAGGGGTCTTGATCTTAATATGGAGACCATAAACTGTCAGCCTGGAGCCCCATGTACAGTTAATGAATTCCCATCTGATCTGAAATGCTATCTTGATCATGCGCTAAATCCCTGAAGAGTTAGATCTATTCCTGGACTTTGTATTCTGTTTTTAACATCCTGTCCTACTGGTCTGTACAGTCAGGTGCCACACTGGAGTGATTTCTGACTCTTCATGTTTTAATACCTGGTCACTGGTTCTCCTTCCTCATTCCTCTTGTATTTTACAGCTTTCCCAGGCAGGAACCTTAGACTCAGCATCTCCAGTCCTCTCCCTCCTCTTCCCATCCCCCCAGATAACACCAAACTAAAACAGAATAATACTACGTAACATTTTTTGGTGTTATGTTATTTTTTAAAATTAACTTGGGCAGAACTTACAGATTTTTGATACTGAGGCCTCTAATCTAAGAGCATGGTATGTCTTTTCATTTATTCAAATCTTAGTTCTATTCTTCAACAGTATTTTAAAGTTTTTTCATATAGATCTTGTATTTTTCTTATTAAATGTACCTCTAGTTACTTTGTCTGCTATATCTATTTTAAAAAGATTTTTTTTTCTATGTAAATTGGTACAGCCACTATGGAAAACAGTATGGAGATTCCTTTAAAAACTAAAAATAGAGTTACCACATGATCTAGCAATCCCACTCCTGGGCACATATCTAGAGAAAACTCTAATTTGAAAAGGTACATGCACTCCAATGTTCATAGCAGCACTATTTACAATAGCCAAGACATGGAAGCAACCTAAATGGCATTGACATCTGAATGGATAAATAAATTGTGATGTGTGTATATATAGATATATATATACACACACACACACACACAATGGAATACTAGTCAGCCATAAAAAGAATAAAATAATGCCATTTGCAGCAACATGGTTGGACCTAGAGATTATTATACTAAGTGAAGTAAGTCAGAAAGAGGAAGACAAATATCATATGATATCACACATGGAATCTAAAATGTGATAAAAATGAGCTTATTTACAAAACAGAAACAGACTCATAGACGTTGAAAACAAACTTATGATTACCAAAGGGGAAAGGGGGTGGAAGAGGGATAAATTAGGAGTTTGGGACTAGCAGATACAAACTACCATATATAAAATAAACAACATCCTACTGTATAGCACAGAGAACTATATTCAATACCTTATAATAAACCGTAATGGAAAAGAATATGAAAAAGTATATGTGTGTGTGTGTGTGTGCATGTGTGTGTATCTCAAACTGAATCACTTTGCTGTACACCAGAAACTAACACAACAATGTAAATCAACTATACTTCAATAAAAGAAGAAAAGAAAAATAGATTTTTTCTATTATATCTTCTAACTTGCCTTTGTAGATATGAAAGTTATTGATTTCTATACATTAATTTTATGCCATATATATATATACACTATTCTGTCATTAAATTCTGTTATTGATAGCTGTTTTAAACTTTGATTTTACTGGATTCACCAAGAATACAAACTTAGCACAGATGAATGATAACATAATCTCAGTCTTTCCTATTTTGAATTTTTTTATTCTACAGCTTTTCTAATTGTGCTGGCTAGTTCTTCTCATAAAATGTAGTAACAGTGACTGTGAATGTCCATCTTATGCCTCATTGTAAAGAGAACAGTCCATTAAAAATTATGTTGGACTTGATGACAAGGCAGATACATTTCGTTAAGTTATGAGTATCCACTTGTTCCCATATTATTGAGTGTTCTGATCAAGAATGGTTGTTAAATTGTATCAAATACCTTGTCAGTATCTATGGTTTTGATACGATTTTTCTCCTCAAACCAATTAGTACGATTAATGTATGACTGAATTACCTAATACTGAATATCCTTACTTTACTACTGAAATAAATTCAGGTTGATTTTGAAATATTCACCTTGTAATGAGATACTAGATTATATTTGCTAATAAGTTATTTATAATTTCTAATGCCTATATTCATGAGTGAGATTGGCCAGTTCATCTTCTGCTTTGTGCAGTCAGGTTTTAGCATCAGTGTTAAACTAATTTATTATTTTTAAAAATCCTAACTTTTCCTTCTTTTTCTTTGCTCCGGGATAGTTTCAAGCATTGGATAACCTACTCTTTAAAATCTTTAGTAAAACCCTCTTTGTGAAACCATCTGGGCTTGGAGTTCTTTTTCAATTTGGTTCAACTTTTTTTTTTCTTTTACGCATTCATTTTTCTCCAGCTTTGAGATATAATTGACATATAACATTGTGTACGTTTAAGGTATACAATGTGCTAACTTGATAGATGTATGTATTGTGAAACAATTACTACAATAAGGTGAATCAATACCTTCATCACCTCACATAATTACCATTTTTAGGGACCATTTGATGCAGTATTTGATAAAACTTCTCTTTGTTTTTTTTACATGGAAATCATTCTGTTAAATATTCCCTCTCTAGAAGTCCTAGAGTCAGACTTGACACTTTAAATAAATTAGAAAGGCAGTTTCAACATTAGCTATATATCCTCCATCTAAACAGAAGATGATATATAATTTTTATTCCTAATCATTAAATCTTCTGCTTAAAAAATGTTAGTGATTTCCTATTAATTAGCTACACAACAAAAGCTAACTCTCACTTGGTACTGCCCCTCTGTAATCTTACCTCAACCTTCCTCCCCCACTACTCCAGTTATCACTCTTGGTGAACTTAATACCCCCTGAGCTGTTTCATCTAACACCTGCTCTGGTCCTCACCTCCAACATGCCACAGCCACCATCTCAGGGATATACATGGGACTTAATCATTACATAACGCCTGCATTGAGGTTTTAAAGCTGGTTCAATAATTGGTAATCCTACAGAATTTGCTGAAGATGTGAGAAAACGAAAAAGAATCAGGAATGTGATCAATGGTTTTGACTTAAGCAACTGGTAGAATGGAGTTGTGATTTACCAAGGTGGGGGAAAGCATAAAAGAACCAGGTATTTTGGGGGGAAGAGGGATGCGAGAATCACAAATTTGGATTTGGATAAGTTTGAGATAGCTGTAAGACAGTACGTAGAGATGGTTAGTAAGCAGATAAATGCCTGGATCTGAACTAGAGGTATGCATTTAGAAAATTTCAATACATGGAATTTAAAACCATGGAATTCAATGAAATCGTCCAAAGAGGGAATCTCTTGCTGAGCAGCAGAAGTATCAGGTCTGAGCCCTGCGGTTACACTAACATTTGGGAGAAGAACGTCCAAAAAATGACTGAGAAGCAATGGCTAATGAGGAAGAAGGAAAATCAGGACTGCGTGGTGTCATGAAAGTCACAGAAAGAAAGTATGCTAAGAAGAAAAGAATAATAAACTATGTCAAGTGCTGCTGAGAGCCTGAGTAAGTAAGATGAGGCCTGAGATTAACTGTTAGATCTGGCAAGGGAGAGGGGATGGATGGACTTAACACAAGTAGTTTGAGTAGCATGCTGGGGGTACAAGTTTGTATGGAAGGGGTTCAAAGGACATTGTAAGGAAAAGCAATCTACATAGTTCTTTGGGAAGTTATATTATAAACAAAAACTAGAAAATGTAGCCGAATTTGGAAGAGGATAAAAGGTCAAAGGAGGGTTTCTTCAAGATGAAAGAAAATACAGCATGTTTGGCTAATGATGGTTATGATGCAATAAAGAGAGAAAATGGATTCGGCAAAAGAGGGAGGGGGAAGTGGCAGTTAAGAAGTCCTTGAGAGGCTGGCATTATTCATTCTGCTGGGAAAATACTGAGTGCCAGGCCCCGATCTAGGCATCTGGGAGGCAGCAGGGCACAAAAGAAGCCAGGACTGTCCACCCACAGTGATGGCAGGAAAGGGTGAGCAGATGTCAGAAGAGACGCAAGCAATCTGATGGGCTTGGGTATGAAAGGACAAGTCTTTTGATTGTCGTTGTTATTTTCAAGGACAGTAACTGAGAGTGAAGTAGAGAAAATGGTGTTTGGAGATTTGAGAAGGTGTGAAGCTGGGAGAGGGGAAGAGTGAAGTTATGAGTTAATGTGGCAGGATTGCTGGGCAGCCCTGGATGTTGGAGGTCCTACATTTATAGTGAGACTGGCTAATATAACCTGGTGTTTTTCTCCAGCCTTGTTTAGCTAATGAGGCTTTAGTGCAGACCAGGGGGAGAGCTGGATCAAACTAGGGGCTAGGATTTCTGTGGAAAACTGGCAGGAGTGAGGGGTCAGCAGAGGTGAATGAGTGTGCAAAGAAGTGAATATAATGGTGGCCCTGGTAACATAAACTGGGAAAGGATGACATCACATGAAAAGGGTAGGGCCAACAGCTTAGAATTCCTCACGGGGTCAAGTAATTTTTGTAATGGGATTCTAGAGGGATTAAGCTGGAAAGATAGTAAAGGGAGTCCCCCTTGACTCTCCTTTTTCTCAAACTTCAGCAAATTCTGTCAGATCCACTTTCAAAATAAACCTAGAATCTCCACCACTGCCCTCCTGGTCCCAGTCCCCATCACCTATCTCCTGCCGGCATTACTGCACTAGCCTATTGACTTGCCTTTCTGCCTCCAGCTTCAACTCTCTATGGTTTTATCTCCATACAGTGCCCACACCAATGGCATTGAATCAGATCATGCTACTTTCTTCCTCATTTCCTCCCCTGCCTCCCCATCTCACCAAGGAATAACAAATCCAAAGTCCTTACCATGGCCAACTAGGTCCTATGTGATCTGGTCCTTGGTTATCTCCTACAGTCATTATTACCTCCCTCTCCTTGCTCACTGCCTGCACTCTGGTCTCTGGCTAGTCCCCCTACAGGATAACGTATTACTCTCCCCAGGCCTCTGCACTTTTCTTTCCTTAGAAAGCTCTTTCCACAGATGCTCACCTGCAGCATCCCTACAGTCCATTCTGAGGTGGCTCTGATGACCATCTGACAGCCCTTCTTGCACAATCAATCTAAAACAGCAGCCTTGTCACTCTAAAAGTCTCCTCATCATTGCTTTACTTTTCTTCATAACACTCATCACCACTTGATATTGTATTTTACTTGTTTGTTTAGCGTTCCCCTCTGATGGCATGGACTTTATCTTTTTCACTCGATGGGTCCTGAGAACCTACAACAATGCTTGACATAGCGGACATGCTGGGTAAACATTTACTGAGTAAATGAATGAATGAACAGGCTGTCCAAAAAGATCTCAGAGAACAACCTTATTCCAGTCCCCACTTTCCAGATAAAGAAAGTAATGCCTTGAAGGCCCAAGTGATGCATCCAAAGAAACACAGCTCATGGCAGAGCTGAGACAAAATCTGTCTCCTGACTCTGAGCATACCACCATCTCTTAACTTTATCTCCTGTCTCCCCTCCGTTCCTCACCATGCACACATCCACTCTTTGGATCTCTTGGTCCTTAGTACATCCTGCCTGTTGCAATAGTCCTACAACTATTCTTCTTATACACCATGTCCTTTGCCAACCCCTCCCCCATTCCCTCACTGCCCAAGTCAGAATTTCTTTTTCAAATGTTACTATATGACAAACACTTATTGTAGCATATAATATATATAAAACTTTTTATTCTGGTGAATTCTCTGTACCAGAGAACTATAAGTTCCTTGAGGGAAGTAGGGATATCTTATTAATCTTTGAATTTTGCAGTATCAGATGCATGCTATATACATTAAACATTTATTCTTCCTGGGGTGTTCCTCTCCAAGACTTCCGCCTGGCTCACTCTTTTAATCCCAGTCACCTCTTTGCCCAGGAAGCCTACCCCCTTTAATTTAAAATTGCGGCCTCTTGTTCTGCTTTATTTTACTCCTGAGCACATGTCACTCATGCAGCATCATTGCTTATTTGTTTTCAGTGTCTCACCATCAAATCAAAGCACCATCAAGGCCAAGGATTTCTTTTACTTGCTTCATTGTTACATTGTCAGCACCTAGAATAGTCCCTGGCACACAGGAGATGCTTAATAACTACTTGTTTTAAAAATGAATTATAATTCTGTGTTTAAAGTAGCTCTGTGTAGGAACACACTGAGGAGGGCCAAAGGAACATGTCAGGGTCCACACGATTACTGTTCTGGATGGACAGCCAGGAAGCATCAGCACATCACTGTGATGTGGTGAGTGGTGGCGAGTGTCACAGAGATTAATAAAGACTTCTGATTCGTGGTGAATATTTACTTAGTCGTAATCGCTGAGTAAATGATTCTAGAACAAACGAGCCAGCTAAGCAGCCTATCATGCACTAAACACTGCGTGGGGTGCAAATGAATAACCCTCACTCTGACCTGAAGGTACTTGAACACCAGGTAAGGTGAGGGACCCGTAGGAAGTGGGAGCAAAAGCACAGGACGTACAAAGGTAGCTTCCATACTAAATTCAGAAACTTTGTCACTGAAATTTTCCTCACTCATGCCAATAAGAGAAGAGTAGGTTATTAGAATTATAGACCAGATCAATTTTGAAATAGCTGCTTTTCCTATTGTAATAAAAAGACCTTTGTATAGCTCTTTCTCAACTTACGATAAGGTTTTCTCTGATAAATCCATCATAAGTTGAAAACGCTGTAAGTTGAAAATGCATTTAATACACTAACCTAGCAAACATAGCTTAGCCCAGCCTACCTTAAACATGCTCAGAACACTTAACATTGGCCTACAGTTAGTAAAATCATCTACCAGAAAGCCTATTTTATAATAAAGTGTTTAATAGCTCATGTAACTGATTGAATACTGTACTGAAATCAATACACTGATTGTATCCCTTTAGTGAATTCTTTGGATCCTGAACTTAACTTTCTTTAGAATAATTTTAGACTTAGAGAAACATTGCAAAGACAGTACTGAGACTTCCTTGTGTACCCTTCACCCAGTGTTCCCTAACGTTGACATACTACATAATCACGATGTATTTGCCAAAACCAAGAAATTAACGCAGGATAATACTATTAACTAAATAACTGACTTCAGGCTGATCTCACCAATTATTCCAATTTATATCCTTTTTCTGTTCTGGGATCCAAATCCAGGATCCCATGCTGAATTTAGAAGCCTTACCTTTTGATCTGTTTCTTCATCCTCGTCTTGATAATCATCACAGAGTGGACCGGAGCTGGCTGCAAAGGTGGGTCCCTGGGAGTAGTACTGAGAACTCCGGTAGCCATCCCGCCGCAACTTATCACATTCTGCAGAGGGTACGGGACAGGGAGGGGACAGAGGGCATTAAGAACCAGAATTTGCTTTCTCCTCTTTATTTATCTTTTCTAGTAATACTTCTCTAGGCATAATAAGATTCCAAAATAATAATAATAATAATTAATAATAATAAATGATAAAAAAGGGCTATGAATTAGTAAAGCAGCTACCACACACATGCCATGTTAATATACTTTGAAGGGATCACCTCTACATTGTACAACAACCCTCTGAGGCAACTTTAACGCAATTAAATTATTTACTTTGTAATGTTATGCAAGCAAGTTGTGGACTCAGAATTTGAACCTAGGTTCTTACTATAATTTCTGACACCTAACAGTTGATTATGTAATTCCATATCAAAAAAACACCAGCAATTCTCATGCGAGCTTTGTTTCCTAGACTGAGCAGCTGAAAGTGTCAAGAGAAATCATGGATTACAATGCTCTCATTTTGTTTTTACTTCTCAATTTAACTTTGATGCCAAACAGCCTATAATCACTGTGTGTAATTTAGCACGAAGCCGGGTGGCAGTCTGAGCTGCCTTCCAGTCCACGGAGGAATGGCTGGCACCGCCAAGTGGAAGGTAAGAAGCGGGCCCTGGAACCCAGGGGCACGGGGGCCACTGGCCACTCAGAGACCAGGGGTTCTCCTCAAGGAGGAGCCACTGTCCTGGTAACTCCTATCCGTGGGGGGGTGCGCAGCAAGAAGAGCTCTAATGGATATTTAAAGGCTCTGGACGGAGCTTTCCTGTTACCCAGACACCCCAGAGGAGCACCTGCCTTACAAAAGAATTTGCCACAGGGTTCCTTTAAATATCCAGCTTGCTAAAGGAGGGTGAAACATGTTTGGTTTGGGGAAAGTTTCCTCTTTGTACAGCTTTACTAAACCATGCACCTAATGGCACAGAACTAAAGTAGAACATCCTCAGAGTTCTCTCCTAACACTAGGATCTGTGCTTCTTCAAAGAGGAGAGGAGCAGTCGCTTTGGTGGAGATATAACAATTCTACAACTAGAGGATTAAAAAGATCCTCGCTCTCCTTTGCTACCTCACAGTGGGTGTGGAGAGAGAAAGTTTCCAACCCAGAACTAGAAATCAGATTTTTTTAAAAATCTCATGGAAATAGTCACGAGGATTTTTTAGAATCCAAACTAACTAAAAAATGTAGAAGTAATCAGAAGATAGCTAAACATGACTACTTCAGTTATTTATGGGCTAATTAATGTGTGGGCTGGGCTGGCAACCGCTCTTAATATTCAGTAAAATAAAAAATTAAAATTTCTGAAACTTCCAGAGCACATGTTTTAAAATGAGAATTTACTAACACTAACCCTTTTCAGTGAGAAGTATTTTCACATTTTTCTCAATATTTGACAATTTCTCTACAAAAATAAATGGTACAACTAGACCCTATACTCTCATTCTACAGAGATATTTTACATAAAGCATGATGACTAGTTTTCAAATGGTGTTCTATGCAGAGTTCTGGGATTCTGTAAATATTTGATTTTATTTTCTTTATCTTAAAGCTAACATAAAAAAATAACACTCAACTTCATGGTTTTACATGTCATTAACTTGTACTGCTAAGTTAATTTTTCCGTGGTCTAAAAAACTGAAGTCTCCTAAGGGTTCAGGGTGGACCTTGTAAAACAAACCAATAAAAACTATTACTACCTGCAACTACTTACCATGTAATTCAGTGCTTTCCAACAGCTATCAAACAAAACAAAATACAAAGTGAAGGCCAAGGCCCTTTTAAACTAAATCCTTTACTTGTTCAAAATAGTATTTTTCCCTCTTATTAACTGACCCTATGATAAGTACAAGTCTGAAATAATAAAATTTTATAATTTAAAAAAATGTGTTTTATGTATCAGGTACCATGTAAGACTGCATTTGAAAAAGATTCCTCTGCAAGGGACTGCTAAGCTAGAGCATCTAAAAAGGTGGTATTAGCTCTGATATTCTTGGCAATAATATTAAAAACATCCAAAATGCTATCATCAAAAAGACAACAAATAACAAGTACTGGCAAAGATGTAAGGAAAAGGGAACCCCCATGCATTGTTGGTGGGAATGTAAGTTGGTGCAGCCACTATGGAAAACAGTATGAAGGATCCTCAAAAAATTAAAAATAGAACTATTATACAATCCAGCAATTCCACTTCTGAATATTTATCTGAAGAAAATAAAAACACCACTTCTAAAAGATATATGCACTCCAATGTTCACTACGGCATTATTTATAATAACCAAGATATGGAAGCAGTCTAATTACCCACTAATAGATGAATGGATAGAGAAGATAGCTCACACACTCATACACACATAGGAATATTACTCAGCCATGAAGAAGAATGAAATCTTGCCATTTGCAATAACACGGATAGTCCTAGAGAATATTATGCTGAGTGAAGTAAGTCAGACAGAGAAACACAAATACTGTATGATTTCACTTACATGTGGAATCCAAAAAACAAAACAGACCAGAAACAGACTTATAGTTACAGAGAGCAAATGGATGGTTGCCAGAGGGGGGGAGGTGGGGGTTGGGCAAAACAGGTGAAGGGGATTAAGAGATACAACCTTCCAGTTATAAAATAAGTAAGTCACAGAGATGTAATACACAGCATAAGGGATATAGACAATAATGCTGTAATAATTTTGTATGGTGACAGTTACTAGACTTATTGTGTTCATTTTGTAATATATTTAAATGTTGATTCAGTATGTTGCACACCTGAAACTACATTGCATCAACTATACTTCAATTAAAATTTTTTTAATTAAAAAGAAATTAAAATAGCCAAATGACTTGATAACTGTTAAATCTTAAAAGACCAAAATACTGCAAAATTATTATTCATATGCTAAAAGCATGAAAGGCTGGCAATTATCACCTTTTATGCGTATCACCTTTTATGTCTAGTGTAAAAGACAATGCCATTTTCGCCCATGATTAAGTTCATGTCACAAAAACGTTCAAATAGTAGTATAACAAACAGCCTATCAAACGAAACATGAGGCTGGATCTAAGATTAAACGAAGCCATATAAATTTATGGCAGATGACCAACTTTTTTAAACTCTTACCAAATTTCTGAAATCTAGTAAACTCATCAAGTTCCATTGTCATTTATCTCATTCCAACTCGAGGGGAAATCTAGGAAAATTTCCTCTTGTCAAGTTGCAACGACTCTCGGTTTCTAAAACCATGGCTTTGTTCATTAAAAACTGAGTTTATTGTCTGTAGAGTGAGATGTAAGTGAGTACAGCCATCAATAAACAAAGACTTTTCAAACACTCAACTGACGGTAACAGCAAGGCAAAGCATAACTTAAAGCCAGGTTACACCAGCAACCACAGGCGGGAAACGAGATACTAAATGTAATAGAACCTCTTTCTTTAACACACACTCCTCTTGCAACAGAAATTTAGAGTAAAACCATGTTATTGTTCCCACAGTACTGCTTGGATAAAGGTGTCACTGTTTGTTGTATCCTCTGGTTTCCCAGCTACAAATTTCCTCCTCCTTCCTTTCTTGTCAAACTATTTTCTTTACTGCAAGAACAATGGGCAAACGTCTTGGGAGACCAAAGTTTTAAATATAGAAGCAAAAGAAAAAAAACCAAAAAGACCCAGTGTCAGAGAACTACATGGTCATCTAACCAATTTAACCATCTTGTGAATTTAATACTGCTTTGGCCTCCAAATCTTCATATATTAAACCATTCTTTAGACTTTCTGTTTTAATCTTTTAGATATGTTGAGACGGTCTGCTGCAAGAAGATTCAGAGTTATTGTCAAAATAATTTGCCCTACTAGAAATCTTTGATGAATTTCCACTCTCTGTTTTGTTCCAAAATGTACTGAATCAGTCACAATGAGCTAGAACATACAGTGGTCACAAACAGTTTCAAAATATCAGTGGCTTAATGTATAACGAGAAGATTCTTTCCTTCACAGTCATGCTGGGACCAGACAGAGGGAAATTCCTCCCCAACTTGGACTTGAACCATCACACAGCAGGGCGATGAGGATGTGGTGTGCTTCACACTGGCTCTTAGAACTTCTGCCAGGAGTAACCAAGGGTCACCTTGGCCAAAGGCGAGATGTGATAACAACTCTCAGCAGAGCTGTTGCAACTCTGCATATCAATGACATTAACTTTGATCGAGGGCTCCCTATGAATAAGCCACTGTTCTAAGCACTTTACACACAGTAAATCATCCACTCTTCACGCTGTCCCTAAGAGATGGGGATAATAATTATCCACATCCGACACATGAAAACCTAGAGACACAAGAAGAAACTTGCTCCAAATGGTGGAGCCAACATTAGAATCCAGACGCTCTGGCCCCAAAGCGGGTGTCCTTTCCTGTGAGTAACTGGCTTATGGTGAGAAACTGCCCTCCTCCATATCTCTCTGTACCACACTTAACAATGTACAAAATAACACTAGCCTTTATCTACCAAATCAGTGCATTCATTTCTGGGCTTTAGTACCCTTAAGCCCCTTCCTAGAAAGAAAAGATGTTAAACAAGTTCTATTATAGTTATTTTTCCTACACTTACGTTTTCACAGTAACAACAAAAACACTATGAGTGCAAAAATGAAATAAGTAAATGTTCATTCCAAAGAATGTTGGTATTTAAGGTCTACTAAAATTAATGTCAGAGATGGACTCTTAACTCTTCCTCAAAGGGAAAGCAGGTCTGTAGGTAAAAACACTACACATCTCATGCAGGCAATAAAAATATAGTAGACTCAGCATTTTAAGATGGAAAAGAAAATCCTTTGATCCCTTCTGGAAATTACTTTATAAATTCTTACATTAAAAAAAAATAAATTCTTAAATTTATACTAATTGTACATCTTAATATATAATGGATATTACCAACACCAGTTCCCCAATGCTCTTACAGATGATGGCAGCCCGGGGTTACTGGCCAGCACTGGCAGCCACCACGCTTGCAGGGAACCCCACTCACCGTGCTACTTCAGGACAGCTTAACCAACATGCATCCTTCCTCTGAGGTTCACTTCAAATCCTCTTCTCCACAAAGCTGTCTCTAGTAACTCCAACCTTCTACGCTAGGCTGAACTCTTTAATATTATAAAACGTATCGCATACTTCTCAGATCCTCTGCTGTGTCTCACAGAGTACAAAGGTTCAACTGATGTTTTTAATGAAAGAATAGCAAAGAAAAAAGGAGTAAGGAGGTATAGTTGCAACTACTGCCAAAGAAGTAGGATCATAGTTGCAAGAAGTCATCAGCCCCTAAGAGAATTCTCTTTTCTCCGTTCCTCGTATATTACAGCCCCAAAGCAAAGCACTTATCCGTCAAGTAAGAAGAGAAAGGAATGATAAAGGAAGCATTTAAAACAAGCACTGTTGCAGTAAAAGCCAGAGGGACCAGCTAAGAAGGCTGCTTTGTCATTTTTCGGGTTGTGCTGAGAGTGGTGGTGTAGACCAGGGGGGGTTGCTGGGAAGGCTTTGGAACTTTCAGGTCAAACGCACCATGCTGGTGTTTCACAGCAGTGCAGCATTTTAGATGCACCCTATTTTCCAATCTGAATGTGGTTTCTTTTTAACAGTATTAAATCTTCCATAATCCTTGTCCTACAATTCAAGGGCACAACAATTGGGAGGACTCCAGTTCCAAAGTCAATTATAACTAATGGTCATGATGTACTGCTTCAGTGAGGATGTCCTGTGATGAACCACAGCCTAAAAAACTCTTTTTTCAGATCACTGATTTTTAAAGCCATTGCTCCTGACACTTAATAAACATTATTTCCTAAACTGAAAGCCCTTGGCTGTCATGATTTGACTTGTGTTTAAAATATCTCAGTGGGAATTGAAGGAAAGCAGATATTGTACCTGTCTTCTGGATTATGAAACACAAGTGTTTAAGTTTCTGGTAGACCCAGGTTCCCATACTTCTATCCCAGGTTTTTATCATCAGATTATCAACAGCAGGGTCAAAAGCCAGTTCTGTTATGTATCTTTGCCCAGTACCAGAGGACTAAGAACCCAGGAGACGATAAATATGTTTAAAAGAAAATCAATAATCAGTTTCAATTCAGCAACTGCATCAGGTATTATGTAGCTAAAGAACCCAGTTTGAGCTTTCAAGCAACAAGCATGCAGGAAAAATTTACTGCACTCAAATACTATACTTTGTAAACATTACAGAACTTATTTTCTTAATGAATATTAAGCCAAAATGCATTTTAAAACAGAAGGGATTTGTCTTCTAGTACATTAATTTACTGGGTTTGGCAAAACTGAACAAGAAATCCATACTGATACTGCAGTTAAGATTGTTCCTTGCCAGTCATGTAGACTGGATTTTCCAAACTTATATTTGGATTTTCAGTAAATTCTTCAAAATAGTTGTACTTGGATTTATTTAAATTGTCTTCAAGAATCAACAACTTAGAACATAATTAAGAGACTATAGATGGTCAAATGTTTTTTAAGTTATTCAATTACTTGTAGCATACCAAGTGAGTTGAAAATTTATGTTAAATCTTAGACACCATGGGTTTTAATGGACACCATATTTTCAATGGATATTGTCCTAGATAATTTGATAGCAACTTTAAGTGACAGACTCCAAATACATATGCCCTTCTGGTTTAGTATACTGCCTTAGTGATTCATTCTTTTCTCCCCTCTCCCCTGAAGAGTAAGAGCTCGTATGCAGTTAGCTATACAGGAACACTTACAATGACGTTATTATATATGAAGTATTAAATCCAAATTTATCTTCCAATAAATGCATATTTGAGTCCGTAAGACTACCTCTTTAACAATCATCATGTCAATGAAACTTTGCACCCAGAGCACCATAAAATATAAAAAGATAAGGAGAAAATATATGGCTTTAATGATTATGCCCTGCCTCTCTAAAACTTCTGAGAGTACATATCTCCACTCTTAATGGTGCACAGAAGACAAACTGTTCCAGGTGCTACAGTATAACCTACTTAACAGCGGGTAAGAAGGAAGAGAGGGCCAATCAGAAAATATGCCAACCACCACCCACGTGTAAAGGAAAAGGAAGCTTCCCTGAAGGGAATGAGTCAATTTGTTCAAGTAACCTTCTGCAAACAGCCAGGGAGAGGAATGGCGGTCATCAAGAACTCACACTCTGAGGGTGAAGAGCTGTGTGTTCCAATCCCGGTTTACAATGAGTTGAAGGTGAAGTTGAAGGGTACGTCCCAACTTTCAAGGTGCTTACAGTTTAGCTGACTGATTAAACAAGTTCACAAGACAGTCTACGGAGCAGTGGTTCTCCCAACTAAGGTGCATCAGAATCCGCTGGGGGCTTGTTAATCACTTTGCTGGGTCCACTCCCACAGGCTCTGATTCAGTGGGTCTGGAGTGCGGGCCCCGAGAGCTTGCACTTCTAAGTTCCCGAGTGGAGCCCTTGCTGGTCTGAGAGCCACACCATGAGAAAAAACGTCTCAGAGTCCAGTAAGCAGCCACAGAGAAGCAGAAATAATATGAAAGGTGGTGGACATGAAAGCCATTTGGGGTAGGCATGGAAGTCAAAGAGGAAAAGTCCTCCACTCAGAGGAGGTATTCGGTGAGGCTCCCGAGGAGGGAAATGGAATTTTCATAGTTTGAGATTTCCTACATATTCCTGAAGTGAGAAATGCTAAAAGACCCGAGGGGACAAGAGGATTAATCTGTTTCTTCTATTATGTCACAAAGGGTCCACACTCACCAACAGAATAACTTGAGAGGAAGACAGGATATAAGGAATGAAGAAGAATTTAGCTGAGAGGGTACAGATCACCGATGGAGGGGGAGAAATGCTACAGCCAGTATCTACTTTTGGTTCCTAAAGAATACTGTTTTGTTTCAGAAGCAGCTTTAATTTTGCTACTGTAGAAGTACCTGGTGTCAAGATTCCCTTCAAAAGCTTGAAGAGTTCTTGCTTTTATTTGAATGTCCTAATTCAGCTCAGCTTCCAAGAATGCTTCCTGCTTCAGGCCCCTTCCACCTCTCACCTGATTCCTGCGGTCATCTCCACCCAGTCTCCTGCTCACCTTTGATTCCTTTACTGTAAACTTTTAACACAGAACCAGACTGAACCATTTAAAAACAATGAGTCAGATCATGTCACTCCTGAGCTCAAACCTTTCCACTGGCCTCCCACGCCCTGAAAGTAAAAGCCAGCATCCTCCTAATGGTGCCAAAGCCTGACACAATTTACTCAGTGTGGGTGGTGAGCAGGTGCTCAGGGAGTTCACTGAATGAATGAACGATCAGTACTTGAAAGGGTACTGTGATTACATGATCGAGGGGCTGTTTCCATTCCTCATCCAGATGCATTTTATCCTTGACCACATTTTCCATTTTAATGAACGCAAGGCATGTGACCTGCCTTCTATCTGGCACACCAGCCATGTCATCAGTGTTTATTAAGCACAACTGGAGGGTATGGGTTAGGGCCAACGTCAATATAGAATTTATTCAGGGAGGAGACCCAATCATATGTTCAGGAAAAAGAGGGTGAGGGGGGAGCAGGTAGGGAGAGGATGAGACAGGGAAGATGATGTTCAGTGCTCTAGCAGGGTTATCTCTCCAGAAACACTTGGTCTCAGTAGAATTTCATGGACATGGACCAAATCCAGTGTTAAAAAACTAACTGCATCATGGGCAACTCTAGTCGGATGGAACAGATGTCAGAGGAAAGCTTCATCTTCAGAGAAAGCTCCCAGAAAAGTTTTGGGAAGGAGTGAGATGGAAGAGGGATGGTGAGAAGTGCTGCTTCTGAAATGGAGGGGTTTTGTCAAGGGACGGAGAAAACTGACTGGCCAAGTGCCCAATTCATAGGCCTGCAACTGACCATAGCACTCTTCCAAGTGACTCTCATTTCAATGGACTTCGTGTGTTTGGAAATAAAGTGGTCAGGATGGGGAAGGTGGAGTCCCATGGGAGAAAGTACACCGTAAATTGTGTCATCAGCTCAGCAGTCACACAGGAAATGACTCTGCTGACTAATATACTGAAAAGGCATTGAAAAGATTCTTTTCCCTCCATATCCTGGGACCAGGATCTCCTGCACCGACATTAAACACCATAGGCAATCTCATTTATGCACACAGGCACCCCCCAAAAAGGTCATTCTGATTGATATTCTCTCTCTATGATTAATTCCTATTAGAGTGGAATAAAAACCTCCCAAAAAACCTTAGGAATTAAATACTAAAACTTACCCCATTGGTCACTATATATAAAAATGGATTTTAAAAAGTTTCTTCTGTATAGCACAGGGAACTATGTTCACTATCTTGTAATAATCTTCAATGAAAAAGAATATGAAAAGAAATATATGTAAGCATATGCGTGATATGCGTGACTGGGACACTGTGCTGTACACCAGAGACTGACACATTATAACCGACAGTACTTCAATTAAAAAAAAAAAAAAGAAAACTTACCCCATTGGATAAAACTATTTGCTAGCTTTATTTTTCATGGCCAACCATGGAAGGAATTATTCCTCAAATGTTATTTGCCCATTGCAGAAAACTGGTTTTTGACATTTCTTCCCTTCACATCCCCAAATTCGCTTGAGGAGACTTGAAGAACTAAAGCTGATTTAAATTAAGATGAAAGCTTTGGATGCCCACGATTAAGGTGAGTGTACTATGAGTGTGCAAGCTCGAGATGAGCACCAGCAGGGCACCGCCAAATAGGAGGTGATCTCTCGTCACTTTAGAAAGAAAGAGCCCTCTCCCTGGCAGTGGTGAAGCAGCACCAAGGTGATTCAGTACCAAATAGCCTGCAAAGGTTCTACACCAGCACCAGGGACTTCAGTTGTACAGTGAATGGTAACAAGCCTTCTCCACAGTACTTTCAATGTAGCAGCTTTATGCAGCCCCAGGCAAAATACAGCAGCCACTCAAGTTACTCACTTTAGCAGGAATTGAAGTGGAATTGCTGAAAAGGCAGCCTGGCCATGGACACAAAAGCAAAACAAAAAGCCTTTTGTTTAAACAATCCGCGGTGCTTTGTGAAGACCTGGATCATTTATTGACTGTCTTTGCTATTCTATCTTTTGTGTGTTGCTTACTGTTAAAAAAAAAAAAAAAGGCAACATGTCTCTTTATCTGCTAAAAAAGCAATGATTGTTGCTTCTTCCTTTGCTATTGCATCTGACTTCCCTCTCTCAGGTCAACTACTCTTTCAAGGTTGCCATACTCAGAGTAGTCAGTATTATAAAAAATGTCGTGCGCCATCAAATCCAGTAAGAGAAGTTAAACCTCCCCTTTTGTAAATCATTCCATTCTGTTAATTCCTTATTTTTGTCTTTGCTCTTCTCTTTTCTCAATAGAGAATTTAATCCATTGTTTCATCAGGTTGGGCAACTTTCCTTAAGGACAAAAATTCCAAAAGAAACCTAATTAAATGCCAAACATTACAGTAAGTCTTTAATAACATTAGCAGTTGTCTTTGAAAAGTCAACCTAGTTAAATTCACAAACACTGAACAAGAGAGCTCCAAAGGAACTCATCCTTCTCCCCAAAGCACTAGCACCATAGTGGGGGCCACATTTCTATCAAGCCTCCAAAATCCTCTAGGAAGCAACTTCAAGGTTTCTTTTGCTCCATCTCCAAATCTGTGTCTAGGAGTTGCAAGTTGAGACCTGACCTCTGCCTGAGCCCAAGTTCACTGCCTGCTGCCTCCTCCGGGGACGTGCTCTCATTCTCTCTTCATTTCTACACTCTTTTCTCCTCCTGTGGGCTCTTTTGTCTACAATTGTGTTTTAATCCACTCTAGTTTGTAAAATAAGTAATAATACTACCTCTAGCCTGCCACCACCTCAAAATACTGTCCTTGATCTCCTTGCTTTGTTGACATCATTTACTCTATTTCTTAAAAAGATTACTTGTATTATTTTTCTGCTTATAAAAATAATTCTTATCTTGTGAAATCTGGCTTCTTAAATCCAGAGACCTCCTTGAAACTGCCCACCGCTAGCTGCCCAATGACCAATTCCGTAGCCTTTCTTGCAACTCCCTGCCCATCCGAGAGGACCCTGAGGACTGCTCCATCCCGATTTATTTTCTTCTTCCACAGCTACTCTTTTACTGACTTCTTCCCGGCCCCCAAAGTTAAAGCCTTCCAGGCTCAACCTTCACGACTCCCCTCCCTGCGTTCTCTGCACCTCAATCTCCTCACCCCCGCTTTGACTGATCTTCCTCGTGGGTTCTAGATGAACTTTCTAGGACCTCCACAAACACAACAGTATCTACAGCTCCCCACACTGGGGTCACACAAATGACAAGCAAAAGTCCTGCTCCCTAGGGCCTTACTGTCAGGTGGGGAGGTAACCGTGTGAACACAATGACACAGCGTATCATGAGCAGTTTAAGGGAGGCAGCTGAGGTTCTGTGGGGACGTGTGGAAAAGTGGGGAAGGGATGGCCAGGTCTGCCCTGAGGAGTCCAGGAAAGCTTTGTGGGAACCCGAGTATCCACCAGATGACCCTTACAAGGGGTCAGGAGTTGGGCGGTGAGAGGTTGTGGTTCAGAAGGGAGAGGAGGTAGACTGGGACATGCAGTGGAGAGAAAGGGAAGGCAAGTCCAGCTGCATTCCAACGGAAGGACTTTATTCCTGCATAAGGGCACAAGGTCAGGACCATGCGCAGAGGAGCAGAGAAGCATGGGGGAGAAATGATTCGGCCGGTGAGGCTGGACTGACAGGGTAAGGTCATGAAGGTTCTCAGATGCTAAGGAGATGAGATTTCATCCTGCCAGTGATAGGAAGCTGGTAAAGAATTTTTAATGAGAGGCATGATCAGATTTATGTCTTAAAGACAACACCCAGGGACAAGGGTGAGGCTCGATGATACCACCACTAACAGCCTTGTTAGTCAGTTATTCATACTCATCTCTTGGACTAGGTTAAACTGGGAGGGCAGCCACGTCACTCAGCTCTGACTGGGCTGTAATGCCCAGCCCAGTGCCTCACTTGCTGGATGCTCTTAGACATTTTTATGCCAACACGAACTTAAATTTTAGATTTTAGACAACTCAGTTTGTCAGGACTTGGGTTCAGCTGTAAATTATATCTCTGTGTCAATAAACTTCACACATGTCACCCTTAAACAGTTAGGCACCAAGAGGCCAATCAGAATTTTGGAGCTTAGAAGGGAACTTGGAGATCACAAGTTGTTTTCCGCAGGAGGAAGCTAAGTAGAGGAATGGGATGTGATTTTCCAGCGTTCTCAGGCAGCACTGGAATCAGAAGTCTGGTCTCCCATCTCATTTTTCAGAATAGTTGATGACAACAGAACAAGAAGTCAATGCCCCGGTGGTTTAGGAAAGACAATTACACATCCTATCTCTGTTCAGAGGCTTTTCCAGAATAATGAACCACTCCCCTTCCGCTGCCCTCAATTCTATGCCTATTTTTGTTTAAACTAGAAAATAAGTTAAAATTCTCTATGAATGAGTGTAAGTTAATGTTTCTTACTTATACAAAAATTAAAGATAATCTTTCTTTAACCACTGGCATTCCTTCACCTCCTTTTACATATTTTATCAAAGGATTCTTCAAGAAGAATGCAAGTAAAGAACTAAGAAAAGGGTAAACTGGCTGCAAGTGCTAAATCATTGGTATGTTTAATATTTCTAAGCCCTTATCTTTCTTTTTCCTCTGTCCCTTTTGTGACCTGTGTCTTATTACTATTATTTTTTAAGTCTATTGAGGTATTAATGACCTGTTTTAGCCCTAAAAATATGCACAAATGCTGGAAGGATGAAACAATGGTTACAGATACTAGTTACACATGATATCTCATGATAAAGCTTCCTTTCTTTTCTCTCCTACACATATTTGAATTTTAATGAAATCCGGGATGAGTGAAGAGACGATTTCATGAGCAAGAGGGAAGCCAACGACTTGAGGCATCCATGAGCTACTGTGCATTCCCTCATTGGCTGAAGAAACAAAGTCTGCCTTGAGCCCTTCGATGCCCAGAGTAAGCCCTGTCCCAGTGACCTTGCTGCAAGTTGAAGGCAGTTGAAGAGGCGTAGAGATGGGCCCTCAGGCTCTGAGGTCAAAACTGGCCAGCATGGGCAGAGCAGGAAACCCGAGTTTGAGTCCTGGCAGAGTCATCTATCAACTGCAAAGTCACTATAAACTAATCCCTCAGGTTTGCCTGGCCTTGGCTTACTTACCTACAAAATGAAGAAGGACTTTATTCACCAGAGGAACAGGGAGGGCCCTTCTGGCTCCAGCATACTGAGAGTCTTTCAGAGGTTGATGGGGAGGGGGAAGAAAGACATCTTGCTCACGTGGAAGAAACGAACCTGTCACGTGTCTGTGGTTGTCACTGCCATCTGAGGATGTCCCGTTCTGGTCCTCTCTCCCTCCTCCCCACTTTATGTCTCCGGGGCATAAGGGCTGGGAGGGAAAGTGCCACCTACATCATGACAGCCACTTGGGAAAGAGAGCTGACATTTCTACCTGTAATCCACAGCACTTAAAATGCACCCTTCCCTCCAAACACCTACTGCTTCCACATTGAGGGGCAGGTACTTTGAGATACTTTATATAAATAAGTTCATTTTATTCCCGTGAAAAAAGATATTACGATCTTTACAGATGAGAAAACAAACTCAAATTGTCAAAGAGACAAACTCAAAATTAAGCTCAAATATTATATTCCTAGTACATACCAGAGCCAGATTGTGAACCTAGATGTGACCCGTGCACTTTTCATGAAACCTGGCCTTTTCCTATTAGAAAGTAAGAACAACAGGAGGTTTCAGAGAAACCTGGCTGGAGCTACTTGGAAACCTTGTCCATAATTTTGAGATACAGACCATTCTTTAACATTAAACAGGTTAGTCTGTACATATACACTCTATTGTTTTAAATCACTTTGTACAAATAGTCATTTCTTCACAATGTAAATCCTCAATTCCAATCCCTCCAGATATAATACATTTAACCTCCTGACTTTGAATTAACACAGGCCAGATCCAACGCACTCCTCCCTGTGCTCACACCTCTAATTCTAGAGCTACAGAGCGGGCTGACCTAGTAAAATGTATTTCTTCAGGAAAGAGAGCTGTGACTAGAGAACATTTCTAATATCAACAACAGATGCTCTGTGAACTAACTCAGGCAGGAGTTACACAGATACAGTAACCAAACTGCACAGTAAATGTACTGTGAGAAATTATGTTTCTCTCCCAAGTTGGGCTTTTTGGGGATGAAGCCTTAAAAATAACATGTCATTATTTCAGCCTGTAATATGCTTATAATTGTCAAATGAGGCCAACAGGTTGTAAAGAAATAAAGCCTGAACCTTTCACTGAGCCTGAGCACACCTACCCCATCCCACAGGTTCCCTTTTCCCATCGAACTGGGGTCCTTTTAACACAGCTAAAAACTATCCAGATAAAAATTTAGTCAGATAAGGTTATTCGTCATCACAACTAACGCTGATGAGGTTCATGAAGGGTTCGAACAACTATGGAAATTAAAACAGTAGAATTTTCCTGGAAATTCAGTAAAAAGCTGAGTGAATTCTTTATGGATCCATCTTCAGAAATTCACTGCTCATTTCTGCCAGATTTCCTGTGGAGCCAGTTATCAAAATACCCTTTTTAACTCTTGGAACATGTTTGTATTGCTGTTAGCAGTAAATTATTACCTAAATCTCTAGCAACCAAAAAAAAAAAAAAAAAATCAACAAAACCAAATCATTTGATCTAGGAGCATGGCTACCAAATTCTATCAAATTCTCCAGAGACTTGCCCCCTACAACAAATACAAAAGATCTCTGCTTCGTTTGGACCAGAATGGAAGCCACCGGCTCTGGGCACTCCACAGGCCACTTTATACACTGTGAGAGCCCGCCGCCCCTCCAGTGGGGGATGGGAGAGCGGGGCTCTCCCAGTCCTTTTCTTTTCTGGCTGACTGAGCTCTCCCCCACGTGCCCAGTGTACCTCATACACATCTCCACTACACTACTGTCTGTTTACTTCAGTCCTGACAAAGACAGCAAGCTCAGCTCTTTAATGTTACGGACCCACAACCTTTAGTCCATTCATTTATAAACTGCCATCACACAGAATTGATTCTTAAATATGTATTAAGTTCTGTCTATTACCGACCTTTATATATTCACTCAAGCTTAGCTTTTTCATAAAAATATTTTCAGTAAACCCATGCCTTCCTCAACCACTCTACTGACTCATAAACATTTCTGCATTACTTTAAAACAAGCAAATGTTTACAACACTTAGCTATTAATTTATTAGTACTCACTGTATCATTCAACTCTGCATGCAGCCACTATGGAAAACAGTATAGAGATTCCCTAAAAACTAAAAATAGAGTTACCATATGATCTATCAATCCCACCCCTAGGCATATATCTGGAGAAAATTCTAATTCAAAAAGATACATGCACCCCAATGTTCACAGCAGCACTATTTACAATAGCTAAGACATGGAAGCAACTTAAATGTCCATCAACAGATGACTAGATAAGGAAGATGTGAGATATATAGACACACACACACACACACACACACACACACACACACACACACACACAGGAATACTACTCAGCCATAAAGAGAGAAATAATGCTATTGCAGCAACATGGATGGACCTAGAGATTATCATACTAAGTGAAGTAAGTCAGACAGAGAAAGACATATACTATCACTTATAATGTGGAATCTAAAATATGACATAAATGAACCTATTTACAAAACAGAAACAGACTCATAGACATAGAAAACAATCTTATTCATTTCCTAAGGGGGGAAGGGGGTCGGGGAGGGATAAATTAGGAGTTTGGGATTAGCAGATACAAACTACTATATGTAAAATAGATAAACAACAAGGTCCTACTGTGTAGCACAGGGAACTATATTTAATATCCTGTAATAAACCATAATGGAAAAGAATATACATATATATGTATGTATAACTGGATCACTATGCTGTACACCAGAAACTAATACAACATTATAAATCAACTATACTTAAATTATTAAAAAAAAAAAAAGGATGAGGTTTCAAATGAACTTGGACGGACAATCTTATACAACATCATGCTTTATACAGTGCCATATATTCAGGGACTGGATTTTTTCTTTTTAATCTTCACTGATAGTAAGGCAATGGATACTCTGCTGTGTTTATTTCAGGTTGCTAACATGACATAGGGGAAGTGGTATGTGGAGTTCTGCACATGTGATTAAAAGTAAATAAATGAAGAACAAAAGAACTCAGATGTCCTTTCTCGTTTCATCTGTCTCAGCCACTGTTCTCCAAGTTATCAGTCATCTAAAATCTCTTCAGGTGCATTTAAATCCAAACTTTAAAAGTTGTGCTCTAAGAATTTTCCAAACTTATTAATTTTATTAATAGTAAATCCCTTCGATGAGCCATTTTAGGGCATTTAAGCAATCACTAAAGCATTTAACTCTTCAAAATAAAATTTAAGTGTAGGCAAAACCAGTGGTGATGATATTTTATAAGTATCTACTGAACAGTCCAAAAGAAAATAAAATCAGGAAAATCTATCTACAGATGTGCTGTGTTCTGAGGGAAGAAAAGAGAGGCTCTAATCTGGTACTTGAAATACATGAAAGAGGGAGTGAAGCACAATTTCCTGCAGACTGATCAAAAAAAGGCTGGGCCTGGATTTTCAAACTCACATACACCTTCCCGAAGCATTCTCTACAAGCCAGACCATGCAGAGCAAAAGTGCTCTGTTTTTTGGAGCTTCAAGAGAAATGTTAACAATGGTACTGCCTCAGGGGTTTGTCCTGGGAACCGTGCCATTTAATATTCTTATTAATTCTTTGGTGGAGGAAGGTGAGCTATAAGTAGAGAAGCTCTTTGTCAAAATGTACTAAAGACAAATCACTAGGAACAGAAAGGGTGTAGAAGAAATTTTGGTTGGATTTAGGTACGTCATGAAGGCAACAGAGGTCAAAGTACACACAGAAGAGCCCAACTAACGTGATTCTTCTTATTTAAGCTTACAGTCACGAAATATGTAAGTTCCTCAGGCTAAATGAGAAAGGGAGCTCATAATGTCCCCCTTTCTGGACAGTCTGATGGCAATACTGTAAGATGCAAGATAAGATACAAATGACACATAAGACTGTGAGATACACACGAGATAATCGAAGCATTACAAAAGATTACATGAAGAATTAGGCCATGATCTAAAATGTTTGTCTAGTTCTGTTCAGAACCCCAAATCTACTGCGAGTCTATGACAGCTATTCCTTGTCTAAGCAGAAATTATGTGCTTTCTCTAATTCTAATGCAGCAATTTTGGCCACCTTTCTTGAGTATTTCTCACAGTGTGATTTGCACTCTAGATATAAGTATAAATTTCTCAAGAGCCAAGACCCTGCCTGTGAATCTGCATTTCTGCCAGAAAAATAGATTTCCAATGAATGGTTGTTAAAAGCAGCAGTTAAGAACGTGAGCTCTGCAGCCTGAGACTGTCCAAGTTTAAATCACGGCTCTACCATTAAGAAACTTTGAGATCTTAGGCAAGTTTCTAATCTTTGTGTCTCCGTGTTTTCATCTATAAAACTGGCATAGTAATGATTTGTAGTAGGATTACGGTGACGATTAAAGGAGATAAGACGTGCAATGGTTTAGAATAGTACTTGGTATATAGTTGAGTGTTTAACAAATATTAGCTAGCAATCACAGTAGTCAGACTAACAGTACAGTAATAAATGATTGATATACAAGTAAAAACTATCATAAAAATTAGAGGGGTCCTCATGCTGGATTTCCCTTGATTCAGTAACAGTATTTCTCCCAGACTTAAGTCTTTTACAATTAGATAAAATATAGGCTGCACAGTTAAATTAAATTTCAGATAAGCAGAACAGCACTTTTTTAGTATAATTACATCCCAAGTAGCACGTGGTAGGAGCAGCATCTGGTAGAACCACAAGGCTGCTTTGTTGTTTTAAGTTTCTGAATCTTAAAAGTCACTTCTTCCTCTTTTAAAGAACTTCCTCCCTTCTTTATCACTTTTAGGAAGCCCTCTTTGCCATGCACAGACTCTTCTTAACAACAGCAACAAGTTGAGGTAAAAAGGAGAATTTTAAACGAGATACAGGCGCACAGTCTTCCTGGATCTCCCACTGGCCACAGCGCACTCTGCTCACCTGGGCTTAAATTAGGAGCCCAGTTGGGTGCTGCCCAAGTTCACATCAAACCACTCTGCTCTCCTTCAAAGTCTATATACATGTAGGACCCCTTTCCACCCACCTTGAACTAACTGAACAAACCATTTCAAAGTACTAGCTTTAACAATTTTGCTTTGAATACTTCACAATGGTTTAAAAAAGGCAGTGGAAAATTTTCCCATATCAGCAGGGGTTTGTTTATTTTGATTAAATTAGTACTGATGGTTTAAACATGCTAAAGCATTTCTAGCCCAGAATGGGCTTTTTGAAGATAGATTTGCATATCTGGAAACAGGCAGCTTTCTACAGAGACCAGGACATATTAGGCATATATTAGATTGTAAGTATTTACAGTATCTTATAAAGACACAGCACACTGTATGCTCGTTATAAATAGTCTTGCTTTACAAAGAGCAACCAAATCTATGCTTTCAATTCTAACAGTCAGTAATTCAAGAACATCAAGCTTGCAAGGTGCCATCTTACCCCTCAATACTGATTTGAGGTTGAGCTTGGCTTGGCGGTGCAGGTCCTCAACGCAGGGGGGTCTCGTGGTGGGAAGGAACACATTCTCCTGCTGGTGCCACGGAGCTGTGTAGTGGACTGTCCATCGACTTTCCTCATCTAGGTTAGAAACAGCTGTAGAAAGAAAGGCAGAATACATTCAGATGTCAAATGAAGCTTCATTGGCTCCAAATGTGTTACATCAAGATGCAGTACCTAGCACATCCACAGGTAAAGGCCAACAAGGGAAAAATGCAGCAAATTCTGATTAAGATTCAATCTTAAACTCCAGGGTCCTTCCCACAGTGTTTTGTCTGTTTGCTCAGTTAATTGCTTCCCAGCATTTTAAACCCTCCTTCTACTCCAGTGTTAGAAAATGATTGACAAAATTGATAAAGACCTCCAATTTTGGCTTCAATTTGCCATGACAAATATTTGTTATTCAATTGTACTATGTCATCGCATTAGTAAATGCTAGATTGTCAAGACAGAAACAAATTTTTGACTAAGAAGTTGGGACCAATTCTTTCCTCTCTAAAGTATTATTTTAAAACATCACTGTTATAAACTCAAATTTTTAAAAAAATTAGCATAAACATTCAATGTAATACATTTAAATGGCATATCTAATTAAATTAGAAATCAATTTGTGCTACAAAATTTTCTCTGCATTTCTTGCTTTCATGGAATATTTTTACATTAATTTTTTTTTTTTTAGAAATTCCAATGCAATTGACTTTTCCCAGCCAGCATAATCCAATTCAATTGAATTTTCCCAACACATAAGAGATGAGAACATGGGGGGGGGCAGAAATCACAGGTAATCAGGAGAGAACACTAAATCTCTTGTGATAATTTTCCTTTACTCCTCTTGGGATCACTTTGTCTATTTCATTTTTCCTGACAACACAACCCAAGATGGGGTACCAATGGATCATAATGTGAAGCTGACAGCACCAAACAAATGCATAATTTTTTTAATACCTCATATATAAGTGCCACTGTAAGCGAGGCATAGGAGAGACTAGAGAAGTTTAGGAGAAGGACCTTGTGCTGAGGCATTTATTGGGGGCTGACAAGTCTTGACACCTGTAAAACCAGCAGATATAGAACTGTGAGTCAGGGGCGAGCCTTCCCCTAACTCTGACTTATGCCACAGAGTGCACACTGGACATACTCATTTCTACAACATAGTACGTCCCCGGAAATGAGACCATAAAGTAGATTCTCACAACAAAATGAACAGGCATGTGTGAACCTGCCTATTTGAACATATTTAAAATTAACTCAATGTACGTAATAACACAGCTATTATAAAGATCAAATGAACTAATAAATGTTGTCTTAGCTTATGAAATAACTCATGGAAAGAATGGTTGTGGCAAGAACAGTGAAATTACTCAAAAGGAGCCCCTGACCTTTAGAACCATCGTTGAAAAGGAACATGGCCTTTCTTGGTCTCCCTGGGAACCTGCCCACCCCATGTACCCTGGGGTAAGGTCAGCACTCACCCTGTATTCCATCTTCTCTACAGCTACTGAATTCTACAAGCCTGCCTTTAAATAATTCATTTCTTAAATCATCCCATCTCCAGTTTTAAGATTTGAAAAAGTTGTCGAGAGTAAGTTCTAAGAATTCTCATCACAAAGAAAAAATATTTTTTATTTTCCTTTTATTTTGTATCTATATGAGCTGATGCATTTCACTAAACCTACTGTGAGAATCATTTGATGGTGTGTAAGTCAAATCATTATGCCATCTACCTTAAATGTATATAGTGCTATGTCAACTATATCTCAATAAAACTAGAAGGAAGAAAAAATTTTAATCATCCCACCCTCTCCATAAATTGCTAAATGGGAAAATAAGAATTAGACATCAAGTTTAAAACAGAAGTGTCCTGTGTGCTTTCTGCTTTTAATGTTTGCTAAAAGCAGCATGTAAATTAGGCTCCTGGCATTTCACATAATCTCTGTTGAACAAATGTTTTGCATGGTGCATACATAGAACTATCAATCTTAATATATAAAGTCCATGGAGACCTGACTTAGCTCTTAGTTATGTATCTGAGAATCTTGCACAGGATGGAACTCAACAGATGTCCCCCACAGAGCAGCTCAGTTAATGACAATGTTTTCCGCTGATGTCCATTTATTTGAAAGACTGAATTACCATACTTCATCGTTGGAAAATACTGAAAATTGAAACTCTTCCTATTTGCCAATTACAAATCAAATTCAAGTAATAGGATTCAAGTCCGTGTAATCGCACCATCAGCCCCACCGTACAGCTATCAACTGGCTCCCATGAAAGAACAGTTGTCTCTCCCCTGGTGTATCTCACTCTTGCCAGGGCAGATTTTAATCAGTCCATCCAAAGAACCTTTGACCCAGAGAGCTGCAGAAATAAGCCCGGAGTGCTGTTCTTTTGCTTTCTCCAAAGTTTCTCTTACCAGTGCTCCTTGGCATTTAAATCCATTGGTCCAAAAACTAAAGTAAAATAAACCAACAACTAGATTAAAAAAACCCCACGTATTTATGAAAAAAATACTTTCTAAAGAATGAAGGAGCACCTGGATTAAAGAAACTTAAACCAATGGTAAGTACACAATGAAGCCACACCACAAAAGCTGTGTCCTTTACAATGACCAACGTCTAGACGGAGCCTGTCCTTGAGCTCTTAAACACCTAACAAAGAGTTCCAGAGAGTTTTAGAGGATTATCCCCACCAAAAATATGTGGTACGTTACCGAGTCTCCTCACATGTAGCCAAAGAATCAAAAACCATACACTGTACATCATGGGAGACATAGAGTAAACACAAGGGTTCCCCCTTCTTCAAAGGGTTCCCCCTTTTGAGCTTCTCAAAAGAAATGAATTCGCCTAAAATCTCAACCATAAATAAGTAAGACATGCTAAAGATCACATAATTCTGCCCTAGAGTTACAAAAGTCTGAGGCATTTGAACAACTTGATATAGAATGGAGTTTAAAACATGCCAATTATGCTGTTTCACACTGTTAATTCCGTCATGCAAAAGGGTGAAGTCGTCTATAAAACACAAACACGCACGCTCACACACACTCACATACAGTCGGGAGAAGAGAAACTACTTACTTTTCTTCTTAAAAAGCTTAATTAAAGACTTGATCTTGGTATTAATGAAGACCACCATTTCCAGGATGTCTACATAGGGCTTAGAAATTTAAATCACATTAAAAGCTCAGTCCAGCAGACAGGTGGCAAGCGGCTTCCTTCTGCTCCAGATTCTAACTTTCTTCCTCTGGTCTCGAGTCCTTAGACATCTGACTGGGCTGATGTAACTTGGAGGTTGAGCTTATTGTCAGGCAGTTACAAACCATTAACAGTCCTTGAACCTGAAAAGCTCCCACTGAAACCTAATCTTTAAGGCTGAGAGCCGCCAGTGACAATGGGTGCGGGTGCGGAAAGAAAGAGAAAGCCAGTCACAGTTCTTATTTGCATGATAGCCACATCAGTTTTTCTGCCTTGGTGCTCAATTATTCAGTTTTCTCCCCAACAAGGAAGAAGTTTCTCCTCTCTGGAGTCAACAAAAATAGCGCAAATTTTCCTTTAGGGAAGTTGAGGTGAAGCAAATGTGTTCCCCATTTTCACTGGGCCACTATGAACATCCAGATCGTTTTACTGGAGCTGACAAGTCTTAGAGCCAGTCTGTGTTGATTCTTTGACTCTCCAGTTAAGTCAGGAATTTGAACTGATTGAGGAGGGAAAAAGGAGCCAAACTATTGTTTCCTGGCCACGCCCCCAGGCTCTGCCTCCCACACCAAAGGAACGTTTGCAAACAGTAAAACTTTACAATAGGATCTCCATGGAGCTGTAAAAGATGACTTGATTGCATTTTCGTGCAAATTAGTACGCCCTGTCTTCTCACCCAGTTTTTTTTTCCTTTGCCAGTGATTGAGAAGCACATTGTCGTTGTTGCAAAGGGTAATTTTGTTTGCACCAAGCTGCCACAACTCTCACCCCCCCACCACCAACAAAACTCTTTCCCTACTCAAAAGGAGAAATTAGATGATAAAGTACTCTAATCATTTAAATCTGTATTTTAAGTTTAATTATCATCTAAGAGCCAGGTTTTAAAAATCCCACATCAAACACCCACCATGGGAGAGAAGAGGAGTAATTTCATACAAACATTATTTGAGTGTCTCTTTAACCTGAATACACCGTACTGAGTTCTGGTTCTTTTGCTCATTTGTAATTAGCCACAGAGAACTGGGGAAACACAAACAGAAGAGAATCAGAAATGCGGTACAAGCAGGCACTAGAAAAATACACTCCAGGGGAAAGGGACAGGAACAAAAAGGAAAAGAACACAGATCAGGAAATATTATGGAAAGGGACAAAGGAAAAGAATGCTCCTCACATCTCTCCCCACTTTACGGCAAAACAGTTTTTGAAACACGTTAGACAGCCTCTTATTTCATAGCTTTGGGCCAGACTTACAAATGAGTGGAAAAATGCAATAATCCACTAATTCAAAACATTTAGTTTATAACAAAAGCTCTTAGTCAAAGAATAAAATTTATATAAAGGGCTCCCTCCAGGGAAAGCTTTGGAATGATCCCTCCTGAAATCATCCCCCACCCCTTAATCTTCTTTTATAAACAGCAACAAAAGCAAAGCAAACAAACAAAAAAACCAAAACACACATATTATCCTACCCACATCCATACTATCACGGATTTCCAACTTGCATTCTTTCATCCCATACACAGCTTCATTTAAAAGTAATTACATACATAGCAAGATGGCAAATGAGGACTGGGAGTGTAAGTTAAATTATATAGCTGCCTGAAATGAGTGTGCAAAGTTCCCTGTAGGAAAACAAATTTATAAGCAAGAGTGACCTCACTTGGCTTCCAGAGCTGCCTCTCAACTCATTGCATTCAAGACAGGTAGTAAGCCGGTTCAGGACTACTGTTCAATTCACAATCTGCAAGTTTCTGAGGTTGAATGTCACCAGGCATACTTCCAAACTGGAAACAGTGTGTAGCCTTTCACATATGCAACAATGGCCCTGGAACATTGATGCAGTCATTACAAAGGTAAATACTGAGCACAGACTAAGTGAGTGCATTTGAGATCCTGGCTCTCTTGGAGCTTACATTATTTGACAAGAAACCACAATTATACGGTATATTAGAAGGTGGTGAGCGCAATGGCGAAATAAAAAGTTGACTAGGATAAAAGGGATTTGAGGGGTGGGGAGGTGGCCAGGCTGCAGTGTCTGAGTCAGGGGAGAGCTCACTGAAAAGTGAGATTTGAGTGAAAACCAAAGGAGCGACAGTAATAAAAAAAATCTGTACAGTGATCTCCTCTGGCTCTCATTTTAAAGAGGTACATTTACGGGGTAGTGAGACATTTTCAACCCACCAGGACTAGTCAGGGAAGTGCTCTAGGAAAATAAACTATAAAACTACGATACATAGAATAGATAAACAACAACTTCCTGACATATAGCACAGGGGACTATATTCAATAACGTGTAATGGCTTATATTGGAAAATAATCTGAAAATACATACATATGTATAACGAATCACTATGCTGCACACCAGAAACTAACACAACCTTGTAAATCAACTGCACTGCAATTGAAAAAAAAAAAAAAAAAGAAAATGAACTGTAGTAAGAGTCACACACGGGGTAATTTCCTTTCTCATTCAATATTCAACCTGATATTAAGTGGCCACAGTTGTGTAAAGATAATGCCACTATTTGGTTACACGGTGATCAGTGGTAAGCCTAGGGGTGGAAAGCAGGCTTCTGTCCCAGTGTCTGGGACACTGTTCTCTATGCATTATTTCATGCTGCCTCCTAACTCCTTAAGTCCACATCTTCAAGAAGGAAACCACATGAATTACGGTATTATTGTGTTACACATTAGGTTGTGTTTGGAAAGAGCTTACTAATTATAAATATTTCCCCAACGCCCCTACTTTACATCCTGCATAGATGTATGAGAATGGGGAAGTGTTTTCATCTAATAATTTGCATTGCCTGGATGTCACAGTTTACTGAAGAGTCATGTTTTTACCAACGTGTTTAGCATTTTTTAATGGCTCAATTTATATATTCAACAGAAAATATATAAATCCATGGTACTAGTTACTCCAACTTTAGCTCTATTAGAGTAGCAACAATTTAAAAAAAAAAAAGTTCTACTGTCCCAGACATGGAGACTTAACAGCACAGCACAGGAGTGAAGGGTCACTCTGGAGCCATCGCACCCAGGACACTGGCCACTTACTGGAGGAGTGACCTCTTCCTCCCTTGGTTTTCTCATCTCTACAATGGAGAAAATAACACTGTTTATAAGGTTAAGATGAGAATTTAAAGAGTTATTGTGGATGAAGTCCTTAGAGCAGTCCCTGGTATGTGGTAAGCATATATAAGCATTTGTTAGAGACATGAACAAAATCTCAGCTAAGCTTCATAAAGGGTCAGTCATGCTTTAACAGAAGGGAAATCAACTTCACGACCTCACAGCTGTCTTTCTCCTTGCCTCGGAGTTACACGGCCAGCTCCACAGAACGGTCACTCCAAACCTACCACTTCCAGTTCTGGGGCACGTATTACCTTTCCTCCTGCCTAAAATTCTCTCCTTCTCATTTAAAAAAAAAAAAAAAAAGTTCCCAGTGGTCACCATGAACTCCTAACTAGTACCAGTGGTCTTCTCTCTCTTCATCTTTCTAGTTACCTTTTTCATCATACTGCTAATGACTCAGTTCTTCATCAACACTGTAAACCACTAGTTCCCTTCCCACATCTGATTGCTCCTTCTCTAGATTCTGAGGAACTCTTATCTGGCTTCAAAAAGCCAGTCATTAAAACTCTGTCCTGTGCTGTTTACTTACTCCTCCTTGAAACCTTAATGATTTTGTTGGTGTGAGGCAGGACTTAGCAAGTTATGGCCCTTGGGCCAAATCCAGCTGGTCCCTTTTTAAAAGGTTGAAAAAAACTTAAAAGAATAGTAGTTCATGACATGTGACAGTACATGAAATTCAAATTTCAGCCTCCGACAACAAGGGTGTGATGAGCACCACGACGCCCATTCGTGCACCTCTCGTGCATTGCTGCTCTCGCGCTGTACCCAGCAGCAGGGCCGAGCCGTTGTACCGAAGACCGGACAGCCCACGAAGCTGAGCACATTTCCTCTCTGGACCTTTAGACAAGGAGGCTGCTCACCTGTGGAAGAAGCTCTCCACCTTCAAACACTCTGCTCAGTTTTCATCTGCATCTACTGATTTTCACGGGCCTGTCCTCCAGTTCCATCGTGCTAAACTCCACCCAAATTGCACATTATCTCAAGCTGCACATCTAATTTAAGCCAGTCTACTTAAATCAGCTGCTTATCAAGAACTTTCTCATTTCTATTAGGACTGACAGTCAAGTTTTCAATGAACCAGAAATGTACATTTTAACTCCAGTTAAAAATGAGAAAACTGAGATCTAGACTCTGAGCATCAGGGTGTCCTGGACCCTCTTTCACTAGCGCATACTAAGTTTTGAAAAGATATCTTTAGTCAGTACATTCAAGTTAATATATCTTACACAAAAGTTTTTATTAGAGCCCATAAATAATAAAAATATGAGAGTAAAAATCTTCAGTTAGTACATCCAAGTTAATGTATCTTATATAAAAGTTCTTATTAGAATCCATAAAGAAAAAGTGTAAGAATAAATCATGGTTCTCTGAAAATACTGTCAAATATTACAAAGAAAAATATGCTCTAATATCACATGAATAATCCTGGCAGCTTATGTTGGTCCAGAATTTTGAAATTCTATACCATTACTATTGTATAAATATTGGCATCGTTCTTCATAAAATTCCAACATTTCTTCTTAATCTTTTGAAATAAAATCTTATTTTTAACCAACATTTAAATTTTTCTTCTAGGAATCATCTGATTATTTCTACAGTTACCTGATTACTTCCCAGGAGCAGATATACAACATACCAGCAAAGAGACAGAGGGGTATTTTGCAAAGTTTTAACTGTAACTATGCATTTATGTTCTGTCAGTCAGCAGTTTTACATCAAGCATTTATTAGCTGCCGTGGGTTAGGCATCCAGGTTAAAAGTAAAGCCAACATGGCCACTGACTTTCTTAGGAAGGTCATAGTCCAGTGGGGAGGACACACCCAAACAGATAAAAATAATAAAGTACTGAATGAGCATGGGGAAAGAGTTAAGACCGTGATGTTAACTGGAAAGATGACAAAGGGCATGCAGCTCACTTTTTTAAATTTATTTTTTATAAACTAGTTTTTTATTTGTGTTTGAAACTTAGTGAATTTAGCTTTAGATCCTATGTCATCATTTGAGGTTATTAGGTCAGGAAATATTGTCATGGTATTGCTCCCTAGAGAAGAATTCAAGCAAATCCAAATATACTTTTAGTTACTGGTAGACATTTAAGCTTTTTAAAAATGGGGTTCTAACATTATGTAAGTTTTATGAGTACAATGTTATATTTCAGCTTCTGTCTGAACCACAGCCTGCTCACCACCAAAAGTTTCGTTTCCATCTATCACCATACAGTTGACCACCTCTACTCAATCTGCCTTCCCCCGTCCCCTACTCCTCTGGTAACCACTACCCTGTTCTCTGTATCTGTGCATTTGTTTTTGCTTGGTATGTAAGTACGTAAGAATGTTGATTGATTGACTGATTGATTGATTGATTCTACATGAGTGAACTCATACAGTATTCATCTTTCTCCATCTTATTTCACGTAGCATGATACCCTCAAGGTCTATCCACATTGTTGTCAATGGCAAGATTTCATCTTTTTGTATGACGGCTGAGTAGTATTCCCTTTGTGTGTGTGTGTGTGTGTGTGTGTGTGTGTGTGTGTGTGTGTGTGTGTATGTATTTATCCATTCATCTGTTGATGGGCACTTAATGGCACTGGGAAAACTAGATAGCCACAAGCAAAAGAATGAAACTAGACTATCTCACATCACACACCAAAACCAACTCAAAGTGGATTGAAGAATTGAATGTAAGAAACCATAAAACTCCCAGAAGAAAACAGAGGCAGCACACCCTTTGACATCCATCTTAGCAACATCTTTCTGGCTCTGTCTGCTCAGGATCTCATTTAGAAGACAATAGCCATTGGAGAACAGAGGAGAGGGGACCCTTGGGTAGAGCACAGCCGGGGACACACGGGACACGCGGAGATCTGCAAACACTCCCGTGCAAGCTGAGGGGAGCGTGATGCTGGGAGAGGTGGCAAAGGAGGTGGAGAGAGACGCAGGGGCCTGAACTTAAAGGGCCTTGCTTGTCATAGGGGGTGGAATTTAGAAAGTGGGCTAGGGAGTCACTGAGGGAGGTTAAGAGAGGAAGCTTCATGGCCCGCGTGGCACTGTAAAGAGATCACCAGTGAGGGTGAAAAGTGAGTTCGAGGGGGCCTGGGTGGGCTTGACCGGAGGCAGGGAGAGAAGCTGGGGACCTGGGGCAGCAAATCCTGCCAACGGTGAGAAGGTCAGAATCCATTCTTCCGGAGGGTGGTTTTTCCACAGCGCCCTTGGTGGGGGCAGCCCATCTTTGACAGCGCGTAGCATGTTTCAGGAACCATTACATACCTAACATATACAAATTAAAGAATTAAACCCTGGCTGCTTAATGAATGACTCTGTCACCACTCATGCTTTCATTTGTAGTAAACCTTAAAATACACCCTCATTATTTTTATTAAGGACAAAAGAGTATATGTGCAAACCTAGAAGCCTCTTAAAAGCAGAGCTGCCTAAGGCTCCCCAGACCCACAGAAAAGGCCTTTGCCCCCTTCTTCTTCCCCATCTCCACAAAGCTTCAGCCCTCCTTGGTGCATTCAGTGCAGTCAGGGCTCTGAAAGTCTTTATTCTGCATCCCAAAACTTTCACAAACTTTGTTAAACAGTATTTAGTAAAAAGGAACATTTTCAAATACTAAACACAGGAGTTCTAGGCAGAAACGAGGCATGATTATGTCATATAATATGTAGACACATTTAACCACACCAAACTGAACAACTGATCAAACTGAAAATGGAATATATAATCAGTAAAGATCGTGGTGGTCTCCTACGTGGGAAGGGGAGGGACGGGAAGGAAAAATCAGATGTAACGGAGTTCTGGTCAGAGCTCCAGGTTCTGAATGATAATTTTAAGCACTTCTCAACGCAACTTCAAAACAGAAAATTTCTCAGCCCAGCCTTATCTATGCTTTTACTGCCTGTTGGTATGTTTTATGTTATTTTTAAAAATCAAGCTTAACATCTGAAATAGAAGACTGTACATGACTAAGTTAATTTAGGTGTAGTTAATTATCTTTGTGCGTGGCTAGAATACTTGAAATACAATGTTTAAATCCACAGACACACCCATTCATTCTTGTGCTTTTCAGACTCATTGGACTGGAAAACATCATAGCAGAAAGTATGCAATACAGGCCCACTGTATTGTATAAAATAAACTGTGCACACTTAGTGGTAAGAGATTTTAGAACTGTATGAATATTAACTAGCAACATAACCTACTTAATAAATATTCATAATAATGCTTTAGTAATAGTCTTACAGATAGCTTAGGACTAGCCTCTGATTATTAAGGAGTCATGTCTTCCCATAACTTTAACTTTTGGAAGTAAGAATTATGTCTCACGTTTTAATAAATACTTTGACATTGAGATAATTCTATATAGCCTCTAATTCTTATCTATGAAAGTAGCAATCATTATTGAAGCTGCAAAGCAAATTAATAACGTAGGCAGAAGAATTACTACAACCAATGCATGTGCAAATAAGAGTAAATTTTAAAAACAGGGCTGCCAAATAAAATATAGGATGCCCAGACAAAGTTGAATTTCAGAGAGAAAAAATTTCACAATTAAGGAATTTTTTAAAAATCTACCGTTAAATTCATTTGCTAATACAATTGTAATACAATTTAAAAACTACCCCTAAGCATTTGATACAATAGATGAAAAAATATACTTTACATTATTCAACACAAACTGAATGGACTATAGGTTCTTGCTGTTTGGTATTTAATTGATTGGGGACCGAAAGATGAGTTGTTTACTTGTGACTAAAGAATCAATCTTTTATTTTTCACATCAGGCATTTTTCTTAAAAATTACTAGTTTTCATTTCTCAGTAGTCTAAGATCTTAAACATGTAAAACTTTTTGATTGACTTGTCAGTTTGTATGCCCTTACTGAGGAGCTGCCCTCTAAGAGGACTGTTAAGAACAATTGCACGTGGAAGGACCAGCCTGCTGTCTCTCTAATCCAGCCGATGCTAATGGGACAACCGATGTTATGTGGCTTCTGATGTGATCAAACACCAAGTATAAACATCACCTGCGGTACACTGAAGTTAAACATTTTTGAAAAGTTAAGTTTTTCCAGTTTACAGGAAACACCAGAGCTGGAGCTAGAGGAAAAATCAAGAACAAGCACTCAAACTAAAAAGTGGGACCTTTTGCTGGCCTGGCAGCTCCCATAAATCAATTAAAAAGTAGTAACAATAAAAGGAATGTGACAGATTGAACGCGATTTAAGGAACATCAAAACCAGATGTATGATCCTGGATAGGATGCTAGGTTTGGATAAACCAGCTATCAAGAAAGGTCTTTTTCAGACAAATGGGGAAATCTGAATATTCGGTGAGTGTAATCTTTCGCTTTTTACGGTTGCATAATGAGGTTAAACACACACACACATTTGAAAGGTAATATTGTAGAGACGCTGCCCCAGGATGAAAACGAGTCTGATGGCAGATGCTTACGCAGAATTGTTTTTAACTGTCCCATGAATTGTTACTTCACAAAAGTGCATTAAAAATCACCAATATTCTAGAACTTCATTGGTACAACAGCCTTTTCTTTCTTCTGCTTCAGAATTAATCTTTAATGATGAATCATATGGCATGTTGAAAACAAGACAAATGGAAATCTCTCTTCTCATCAATATATCTGCTGGGGGGTGGCCAGGGGTAGAAAGGGAAACCTTAAGAGATGATAATGCATCAATTCTTTAGAAGGAACTTGATCTGGCATCCGCTTTGCCACTCAATTCTGATGCTAGGAAATACCCTTTACTCCACATGTGTTGAAGCTAAAGGCTTCTGCTGTGGGTCCTAGTTAATAATTTAATCTAAAACCATTGCTACCATCTGCTCGGTCAATTTCAAAATGTCTGTTGTCACTGTGACTAGTTTAGTCAAGTCCCAGTATTCATGTGACAAATGCTGAACAAATGAAAGGCGAGGCAGACGGAAAGCATGCTAGGAAGAAAAGTCAACACCCCCAGCCCCCCATCAAAAGCCCAAAACACAAAGGGAGCCCTGCTGACTGAGCAGACAACCCTGCCCGCAGGGATGGAAGGACGCACTGTCTGTAACGCAGGGAATGTGACAATCCAGAGACTGTCCAGAGATGATGGACACGGGTGGGGCGGACAGGGGAGGGCTGTGTGAAGGGAATAAGCCATGAGATGGGAAATACCAGCAGGTAGGGATAGAGCAAGGGCAACTTGGCAAAGGGAGATGGCATAGCCATCTAGAAAATTAGAGCTGAAAAGAGCCCTAGAAGGCATCCAATCCACTCCTCTTATTTTACAAAATAAGCAGCCTGCAGTAGGTCACAGAGCCACACAACAGCTGAGCGGATCCTCCATCTCGTGTTTCCAAGACACCAAGCTCCCCTGCCTCCACTGCAGGGCTGACGGGCGCGGCCCCAACCTCCACAGCATCTCTCCCTCTCTGCCTTTGTTATTCTTCCGTGGGGGGTGCTTCATCCCTGACTTACCCACTTGGCATGCCCCTATTCATTGTTTAGGTTATAATTCAAATGTTAGTCTTCCTTAAGAACCATTCCTTGACAGAGCTTTCGTAATCCTTTATTTCAAAAACATACGTCATTTTACTTCAAGGATAACTTCCTCCAAAGTGAACTATGTCCGTCTTGCAGAAAGAGAACGGATAATTTCACTAACTGTAGGCTTATATACTTATACTTAACCAATTACTCTTCACGACATGTTGGATAGCCCGAATCCATCCACCCTGGTGTCCCAATTCATCCAGTTCATTTTACTTAGACTATATTCGGTATATAAAGGCTCATTTCAGGAGAAAAGGGATGTCCATGAGTGGATCGACACAGCAATTAGGTCAGTCGTAAAGTTAACTCACTTTACCTTTCCCAATACAGTCATTTAAAACACATTTTCTGAATGCATATTAAGGGCCTGGCACATCTTTAGAGAATAACTTTCAATCACTTGGAAATTAAAATATATTTTCTGTGCTATTTAAATTTAACATAATTATATCCTTTCATAATAAAAGTAATTTAAAGGGAAATAAATTTTAAAATTTGAAAAGAAAAAAAATCAATGTAACCTTCCTTCTAAATCTTCAGGGAAGAAAAAAAAAAATCT
This sequence comes from Camelus bactrianus, assembly GCF_048773025.1. Taxonomy (NCBI): domain Eukaryota; kingdom Metazoa; phylum Chordata; class Mammalia; order Artiodactyla; family Camelidae; genus Camelus; species Camelus bactrianus. The sequence continues at coordinate 23,062,988 of NC_133546.1, read as the reverse complement.
CATCATGGAAGGAAAAGCCAAAGTATAATGTAATGATGTTGGAGATCTAATTTAAGGGAGTCGTGTGATTAGTTACAGTGCTTTATATTCTGAGCTCTCCTGTACTTTTTAAACTGGACAATGTTAAGGACCTGCTTGATTTATGGTTTTACAAAACCTACAAAGAATCTTCACTTGAGAAGAATTTTCTACCTAGAGAAAAACTGAGAGCAAAGGATGCTTCCTAATCAAGATTACCAGAGGAAAACTGACAAAATAGAGTAGAAGGTTGCCACCTACAGGGGGACGCCGTCCCCTCAATGAGACAGCGGTACTGGAAAATGATTCCTGCCGCTGACCTTTGGAAGAAAGGGCTCCGGTTTAACACACTCATTCACGGTCATGTCTCAAAAGAAGGCCCTCATTTTCTTCCACCAAAGAAAGGCCACACTCTATAATCAGTCCCTTTTCAGTCTCAACTTAGACAAAGTCGATCTCATACCTCCAGGAAGATTTGTGAATATTTGCACACGACCTACTATCTGCGACCTAGCTCCGATTAAGGAAGCACCTCTGAGTTACATAAAGCATTTCTAAATCAATGAGGGGGCATCTACATGTGAATAACTAGTGCTAAGGAAAAAGAGGTCCACATCAATTCACAACCCAAAGGTTCAATCTTACAACAAAGGAATCCAAAGGAGTGTTTTTCCATTTGGGGAGCAGATGATTCTGAAACCATATTGTCCTCAAATGCAAAAAATATTTAATTTTAAATGAACGAGGGAAAATCAGACTTATCATTGCCTAACTTCTTCCTAATTAATGGTCAGTAAGTATGAAGATTGAAAGAAAAGAATCACTTGAGCTTATTCTTTTGCCGTCGATGGAACAATCCCATAAAATGTTCAGCTTTTCTCCTATTTCCTGTGATTTCTTATATTGTTTCGCATATGGTTAAGATGAAGGCTACAGTTAATAAGCTGGTGTGATCAACTGCTTCTGTTAAGAGGCCAGCTGGTTCACATGCAGAATGATAATGAGACAAATTAAGACAGACCGCTTTGGTTTGCTGATGAACTGACAGCAATACTTACAGTTAAATGTCTCCAACTGTATTTGGTTTTCTAGTCATGGTAAAAATTGATCTAGGCGGGGGTAACATTTAGCTGATGAGTGCTAGGTTTTATTAAAAAAATTTTTACATTGTCCTAAACCACTGAATAAACAGCAGCAGAACTCTTCAGAGAAACCATAGCTCCTTATTGAGCATGAGTGCTACGAAGATTTTGTAATTATGGTAGACGTGCCACAGCAGAAGCAGAGGAAGGAAAGTCAGCCTGGCATAAAGTGATACTCAGAATTAGTCTAGAAAGTACAGAACTTTCATTTAAGTTAGGCAGTCAGACTTTTTATTAAAATTGAAGTATAGACAGTTACAATGTGTCCATTTCTGGTGTACAGCATAAGACTATTGAAATGAATAAAACTTTCCCATAAACTCGATTTCTCATGTACTTTCACTGATTTTTCTTTTCAATTCAGAGAGATATTTTTAAGAACAAAGGACAGCAAGAGACAAGAACAAGAACACTGATTATTGTGTGGAGACACATGTCCAGTATCTCCAGATTCTGGCAACGTAATATTTCTAAAGGATTTCACCATGTAGATTTCTGAACTGACACTGCAGAAGTGTCTCCATGCTTGTCGGCATCCCCTGGTACCAGAGGGCAGTACAATTGGACACAGCTGGAAGGGAAGGGAAGCGTGCTGACTGCAGAGCCCACATAATTAGGACTCACAAAGAATCTGAGAAAAATCAATGCTAATCAAAGCAATAATGCTAATACTAGGTAAGAGCTGCCTGCTGGCTTTGTGGACATGATAGGCTTAGCTCCTCTATGTGAGCGTCATGGCAGTTTGAAACGGAAAACAGAAAAAAGTAATAATAATAATAATAATAATAATGAAATTCTTCACGTCTTAGCAAATAAAATCATATTAGGAAAGATTAAAAGATCAGCAGTCTTCTTCATGTGCCTAAACAATATTTTTAACATGTGGCCAAAAATAGGAAGCATGCATTTATAAAGACAGGTGTGGCTATTTCATAATTCGGTCCACTGTTTATTTTGTGTGTGTGTGTATGTGCGCGCACGCACTTTTTCTACTAAAGAAAAAAGGTGAAGGGAGTAGAAATCACTATGGAAATTTGACTGGTAACGCAGACAGACAATCAATGTTTTTCTCAACCAGCATAAAAAGGAAAGAAAGGTATTTGGGGAGAAAATAAAACAAAGAAGTTCTTACAACGTCAAACAGTTTTCCCAAACCTCCCTCAAAGCGTACAACAGTTCTCAGGAGACTTAGCTCTGTCCATTTTTTAATCACCTTATCGGAAACACCTACCTCTCCGTGAGTGGCAATCCACACAAACCATCACATGATAAAACAAATTCAAATGAAGCTGCCACAAGCAATTTTCATTAGCACACTGTATTTAATTAAGTGTATATTTAGGCTATTGAGGGCGGTCCTAAATAACTGCACTTCTCAATATCTGCCATGATGCTTGCGTGCATTCACTTTTAATCCGTCTAGAATTTAATTATTTTACTATAACTGTTTTCTAAAGAGAACTACTCACCAACTGCACCCCACTGGATAAAGGAATCAGCCGCAGACTCCAGAAAATAGATTACATTCATCATCAAAATACACCCCGGAGCAACTTTGGAACACGGGTCCCAGCATGACGTGTCATGTTGAAATAGGACAAAATTCACTTCGCTCAGTAACCTTCCTCTTCCACTTGTCGATACAATCACAACTGCTCGTCAACAATGATAACTCTATATTCTGAATCTTCTAGCTTCCCTTAAATTCTTTAACCTCATCACTCCCCTCCTCACCTCCTCCCCAAAAGCAGCCTCTTCTTTCTGCAGCTGCCGAATGTCACAAATAGCTTCTTGTATCATTTAGCTTAGAATGCACCCCAAACTAGGCATGTTGAATGGCAATATGAATGCTTCATTCAGAGAGAACTAAAATGTGTAGAATGTCCTGAAAACATCACAGCGGCCAAGGGGATCATTTAGAAGTCCTGGAGCCGCTTGCAGCAGCAGCCTGCAAATTCTCCTCAGGTCTATGCAAACGGCGAGAGATGGATTTCATAAGATTCCCAAGGGGAGCAAAGGAGGACTAATTTCCCCAGCCCGCCCTGTCTACATGGGCTTTCCCTAAAGTTGCCTCCATTCCCCACGACAAATTTGCTTTTCTTCCTGCTTTCCTAATAAAATGTACTTTCTCTCCATCTATTCACCTCTAGTATCAACTATCCATCATTAGGTTAATTCCAATGGTTTTTAAGTTGTTTGGCTGTTTTGTGTATTCCGCACATGGCGAAACCCCTCTGATATTTCTGTAAGCTCCGGGCGGGCCAGAACCAAATCCATGCAGACCTCTTTGCACGGGACCAACCTGGCCAGGCAGAGCCAGATGCTCGGGAAGTCGATAGGGTGACAACATGTAACATTCAAGGGCACATTCAGAGAAAGAGGGTAATGACCCACCTTTATGAAGTGGGTAGGGGAGGGAAAGAGCCCAGAGAATTTAAAAGCATTTGTCTATAGCACCACAACTGTCTAACCTCTATGAACATTTCCCTTAAGAAATAGCTTGCAAATACTAAACAAAAATTCCCACACAGATTATGATTATCATCTCATTATACAAGTCATTCTTTGAAACACTTCCCTGTGTGCCAAAATCGGAGTTTATTTTCTTGCATACCCAGGATATCGGCAACCCAGTGATTACTAGAGATGACAAAAGGGGAAGAGTTAAAGGGAAAACCTCTTTTTTGGTTGCTATTAAAGATGAGAGACAGAAGAACCAGCGGATTACTTCTCACTTGCTCTTTCCCATCATACTTTGAGTCTCAGATTAATTACCGTTACTTTGGGAAAGCAAACCTTTCCTGACCTTCTGAATCTGTTTATACCTTCTATTATTCACTCTCATCGAGACCTGCACTTTTCTTTCATAGCCCTAGTACTTGTTTTCGTGTAGTTATTGGTTTAGTGACGAGATGTCCCACTAGACACAGGATCTAGACTGTAGAACAGAGGCCGTGGCTTAGTGGGTCTGCATGGTTTGGTGCCAAGTATGAGATCTGATACACAGTAGGCATGCAATTAGTATTATTTTATTAAAGGAATGAGTTACAGGAAGAAAAGCAGTTTAAACTAACTGAGTCAAGAGAATGTAGCTTTACTCTATGGCATTAAAAAATAACTAATGTTAAAGTATTAAGTACGGGTAGAGAGCTTTTAACTACAGACTAAAGTTCATTTAAAAATAAATCATTTTGCCCCTTTGCAGCCTGGTCTCCTTTATCAGAGATGCTACAGACCAGGCACTACTCTAGGCACTGGAGAGACACCAGGATGAAGACATTTTCTTCACAAGACCTTCCTTGACCTTCCATCTCCTAGGCCCTGTCCCCCGAGGGTGGGTGACTCACTCCTCTGTGGTTTACCCATTCCATAATTGTGCTCACCCGTCTCCCCTGCTCGGACTTCCCCTCCTTGAGGACAAGAACTAGGCCTTTATTGGCTTTGGAGATGCCAGTAAATTTGTTGACTGAATGACAAAATGAATCTATTCCTTGTCTTTAAGGAATTCTATTGAATGGAAAAGCTAGATAAAATAAAATGGTAATATGATACATTTTAAAATAATGGGTAACCTCTAATGGGGGCTAGGAGGAAATGATATGGGAAAACATGCCACAGCAGGGTGACACGTGAGCTAGGCCTTGATGGGTTTGCTAGATAGACAAGGATATGAAACACATTCCAACCAGACAAGAGAGCAAGAACAAAGGCATGAAGACGAGAGAGAGGTGTCTGCGTGGGGGGAATACCGAGTCACGTGCACAGCAGATGGTGCATGTTGCCTCCAACAGCCCTGGTCAAACCTCCTTGCACAGCGCACTGCACGTGAGTGGCTGGGAGCTGGAAACCACGTTTCCCAGACTCCCTTGTACCCGAGTCTCGGGGTTTGCAAAGCTGCTGCACCTAAACTTGTCTGAGGACTTGAGTCCACACTCCTGGGGCTGCAGCTAGTTCTGGTGGTGGGTCTGGCCGCTGAGGCACTTCAGTAGGAGAGGTAACTGAAGTCTCAGGGTCCAGTCCCTACTTTCATGGAGATGGTACGCAGGACTAGGGGCGCTCATTTTGCCGTAAGGCATACAGCTGAGGCAATGTGGTCTTGGGTCAAATACCTGGGTGCCACTTTCCGCTTGCAGCAGAGATAATGGCTCCCTTGGTGAGCCAGTTCTGAGCTGGTATTTGGGAATCATTCCTGGAAGTTCAGCTTGGACCCATTCCCCAAGCTTCTCCAATGATCTTTACACCCCGTGTTGACTCCTTTTTGCTCACATTGCTGCCTGCAACTGAACCTGCCTGAGACAGTCTACTGCCCGGCGGATGACAAAATGGGGTTCCTAGGGGTGGCAGGGGGGATACGGCCAGAAAAGTAAGTCCGGGCCAGTCAGGAAGAACCTCACCTGTCGAGTCAAAGAGGTTGGACTTCATTCAGTGAGTAATGATTGGACATCAAAAGTTTTCATACAAGATAGTCATCCTGTGTTTTAGAAAAACTTTAGAGACATAGAAAAATGCACTGAAAAAGTAGGCAAATTCTATAAAACCAAGGTAAACTAATGTTGATGAAAGAAAGAATAGGGGTCAATAGTTTGTGCTCCTTATGTTAATGACTTCCCCCACGCATAACCTTTGGCTGGATCCTAACACTGTCTTAAATGCTATCTACTCCAGGTAGGACACCAGCAGTCTGGGGAGCAGGAAACAGTCACTGGCTGACTTGGGTTAGCCTCTAGTCTCGTCAGCCTCTCTTTCAATTTTATACTGTTCAGCAATTCTGAATGAGGATTTTAGTTCCGAATTATTTCCTACCTTAACAGACTGATTTTTTTTTCTAAGAGTAGCTCTGTATGGTCATGATCAAAGCCCATAAATAAAAATAACATAGCCTCTGTATTTACTTTATAAATGCTGTCTTTCCCTCAATGTTAATTACATACAGCTCTGGAACACTGCATCAATTCTGATAAAGAACACACAAAAACTCTATCCACTGTCAGTGTTTAGGGAAAGAACATCAGATAACTGGAACAGGATGTCTATTTTGTTAAAGCAGCTACGAAGGCAGTGCCAGAACAAGTCGATGCAAACAACAGAATCCACTTGTTACGTTAAGCTGAAAGGAATTACTGAAGGATATTAAGGACTTTCAGAATCTCCAGGTGGCCAGAGGATAAGTTTACTTACTGCAGTCGGGACTGGTACAATGAAATACTGCTGCTGCTGCCACCTGCTGGTCATCATTGGTAATCACGGATCATGTACAGGTCTGGATGCCAGGTGTCCACAGAAGCCAATGTCAGAAAAGCAAGAGACCAGTGCTGCTGGGCTTGCCAGTAGATCCAAACAGCCTCCACAACTACTGCCTAAGATTCCTCAGTTTGGCATCCAAATTCATTGCACCCTAGCTGCAAGGGAGCCTGGGAAGTGAGGGTGTTAGCTGAGCTAACATGAGAGGAGAGCAAGTCAGGCCAGACAGGGAGCGAGCTGGGAGCTGGTATGCCGGTGACAGCCTGCTGCAGGGCTTCTGGCCAAGTTCTTGAGAAAGAACAATTAGTAATATGCTCCAAAATCAACTGGGATTTGGGGCCATTTATATCTGTTTTGATCCAAATCTAGATACATGGTCATTTTCATCAGAACTTCCTGAATCAGAAGCTGAGAAAGTTCGAGGATTCGCTCAGATTGCATCAGTGGCCCACAAGTAGTATTCCACCTTGTCGCCTACTATCAGTTCAACACAGCCCAGGATTGGTTTCTTTCCACAGACTCCCTTTCTTGAGCACTTTAAAAAAAAATTACAGATTTTTAAAAAATACAGGCTCAAATGAACATTGTATAAGAAAAATAATAGCAATAGAGATGAGACTAGAAGGTACACAGGAATGATTTTCAAGAAACCAGGATATTCCATGGGTTGTTGCAATCTGACTTCACAAATTCAAAGAGCAAGTTTAACAAACTCACTTTTCCAACCACTTTATGTAATTAAAATTGGGGGGAAAAGCAACAGAAGCAATGCTAGAAAAGTTTACGTTTGGCCTTAATTCTCTACTATATCATGTGTTCCCATGGAGAAGACTGAATATCTAAGCAATGATAGAGTAACTCCAATATTTACACATTCTAAAATACCACTGAAGAATACAGCACTCCACAGGTGAGCATCTAGGACAAAATACAATTTTTCTGAGTGTATTGCACAAATAAGCCTTCTCTGAATGAGACAGGAAAAAATGCTTTACCATATATACAGTAACATCTTTGACAGTATTTTTTTCAAGGCATAATTTATTGGTAAAAATAGAAAGTGAATCTTTTTTAAAAAAAAATCCTATTCTGCTATCCAATTTTCCTTTTGATCAAGTGATGGCCTCAAAAAAGCTTTATCAAGAAACAAATGGCAATCAAATGGAATTTCTATGTATCTCATAACTCAGAAATATTTATTTCTTCATAAACACTGATATTATAATAATAAAAGCATTAAATACTAATGTTCCTATCCAGTTTTTTAAAAATCAGAGAAACAGCATCTTGGATGAAGAAAGTAATTTGCTGCCATCTCGATACATGAATAATTTAATTTTGCAAGGCGAGTGTGACATTGGTACAAGATGTTTTTTCAACTATCCGTGATACATAGTCCCCATTAGGAGACTAGCATGGAGTAGGGCAACTTCCACAAATAATCCTTGAAAACAAGCACAGTGTCTGCAGATTGTCATCTGGTGCTAGCTTTCCCTCGCCCTTCATGAATGACCCTCCTCCACACACAGCCAGGGTGTTTAGCAGGATGCCTGGAGGAAGGTCCAGAACCCTCACACTGACCATGCTTCTTACTCCCGCCGTTTCAGGATTCAGATGGGGTTGATCAGCAACTCTCTGCTTTACATTCATGTTACTGAAATGTTCTGTCTCTAAGAAAGAAACACGTCAGACCCTGTTGATGGCAGTGTGGACAAAGAGTTCGTGACGTTACATAACAAGATTAAAAAACCTGGGTTAACAAATGACAATAACTTTAGGCATAAAGTCAGGACATTATTTTCTTAATTAATGAGTTTCATTCCATCCCCCCACTTCACCCTCTCATGATCTCTCTGTATAACATCTGTAGTCACCATCTTCCCACCAAACAACACTGGATGCCGGCTCCGAACATCCCTGAGAAGAACCACTCATTTGGGCAGAAGGTACCCATCAAAGCCAGGAAGGGAAGTCTGTCCACCAAGTCTTGCAGATTACTCAGCGTATTTTTGTATTATGAGGAAAAAATTATCAGTTGGGGGTTGGGGGTGGGGTGGGCAATGGATTGATGAGAACTTTTCAAGGTAAAAAAGCTGGAGCAGAACAGCCGTCCGGGACTAGAAGACAGTGCACCGAGCAGGGCAGTTCCCTGGACTGGGAATTCCTGGTGTGGACTCGTGATCATGAAGCACTGGGACAGAAGAGTATGGGAGAGCATGAAATCTGAGGACAAGAACGGGAGCCCTAACCCGTGTCCACGTGGCAGGTCTAGCCTGGTGCCAAGCGGCAAGATTGCTGTGTTTTAAAAGCACACAATAGTCTTTAGGAAAACAAACTAAAAATAGCAGCTAGAGTTAACAGTGCCTACTCCGAGCTGAGGGTTTCTGGGCACCATCTCATTCCACTCACCGGTGCTGACCCCAGCCCTGCGGTGTCTGAGCTGCTGCTGTTGAGGAAATGGAGACTCAGTGAGGAGCTTTGCAATGTTCAAAGGCCACAAGCATGTCAAGTGGGTGGGGCATGAATTAAAGCCAGGTCTGGGATGCTAACCACCTCTCACCTCTCCGTGGGCCCTGTGGGGACACCTACGGCAGGAACAGAGCAGAGAGCCAGGCCCCATAAGGGGCAAGCAAAGCGGGAGAACTGAAGGCTAAAATTAAGCATGGATTTTAAGCACACTTTTTATTGGGCACAGAAAAGTCCACAAATTTTAAGTGAGCAGATTAACGAACTGCCACAAAGCGGACACCCATATAATCAGCACTGAGATCAGATACAGAAGGTTCCACCCACAGAGGGAACCACCACCTTGACACCAACACCAGAGATCAGTTTTGCCTGTTTTTGAATTTTATATGATTGGAATCATACTCTTCCGTATTTGGCATATTTCACTCAACTTGATGTTTGTGAGATCCATCTGTGTGGTGGCAGGTAGCAGTAGTTTGTTTATTCTCATTGTTGTATGGTAACAGAATTACTTATCCACTGCATTATGAATGAACTTTTTGTTTTTCTCATTGGGGGTTACTATGAAAAGTAGAACTGTGAACATTCTCATGCATGTCATTTGATGAACATGTTTACATCTTTACATTGGGTATATTCCTTGAAAGGGAATTCGCTGTTTCATGGGGTGTAATTAGTCAGCTTATATAGTAGATACTGCCAAAATTTTTCCAAAGAGGAAAGACTGAGGGATTTAAAGGTTTTCTTCCATAGCAAACAGGTACTCAAGTAAAAAAAAGAGTTTTAAAATATTGAAGGATACCATAAAAATTATCACAGGACCACTCAAATATCAGAAATAAATTAAAAGGAGAGTCTGTCTTTGAAAATCATCTGAATGATGGAAGTCCTTCTTGCCAAAGTTTCATGTAATAAAAGCCAAAGAGAAAATTGTTTGAAAGGGTTGCTGCATAGAGAAACTGGGCTGGCTACACACTGATGGAGACAGAGGAGCCCTGGGCCAAGGACTGTCATTTCTAGTCTTCAGCTTGCTAGATGAGACCTGGAACCTTAATGTCTCTGGACCTTGGTTTTTCTTTTTACATCTGTAATGACAGAATCACATTAGTTGAGCTCAAAGTTCTATTTGGGGCACGAACTTATGTGATACAAATAAGAGAGATGATGTTCTGGCCTGTCAGGAACAGCAAGGATTCAGTCCTGTACACTCTCTAGATAATGAATCCCAAGTTAAAAGACATAAAATCATGGATATACTTTTGTTGCAAAATAAAAGACAAAATAAAAATAGACATTGGCTAGGCAGACACATGAAGGAACGCAGGGGAGTTCTAAGGACAACTTAAGTGTCAGAGAAATATTTGGAAATCTGATAAGGAAGTCTTTTAGGGAAAAAAGAGATTTGAAAATATTTAGCCAAAATGACCACAAGATTAAAAATAAAATTTTAAATATGCTCTTTAGGTCATAATGTTAAAGCATCACATTTTGTCATATGCAGTCCCCACTTCTCTTCCTTCTTATATATGCCACGTCCCAGCCCTGTCTTCTTTTACCCAAACACCTGCAGTATATGAAACAAATTCCAGAGAATTTGTCATTTTTCTCCTAGTTTTATTATAAGCCATTTCAATAACTATGTTCCTTTATACTTTTCCTGGAGTCAACAGCTTTTCTTTTTGATTTAAAAATAAAAATGTGCAAGCTTACTAATTTTCCTCTGCATGCTGTTTTGGCTACATCTCATTAGTTTTGAAATTTAACTTTCTCTAATTACTACTTTCAAAACAACCGACTTTCGTATTTAAATATCTTCTTTTCCTTCTATTTTTTAGCTGTAATACTAATGAGTTTTAAAATCACCTGATACAGGGTCTTACACTGAATAAAATCCACCTTGATAGTATCCATAAAAAACTCTGTCCATCTTGGTCTTTTTTTTTAAATTATTGAAGTACAGTCAGTTATAATGTGTCCATTTCTGGTGTACAGCATAATGTTTCAGTCATACGCATATATACATATATTCATTTTCATATTCTTTTTCATTATAGGTTACTACAAGATATTAAATACAGCTCCCTGTGAATCTTGGTCTTTTTTAAAAAATTCCCCCAACATCTATCCTGCTTTACACTTAAAGATAGGCCTTAAAAAGGTAATACACCCTGTCACGTGGCCTCTTTGTCTCTGCGGTGCCGTGTTTAAACAAGAAAGCACACTGAGCCAGCTGTGTAAGCAGCACACGAATCAATGTTGTCCCTCTCTGGGCGCCTCCTTTTTACCCTATTGACATATGAGGTCAAGACCAGCGCTGTGAGGCTGCCCTGGCTTTTGTACAGATAAGGATTTCTTTCGTAGTGCCGTATTTTAGAAACTAAAGTTCTCTAGAGGAAAATACACTCAATGAAGTACCAAAGCCCTAACAGACCTTTGGACGACGTTCCGATGCTGCTCTGAGATGGCAGCGGGGCACCTGAAGCAGGGGAGGCTGGAGCGCAGCAGCAACAAAGTTTCTGTTCTTTTTCTAAGTTTCAGTTGACGTAAGAGTCATAGGTCTTTTAAGCCTATTGTACCATGAAAACAAATCCTCTCGTTTTCATTCTCCAATAGCGGCTGAGTTTACAGCAAGTCTGAGCTCAGCCCGATTCCCAGTGCTGGAGCCCATGCTGAGAACATTTGCACATGAACAGGAGAAAGAAGTGGGTACAAACCAAGGTCCTTACCAATCCACATAGGAAACCGAAAACCCAAAGTGCAAAGACCCCCACTGACGCTGCAGTGTAACCAACGCGGCACATTTCACACACAGCACAGAGAGAACGGAAGTCATCAGTTACTGCGTCTAGCCAGGTTCCAGGCCAGCTTTACATGCATTATCCCATTTAAAGTTCGTGAACATCCTAAGAGTCAGGGGATTACCATCTGCGTGTTAGAAGTGAAAGAGTTGAGACGCAGGGATGTTACGTGACTTGCCCCCACTGCCACACAGTCCCACTGGCAGAGTCAAAGTCATCAGTGATTAGACAGCTCCACACAAGAGCCCATGAACCGGAGGCCAGACCTTTCTCCTAACCTGTTTCTCCTGCATTTCTCCTCTGAGCTTCACGGATTATTTTCCAGTTCATACTTTGTAATTTACTGGGAACTGGTAAGTTGTACACTTAAGACTCAGATGAGAGGACCATGGAGAGAAAGCGAGTTATCTGACATAATTATAAGGCTTTATAAGTAAATATAATGTCAGATGATTATAAGCCTAAAAGATCAGGATTTTGTTTTTGATATTACTTTTTAAAATACATTCCTAATACTCGGAGAAAAACTGGAGTGATTGAGAAGTTTAAAAAAAACAGTGGTAGAATGGAGAAAAAAAAAACCCAAAGGTTTTTCCATTCAGAAGGAAGGGATGAAAACATACTTAGAAGGGGGGGAAAATGGTAAGCAGACTTGGGTTAACAAGTGTGCCAAGTGTTAGGACCAAGGAAGAAAGGACGTGGAGGGTGACAATTTAGGAGCCAGCCTGGTCTTCAAACACCACTGGGCAGGAGGTTTGCTCTCATACTAAGTAAATGTTTTTTGTTGAAAAAATAAATACGCCAGGACAAAGAGGAGAGAGACTGGCTTAGAAAGCAAGAAAATGTAGACAGTATGTGAGTGATGAAATGAACGTGCAGAAGGTCAAACCAAACTCTCACTTTCAAAGTCAAAATGATACCTCAAATTCATTACACATATGAAATGACCAAAGCAAGCCAAAAAAAGAACATTTGTCAAGTTTTTAAACTTTGTTGGCAGTGCTGGCCCACTAAGTCAGTAACCCATTCTTTTTAATTTTCATTCTTCAACCAGCCATCCCAAGAATTATTTATAACATTGTTATTTCATGTTTTGAGAAGGGTAGGTGTGTCCTCTAGAGAGATGTAGGCAGGAGTCAGTTTCTACAAAGGCAAGGAAGCAGCGTTATCGACTCTTAATTTCTGACTCCATTATCATCCTACACAGACACAACTGTTCTCTCTTTTGATACCAAGTCAACCATTTTCGTATTTAATATGGACAAATTCACTACACGGACAAAACACGGCCCGGACTTAAGTCTTTGACTGTCCTGTACATCACAAATAAAATGAATGGCTTTTAGAATCTCAATAGGAGATTCCAGTATTTCTTAAATGAAGTCAAAATCAGTATATTTCAAGCACTTGGGGCGTGAGGGGTCCTCTGACAAGGAGAATGGCTCTCTTAAAGGCAGTATCAGAAAAGTCACGCTGAAAAGGAAGTACACGTCTCAAGTGTCCTACTTTACACAACGCTTGGAAAAACTAAGAATGAGCCTCTGATACCGTACTACCAAAAACAATCCTCATTCCTCTGATTTATTATTGTTAACCTTCCCTGCACGAAGTCAGCATACAATAATGTAGGATCCCCTTGGTTGATTTTTCCACTGGAGCTCTTGGAAGTCTAAGACATACTTGGGGGCATGCTTCGGGTCAACTGTGATGTTCCAGAGGTCAGGCAAGCTCTTGGATCAGCCAGAAATAAAGATCCCTTCCAGCTGTCAGAAAGAGCATTTAATTTTAGTGTCTGTCAAACACAGTCCATTCAATGTTAAGGTCCACTGGAAATCAAGCCTTCCTAACCAAGAAGCTCTCACAGCCCAGCCCCATGTTTCATGTTGTTTTCTAGGTGGAGTAGTTTTCTACCCCTGTGGTAACAAATTACCATCAACTCAGCACCTTAAAACAATAGCCACGTCTTTATCTCACAGCTGTACAGCTCTGAAGTCCCACAGGCTTGGCTGGGTTCTCTGCTTGGGGGTCTCACAAGGCCAAAACCAAGGTGTCAGCGGGTGTGTGCTCTTACCTGGAGGCTGGAGAGGAAAATCTGCTTCCCAGCTCATTCAGGCTGTTGAAGTCAGTTCCTTCCCCCGGCTTCCCAGGGGCTCCCTCCATCTTCAAGCCGGCAACACGGAATCTTTGCCACACTTAATCTCTCTGATTCCTCCTTCGCCTTAGCTCTGCTCTTAAAGGCGCGTGTGATTACATTAGGCCCACCTAGCTAATCCTGGCCAATCTCCCTTTCTTAAGGTCCCTGAGTAGTAACCTTAATTACATCTGCAAAGCCCCCTTTTGCCATGTTGTGTAACACACTGGCAGGCGTGACACCAGGTGCTGAACGTCACAGGGGCGAAAATTTCCCTATCACAGTCAGTAGAGCAGAAAAGCAATTTTCCCTGATTTGAATCCCTCAATTCCAGAAGACTCAAACAGACGGTTTTACCTCGATAGTCAATTATGGATCAATCATTACATTGCTTATCTATACGTTTCTTGAATGGGTCCTGAACACCTGGCTGTGTTTAACAGCATCCGTGTCACTTACTCCTGTGGAATACTGGGATTCTGCATCCCAGACATGGTTTTCCCAGGTGAAATTCAAACCATTCACGGATTTTTTTGACACAGCTACTTCTCCTTCCCAGATAGATAATTTTACTTGAAATTCTTAGTGCATTTCAATTCCCGAGAAATTATTGAAAGAGAACAGCTGAAATGAGCCCCAGGATCTCTGGTCTGAACAGTTTATAACTTTATACAAGGGCAGGGTAGGTAACGATTTCCATTTTGCTTCTAATACTAAACCAGATGACACACCAGAATTTCCTTCATATATTTAAAGACTTTCAAACATTCATGAATTAATTCAACGAACATTTGTGTGATTTTTCAGCATCAAGGATAACGGATAACTCACGTGCCCTGCCTTCTAGGTTCTTACTGCCTCACACAGGAAAACAGACAGCTGTAGGAGAGTGTGAGAGGCAGCACACGGGAGGGGTTGAAAGCCAGCTTTGGAATGTTGGTTACGGTGAGCTTCCAAGAGGAGGTAACATATGGACTGAGTTCTGTCCGTCTGATCAAAATATTAGATAGAAGTAACAGAGAAGAAATAGCTGAGGGTCCTGGTGTGTGCACAGATGTGCAAAAGCAGTGAATGTGGATGAGGGAAGAGGCTGGTGGGAACTGAGGCTGAAGAGGAAGACAGGGAGGTTCTTTCATGAAAGGCTCCTCTGCATCATGGGAAGGAAGTTAAACTTTATCCTGAAGCCAGCGGTGTGGTGAGGGGTGGGGGAAACTGAAGAGTTTCAGTCACACAAGAAACATGCTGAGGTCTGTCCCATTCCAAACAGAGTGTGGAGGAGGGGATCAAAGAGCAATTAGCCTAGAATCAGAAAGTTAGGAGCCTGATAAACCAAAAAAAAAAAAAAAAAAAAAAAAAGCACGGAATGTGAACAGTCATCCACTGAGGCAGTGCTGGCCCAGGGGATGAAGAGGAGGGATGGGTTCCGGAACACATTAAAAAGGTGGAGTTGACAGGAAGAGGAGGAAGAGAGAGGAGGAAATGAAGAGGATTGCCAGTTTCCCTGCTAACATTCCAGGTACTTCATCTCATTTGGTTCCCGCAGAATCAACCCATCAAGTAGGCAGGGCAGCCGCTTCTACTTATTAGATGGGGAAATGGCTCACGGTGGTTAAGTGGCTTCCTCACAGTCAGTAAATGATAGACTCAGGATGGGAAAGCCTCTCTGGTTCCTAGGTTAAGAGTCTTTCTGCTTCACCTGCAAAAATTTCACTCTTGGTTAATCACGTCTGCAGATTTCAGGCTCCTCATCCTGAATGTGCGCATTTTAGTAAGATCTTAGCTGGCCATTAAAATGATGGCTCCACCACTTTCATTCTACTGAGCCAAAAACACAGCCTATAGGTCTAAGTTCCTGTAACTTTCAATAACTGTAACAGTTCACAGAGATAAAGGGGAAGTCTTCAATGCAGCTAAGCGCACAATCACTCAACAGATATTAACAGAGCACCTCTGGGTACAGTCTGATGTAAGGTCCTGAATAGTAACCAGCTTGTGCTCATAGTACCTAACAGGGACAGAAAAGTATGGTGACCAAATTGTAAGTATATTCACAGAGAAAACGGGGAACAAATGTTTTAACAGTAAGAGAATGAAACGCATAAAGGGGAACCCTCGAAAATAATCCAGGGGGTCTGAAAACTTAGATAAGGGATGGAAAGATCAAATGAGATGAAATTTCAATAGAAATAGTTAATAGATTTTTAAATTTTAAATAAATATAAAAAGGAAAAGCTCCCACATTTAAATGACGGTTTGCTGAGAGAAAAATAATCTCATATTTCTAAAGTTAATTTTAATCCCTTTTATTTTTTTGTTTACAGTCAATTGCCCATTCATGGGACTATGCAATGGAGCTCCGCCCCACCCCTTCGATTGAAAACTCAAAAGAGGAGAAAGTGCTTAAAGGATGTGTTTCTCCTTGATGAGTAAATCCTCAGTCCTCTAGGAGAAGTGTAACCACTTCAGGACGGTGCTTGAGAGGAGCCGGCAAGGAACGGGCCTTTTCCCTAATGGTGACCTGCCACTTCAAAGACCAGAAAGGTACCCAGGAAACACGTCTCCCTCCCTGTCACCACAAAGTCTAGACTCGTTTGTTCTGAATGTTTAAATTTCTAGAAACACATTAACCTTTCTCCTCCTTTATGATCAGCTTCCCCCTCTTACAAGCCATTGATGATTGAAATTGTAGCATTAGATTTTTCCATCAGGTTGCTACAGAAAACGAAACTTCGAAAGTTACAAATCTTTCTTGCTCTGCTTTTTGCCTTCATATTTTCAGTCCCATTGAAAGTACAAAAATCCCTTTTTCTATTTTAAGTTATCCTCAGAAAAGTCCTCCCCCTCCATGAGAGTGATGGCTCAAATCCTTTTCACCTGAACTAGGTTAAATATTGCATTTCGTACCTTTAATCACAAATACCGGTTGGAATTCTTTCTTGGTCAAGTTAATGGGATAAGCCCGCCAGGAGCTGAGAATCTAACAGGGAAGCCACGGCACCTATAACTACCCACAACGTGATATACGTCCCAGAAAACATGCCGATCCCACTCCGTGAGTGAGCTCAGAGCCTGCCCTCCATTTTAATGATGCTATGAAAGAAAAAAAAAAGTCGGGGTACTATAAAAGAGTGAAATAACCAGCACTTACCATGAGAGGACTTTTTGATATTTCTTATAACAGACCAAAGCTCAGCAAAACAAATACACGCAAAGGAATAAAAACTGAGCTGCTTATTAAACACTTCAGTTAGCTTCCGAATTTGGACAGGCCCCCTGCTGTTTTGTCCTAACTTAATCCCTATCCAAAAAAAAAAATAAATAAAAGCCATGGGAATCAATCTTCCAAAATTCCAACAGAAACGCTCTCTTACCAAGCTTACTTCACGAAGACTAAAGGCACATCTCAATAACTGTATTAAATACACAGATAGCTACAGATTGGAACTGCCTTCCTTCCCATGGCAGAAAAGATGACAGTGTCTCACTAAAGACCATTCTTTCCACGAGCATCGGACAAGAGCATCACTCACCTGGGGCTGTGGGTCCAGCAGGGAAACGTTTTCCTTTTCTGCCAGACTAAAGGACTGGACACAACAACAAGTTCTGTGGGTTAGAAAACCACCTTTCTCCCCTAGGATTTAGCTCCGGCCTCTGATTGATGCTCCCAAAATAAAGAGAGGTTGCCAAGGCATGGGCTTTCACTCGGAGTGAAATGGCGTTTTGAGCCATTTGTGTCACATGAGCTCACTTACATTTTGAAGGGTTCACTCTGGATGAAAAGAGATTGTCAAGGGAAGCTATGATCGTGGTGCAGGTGAGACCCAGGCAAGGAGCTGGCAGTGGAGGTGGTGAGAGGCAGTCAGATCCAGGAAGATATTTTTTAAAATGAGTCAATTGGATTTTCTCACACCTTGAATAGGGGTACGAGAGAAAAAGGAGTCACACACGACTTCAAGGTTTATGGCCTGCTCAACTGGAAAAACGGATTTGCTGCCCTTGGAAATGAGGAAGCCTGCAAGGGAAGAGCTGTGGGGACGGGGCAGTGAGGGGGTGGGGTACCGGGAGTTCAGGAAGTCGATCAGACGTCCCGTTGGAAATGTGGAGTAGGTAGCTGGTCAGTTACACTTGAAGTGCAGGGAGCGATCTCAGTTGGAGACAGAAATTGGGGCGTCAGGAGGACATCACAAACACTAGATTCCCTTACTGGAAAGCAGCAAAGGACCCTTGACACCTACCAGAGAATTGTCTTAGAATTAAAGCAAGAATTCTCGTTGTGCAGGGAGGGAAACAACACTCTGGCAGAAAGAAGCCAGTTCTCCCGTTTCCCTGCCGGGCATCCATCCAGTCGGACCTAATTTCTGACATCACACAGAGCTGCTGGGGGCCGGTACCCAGCGGGAGACAGAGAAAGGTAGCTGCTCCCCATGCATGGAGCACGAGGGTCACTTTCCAATATCGAAATGGGGGAAAGGGAAAATTAAAGAAAATCTAGTCACACACTGTCCAAAACAGCAGTCTGGGTGAACTTCGGCGTGTCACGTGCCAGAGGAATCTCATCTATTATGGGGGCTCCTGTTTTCCCCTCAGCTCACAGACACTTTATCTTTTGCAGATAACAAGCCAACAATGGATCTATTCAACAATTTCGTGAAGGTGAATGAGAGGTGGGGCGCAACTAAGACAAACTCATTTTCAGCCAAATTTACTATCATAAGCCAAAAAGCTTATAAACAAAGATCTATATAATATCTGCCATACGAATGTTAACTTTCTATGGGAAACAGAAAAGGCAGTTCGATGTTCTCAGTGGGTGACTGAAGAGAAGCCTGTTCCTGTCCTAGTCTTATAATCTCAAATCTAAAGTGACGGCAAATATCAAACTAATGTTTGTTTTAAATCACACTGAAAGCCATCAAACATTCACTCATCTGCATTCAACCCTTTCGGCGTTTATGGACTCTGCATTTTGGGAGGATGGACATCAGTGTCACCTTTCGAGGATGCTACTTTTTCTTACTTCCCTTGTAATTTATGGACCATTCAGTTGGACAACTTACACTCACTAACCTGTTCTCTCTGAGGTGGAAAATGAGCTGCCAATTACCAACAGAAGACAAAATAGAGTGAAAAGCGAAATACCCCAAAGGTTAAGGAGCCCTTGTTACCCATTCCTCAACAGTCAACATGAGATGAGGACACTTCTATCTATGAAGGATAAAGCTACCCACCCACCCATTCCTCTCATCAAGACATGGAGATTTCTTTTTTTTTTTAATACAAGGCAATTTTATAAAAGGCACCGTAGAAGCAGTCCAAATCTTGTTTTAAATTTTCATTAAGTACTTGTTGTGCCAGGAAATATTTCCAAAAAGGAAAAGTTTCGTCTCAATTGCTGTGGGAGCAAACACTTCTGCTGGAGCACTTAGAACTGTGTCCAGATGCTCTCCCTGGCTTCCTGGGCTTCTAAAATGTTTGTGTTGCTACAATGCTCATTTACCAGTATGTGTGATTTATGATACTCTGTGTTCATCTGGATGTGTTTACACCACTGTGATTCCAGAAAACTTCACAAAAGTTGGTGTAAATATGTTGCAATGAAAACCCAGAAGTGTATCTGCCTTTTCAGTCACACCACATTCACAAATTATGGCACACATTTCCCTTCACTTTCACAAGCCCAAGGTAAATCTAATCAGTAACTCTATGATGCACTTTGAGAGGTCAAATCTAAATAATATTACTACATGCTTGTGGGAAAATGTCCAGCATCTTATGTAAGTTGTTACTTAATCCTCAATATTTTGTCCAGTAGAAGCTACTCTCACAGCTAAGGAGATCTTTACTCAAGCTTATATTATCAATAGACAGAGCTGAGATTTCTTGAATCGTCTTCACTCACCTGTTAATGCTTTGTTATCTGGGTCATCATTAGCAGGGAAACCCTTTGAAAATTCTGTCTTTCCTTTGTTTTCAAAGTCGGTATCTTGGGGAAAGAGGAGCTCCTCGCCACCAAAAGCAGGCATAAGCAGGAGCCCCTTTTGAGATGACAGGAAAACAGCTGGAAATCTCTTGAGTGCCGAGGAGACCTGGGCCTGGGAGAAGTCCAGAAGCATGGGAGATGGAAGGCTTTCCTGGAGTGGAAGGTGCTTGGTACATAATCAGAGCCCATCAAAATCTGATAAGTAAATAAATACTTACACCCCAAATTCTATCAAGATATTTTGATCTGATGTGATGAACCTCAGAGGTATTTCAGAATATCAATAAATTTTGGATGAATCTAGATATCACCTTGGGATAATACTGGTCTTTTTGTACATAAAACCAGGATTCTGTTACAGCAATAATTTTCTAGTGGAAAAGAAGGGACCAGAGCATCCTTTGTCCTCTTTTTCCCCCCTAGTTTTATTTTATTATTATTATTTTTTATTTTATTATTATTTTATTATTATTATTTTTTAATGGAGGTCTCAGAATTGAGCCCAAGATCTCATGCATGCTAAGCATGCACTCTACCACTGAGCTATACCCCCATTCCCTGTCTTCTTAAAATTAGGAAAGGGTGTGGATAAAGCAAAAACTCCAGACTTGTAAGCCATGGCTAAGGAAGGAGAGACGGGGTACCATCCAGGGCTGGGTGCTTCCACATGCTTTGTTTTCTCTTGCCACAACACCTCACAGGCATCTTCTGAGGCTCCCTTTTCATTTGCTGAGGAATCTTTTCTGTTTGAAAGCAGAAAAGTCACTGCTCTCAACTTCTTAGTTTCCCCAGCCAATCTTCTACCAACTCCGGAATCTCCTGGACTCCTGCCTCCTCCCGAAGCCGCCTTAACCAATCTGGATGCCCTCCACTTTCCTCTCCTAAGTTGTGAGGCAAGTGACAGCGCATCCTGCCCTCACTCCTCCGGACGTCAGCGACTTGGGAGATGCCTGTGTCCCGGCTTTCATTCTAAAAGTTTCCGAAGCTTGCCCAGTTTCACTCAGTGAAATAAAACCACGAGCAGCATAGATGTCCTCTTATGGTCATCAGAGGAGAGATTTTCCTCTTTTATTTGCAAATGCTGTCTTGCCAAACTTCTCAAGAACAAACATGTAATATATAATCTGACTTCTGAAAACCATTCTCCACTTAACTGTAAATTCACTTACACTACATTTCAACTCATGGTTCCTAAAGCTCAGTTTATGCTATTTATAACTTTCTGTTATAAGAAGACATTCCAGTGAAGAAATGGCAAAGAGCACTCACATTTTTCTTATTGTGCAAGACCCCTCCCACCCCACCACCCTAATTAAGCCCTCGGTCAAGTCCACAAGGACTTTTGTCTCAATGGCTCTCAGTGTTAGCCCCATTTTGACAATATCAACAATAAAGATTCTAAACCCAATCTAAGCTAACAAAACCTGATAAATATGACATAATCAGCCGATGGAGGATGAACATTGCAAACATGATACCAAATAGTTTGTCATTATACTGCTGCCTGTCAATGAAGACCTCTTAATTTCAAATGCGATTGCCATATATGGTTTCATAAAACAATGGACATTTTGCAATTTAAGAATCTCCATCTTCCTAGAAATCAAAAGCTTCACAGATAAACAAAAGCTAAAAGAATTCAAACCACCAAACCATCTTTACAACAAATGTTAAAGGAACTTCTCTAGTCATCAAATCATAAGAAAAGGAGAAAGAGAGAGAAAAAAAATAAAAAGACCTACAAAAGACTGCCTTGGCAGTTCGGGGTCTTTTATGGTTCCATATAAATTTTGGAATTGTTTGCTCTAGTTCTGTGAAAAGTGTTGTGAGTAGTTTGACAGGGGTTGCATTGGATCTGTAGATTGCATTGGGTAGCGCATCCATTTTGATAATGTTGACTCTTCCAATCCAAGAGCATGAGATATCTTTCCATTTCTTTGTATCATCTTCAATTTCCTTCACCAATGTTCTATAGTTTTCAGAGAATAGATAACCTCCTTGGTTAAGTTTATTTCTAGGTATTTTATTATTTTTGATGCAATGGAAATGTTTATGCCAGTTATAAAATTCTGTTTTTTGAAGTAGGGAAAAAAAAGTGAACGAAGGGCTGCAAATGGCAAAATATCCTTCTTTCTTATGGGTGAGTTGTATTCCATTGTATATATATATGCTGTATCTTCTTCATCCATTCATCTATTGATGTGCACTTAGGATGCTTCCATATCTTGGCAATTATAAATGATGTTGCTGTTAATAGCAGGGTGTGTGTATCTTTTTGAATTAATTCTTTTTTTGTGGTTGGCTTTGATAATTATGTAAGTTTAAAAAGTTAAAGCTCTAAACATTCTTAGAAACAATGAACAGTACATATATATATATAAATTTAAAAAAATTTTTTAGATGTGTAGTATATTGTGTATATGTATTTATATGCAATACATGTGCAGTCAAATTATAACAATTCTACATAATTAAACTGAAAAATGGAAGAAAAAAAAAGAATCTCCATCTTCCTACCCTGCATCCCCAATGCGTTTAATCATGTAAAAGCTATTAATTGCTTAAAGACCCTTAGGTTGTTTCAGCAGAATTTTCTTCTGATGTTCAAAATAGAAAAATACATACCCCTGCAAACCTCTGTGCCTGGCTGATGGTGGTGACAGGATGTCCTGAGCGGTAAATCACCTTTATCACACTGGCCCATCTGCTTTCATCTACTAACTATCACCTTACTAACATGTGTGCAGATTACCGATTATACCTTTGCAACTAGAGGGAGTTCAATGCTTCTTAGGTATAACAGAGCTCCCCCAATGGGCAATTAGAGGAGGAAAGGAAAAACACTGGAAAAGAGGGACGCGGAAATGAGCAAAGAAAACAATAGGTAAAAATGGGATATTCAAGTGGGGAATTTAACGGAAACCTTTGCCAATGCTTTTGGGAATTCGAGTCATCTGATTTAGTTCCACCAAATTACCCAGAGCACTGTTCTTGCACAGAGCATGCCCCACAGACAACCTGACCCCCAGCTCTGCGCGCCTCGGGCAGCAAAGCTCTGTTAACTGCTCTTTCATTCCTGAAGGATAGCATCTCCTAGTTTTTATTAGATCATCTATTCAGTGTGGTGATCTGGTTTCCACTGCAACATATTTAAAAGCAAGATTTTGATTAGTAGTGGAAGGAAGAAAGAGAACTGGAAAGCATGATAAAGTTTTCAAGAGAAAGACAAAGGAAATAAAGAGCCAGCTTTGTTTGGTTTATTAAATTTCAAGGGCTTTGCCCGCCAGTTTGAAAAATGCATGATATCACCAGTGTGTTTATTAAAAGTGCTACTTTAAATTGCAGATTGAGCAAATGTGAATTCCCCTTGGTAACTGTAGGATATTGGATAGCAATTATATGCAATTTTTGGATGAAAGGAGGGGGAAAGAATAGGGGAGACTTGCAGGACTATGGTTCTAAAGGCGGCTGCTAATTTAACTAAAATTCAGAATCTGATTGTATGATAATAAAATGTCCAGACTCACACAGATGCAACATCCCCAGGGTCACTTTGCATTTTGATTGTTCAAATCTCTTAAAATGATGCTCAGAATTGAACAGTAAAATAGCATAAACTTGGCTTACTTGACAGTTTATTACTGGATTGAAGAAAGGGTGGGGAACCTTCCAGAGCAAATGGTTGCTTGCTAGCTAACTTGAAAAATGCACTTGTTTCAGCACAGAAATAACAAATCTGTTTCTGATTCCAGACATTATTTTCCAAATGCTGCCAAGAAAAGAATCTAAGGAATTCTTTTACATGCACAACATACACGAGACAACTGGCAAGAGGCCTGTGATCGGTTCCAGGGCGCGCGAGGAGGAAGGACAGAGCTGAGTCTCTAGGATGAACTGCCCTCCTGGGAGCAGAAGGACATGCTTGACATAGTTCATAGCTGTAATCTCCAACATAACTCTGCTATTATTAGACAACCTAAAGGCTTTCCTAAATCTGTAACTTGTGAAGCAGGAAAGGAAATAGACAGGACCCCACCATGCTGAGTATGCAGGCAGCTGAGATACGCCCACTCTGCACAATGCACCACTTTCCCAATCCATGAAACTTGATTTCTAGATCTTGGACAACACAGAATAAGAGGGAGGGAAAGAATCCAGTCCAACACCAAAGCCAGGTTTAAACCCCTGGAGAGAATGCTGATCAGGTAAAAATCCAACATTAAATTCAGAAACTTCAGACCCATGATGGTCACGAAACATACTGAAATTATTCTCAGAGCACAGAAAGCTCTGTGTATTAATCCTTTCCATATTAAGAGCAAGGATATTTTTAAAATAAAACCTTGTTTTTAAACTCAACCCACAGAAGTCTCCTGCTTTAATGTTTTAAAAATTATGTAATGATCGAGCCAATGATTCAAAAGTACACAATTTAGCACACATCACTTCTGTTATATTAATAAGGGAGAAACTTAGCAACAGAATCCACTCTGGAGAGAAGGAGATAATAGGAAAACGCTAAGAGACTGAGTCATCCAACAGACCAAGCTATCTAACGCAACTGTTTAAATTTTTGGCTCACACTGAGTTGACTGCAGTGAACTAAATTCAATTTTGTTTTTCCCCTCCTCAGCAGGATCAGAGTTCATGAAGGAAACTGGATCGTTTATAGGAAATAAAAGGCGGAATTCTCTTTTGCATGACTGACCAGAGTGGGTGAACAGTCAACCCTTCTACCTACACCTACAAACTTGTCTTAAGTTTGCAATGCTCCACGTTTCCAATGCATCATCAAAGCAGGTGCACCAGACAGTCACCCTTACAGCTCTCCATTAAACGCACCCCCTATAATGCGGCCCTCAGTCAGTGTGCCTTTGTGCATGGTCCATTCTAATATGGGGTGGCTAGTGTCCCTCCCAAAATCCATGTTCACTAGGAACCTCAGAATGCGACTTTATTTGAAATAAAGTCTTTGCAGATGTAATCCATTAAGATGAGGTCACATACTGGATTAGGGTGGGCCCTAAATCCAATGACAGGTGTCCTTGTTTTTTTTTTTTTAAAAAAAAAACATGTGACACAGAGTCACAGAGAGACACAAAGGGAAAAAGGCCATGTGAAGACAGAGGTACTACCACCAGCCATGAGATACCTGAGGCCACCAGAAACTGGAAGAGGCAAGGGAAGATTCTCCCCTAGAGACATCAGAGGGAGCATGAACCTGCCAACACCTTGCCTCCAGAACTGTGAGAGAAGAAATTTCTGTTTTAAGCCACTCGCTTAGTGGTTAATTTGTTACAGCAGCGCTATGAAACTAATGCAGATTTGTCCACTAGCCAGTGCCAATGTTCTGCTGACCAGTCTACACTAAGATTACCACAGGAAGCAAAATTAAGTGTTTGAGCACTTCACTACAACTGTTTGACACTGTGGCACTATCGCACAGCACGTGATTTTCTGTTTCACAAACTGTGATGGGTTGGAAATTAAGAGGAAAAAAACTGTCTTCTCAGTAAGAGATGCGCTGAAGAGATAATTAATATTTATAAAGATGAAGCTGGTGCACTGTAATTAAGAAATCTGCATTTTTCTGGATCATCTCAGAGAAACTTAAACTATGTTCCATGAAGCTTTAGAGGTAAAAATATTTTATTCTAATTTTTGAAAATAGAGCAATCCATGAATGGTATACAGTATATGCCTGGTGTTTCCTGTTAATCATATTATTTGATTAGCCGGACACTCACTTCCCAGGCCACTGATTACACAGTGAAGGGACAACACACCATGACTTCAGGAATGACAGGGACCCTGGCGGAACATGAGGGAACATCCTCCCACAGCCTGGGAGCTTAAACGTCGCTCACACGAAACGTACCTGGGCAGAGTCAATGTATCGGAACTATTTCCATGGCGATAGTACAGAATGACTGTAACTATGTGAACTATTACAGCCAACAGCAGTGACAAAGATGACATCTCTCTTCAAAGAAGGCACTTTTTCTAGCACTAAACTGACCAAAAGCTGAGTAGACATGACTTCAGAAAAGACAGTCTAAATGGAGAAAAGGAAGCCCTCCATCAAGGGGGGAGGCTGTCTGATGTGTTTTCTTTCAACAATCAAAAGAAATACATGGGAACATGATTTGACCCAAAAGAAGGGCAGTCGTGTTTCCTCTAACATCCACACTAATCGAAACCACTAACTCAGTAGTTCCTAAGACCTCAGGTAGCCTCAGAAACGGGCCAATTAATGAAATCCTCTGAAGAAACAAGAGGGAAACACAAACATAGTAAGAACACAAAGCTCTCAAGTAGCCCTTAATATTCCTGTGTTTAATCTCACTCACAATGACTTTATCATGAGTTGGCCTCATATGCAGGACAAGGGCAACCTAAAAATCATTACTGTAAACCAAGAGGCTATAAATCACAGGAAGAGAGCCAAATGTCAACTGCTGTGCTGGCTGCTGGGAGATCAGAAAGCGGGCTTTAAAGGGGATTGTGGATTCCTGATTAGAACACACACTTCAGCATAAAAGCATTCAGTTGTCATCACGTGCCATTCACTTGACTCTAAAAATTTCCTAAGTTACCACGGAAACTCAGAGTCCATGAAATTGATAGATTCTTTAATAAAATGGAATTGCTGTTATGGGAATGGGTGGAGGCAAACACATTGATGAAGCAGAAGTCGTGCCCTGCAACAACTCCACACCTGCATTCAATTAAAAATCCTAAACCGGAAGCTATCATTAGATCATAATGATTTCAACTAGACTGTGGAAATTACACTAGGGTAGCATGCACCCTTGTCCAATAATACTAAATTTTGGCTTTTCACAGTTACACTTTTTCCCAAGCCGAAAATTCTTTGAGAAACAGCATCATGAGAGCTTATAACTCATTTTATCTAAAATTATTTTCCCAAAATATTCAAATTCATTTCAGCCAACGAACCCCTTAGAAAACCACTTCAACTTGATACACTCTAGAGTAAGAATTAGTTGAATTCTTAGGGAGAGAAAGCTGTGATGTTTTCTTCTGTTTTTACCCCATCAATTTTATCAAATTTGTACCAACCATATAAATAAATATCTCAAACTTAAAGTTTAATATTAAAGACATTGGTGGTTTTTAAGGTGTCCGGTTAGGGTTAAAACTGAAAAGGCTGAGACTAGACAACCCTCGTCTATACCTCAGTAACAGAGTGAGGACAAAGGAGCCAAAGCAAGCCGAGATCACTTTATTTCCAAAAATTGAAAAGCTGTCAGGAACTTCACATCAACAGAATGACATACACTGAAAGATATGAACAAAGTAGTCTACTCCAGTTAGAAGGAAATTCATTTTCACTCCCCCATTTCAACAATCTCATAGAAAAACACACTCTCAAATGCTGAAATTAATTACATTATGACAAGAGTTGGAAGAAATATAGAGTTGAAGAAAAAATAATTGCCTAAGAAGAGAAAATGCTCTTCAACTAATCAAGGAATCACTACATATATCCATCATCTTCCAGTACTTCCCAAAGTACTATAATCAATAAACACATTGTGAGAACGAGAAGTGTGTTCCATGGTGAAATTAATTTCCTTCCTGAATTCACACATTAAAGCTTAAAACAACAGAATCATTCCCCCTTTCTATTCACTCTACTCCTTTACATAAGCAGCTCATCCCATGAAAACATCTCTAACAGGACTCATACTACTGTAAACCACTCCCACTTAAATTATTAAGTTTCTAAACTTTTAATTACTTTCGTCTCTGACAAAACATGTACAAGACACATCCAAACAGAGAAATCTTTTTGTCTGAAAGAAAATCCCACCTCCCCAGCGGGAGGTCTTTTTTCCTGTTTGCAACCAAAAAAGAACAATGACTTTTTCACTTTCATACTTAACAAAACTCCCCCAAACTTTGATCCTAATAGAACCAGCCCTGTGATTTAGACTCTGAGGCCAAATGACCATTTTTCTAACTACCACTTTCCAGCCCGAGTGGACCCCAAGCCCCCTCACCTTTCAGGCAGAACATGGTGAAGCAGTTCCATGGAGGGGCCGGTGCAGCCTGCAGCGCTAGGCACAGCTGTCTCCCAGCCCACCTCCCCGGCCCTCACTGCCAGAGAGCGGGGCAGTCAGCCAGCGCCTGTGATTACAGGAAGCCACTGCCCAATCCCCAGCTTTCTGGGCTGAGCTGCTGACACCTCCCTATCTGTCACGCGTTGTTTCACACCCTAGAATGGGCCGGGATCGTCTTGGAAAGTGAGGGGAGCCGGGGGTGAGCCGTCGCTGTCCGTCCAGTCCAGGGCGGTGGAGCACGGGGCAAGCCCAGTTGTTTGTCTTATCCGTCAGCATTTTCCATTGCAGCCGATGTAGCCCCTCATGTGATCGACAACACAAAAAAGAAATCACTCGATTTGGTTTAACTGTTTGCTATTAATTATCAGGACTATTCTTTGACTTCAGCATTCCATTCCTAGTTGCACTCTTTTTTTCTCCCCCCTGATCTGGAACAACTCCTATACTGGTTCAGAATTAGCACTAAACATTATGATGTGAAATTCTGTGCACAGCTGTCTGAGTCTACCTAAACGTGTGGATGTGTGTGAAGTGCTCAAAACAGAGTAAAGCACAATGGAAGTGTTAACTATCACTATTACTACGACTAAACTACTACTACTACTTTTTTTTTTTTTTTAGATTGTTTGTTCTTTAATGGTGGTACGGGGGATTGAACCCAGGACCTCGTGCATGTTAAGCTTGCGCTCTACCACCGAGCTCCACCCACCCCCCACTACTACCACTATTACTATATTTGTGTGTGAGGATTAAAAACGCGCAGGGTGGCACACTTCCATGGCATGGCAGTTTTTCACATGAGGAAACAAAGATTAAAGTATTGAAGCTGACATTGGAGTATGTGAATTTCTAACACTGTTGCAGCCCTAATCAGAGCATTACGCATCTCCTCCTCCTCTAGAAAGCTAAATTCACTCTGGCAAGTTCAAGGTTTAGTTTACTGTAAACCCTTTAACACAGGTTGAAAGGCGAAAGAAGGAATTTTATTGCAGATCTGAAGAGAAACAGTCTACAGACGTGGCCTCGGGAGCACCCTGCCTGAAAGTGCCGTCTGAACCGCCAGCAGCCCCCCGACCCTCTGAGACTCTCAAGCCTCCTGGTCACAGGAAGTGACCATTGTTCCCAAGGCCTGTTGCTGTGTGCAGGTCTTCCTTTTGACTCCACAGGATACAGGAAACTGACTCACAGAACCAGTTTATCTGTCTGTCTGTGTCCTGGGGTGCCTGCTGCAGCCCTTGCTACCTGCTCTGGATGCTCTGTGTCTTCTGGCTTTCAACATGTGGCTCAGAATAGCCTAGCTCTTTTCTCATCTTCCAGTATCACCAGCAAGGTCTGGTTAATAAGTTCCCTACCATGTGGAAGTCGCTGTACTAGTTGCTATGATCACAGAGAAACCCAAGAGATCCCAAGCCAGAAACTGGTTGGGATGGGGGAAAAAAAAAACCTGCATGTGGAATGACAAACAAGGATATTAATTCTTAGAAGAGAACTGGAAAAAACCTCAAAGCATCTCTCACTAAGGAGACCAATTCAGAGATGGTGAGTTGCCCAACTAAGTAGCGGCCGCGTCAATATCAAAGTCAAACCACCTGACTCAGCCTTTTCCATCGCACCATGTGACCCTCCCCACGGAGGCTCAGAGTCATTCTTTATTCTTTCCTGAGTGGTCTTCCACGCAATGTGTGAACTGCAGAAATATTCCTTGTGGGTTAGATTCAACTTTTTAAATTGCACACAGAGAGAGAAATTCTACACTGTGGAGAGTTAAGATCTCTGAACATAGGTTAGTACACAGGGCTTGGCGTGGTTGCATGTGTTTCACAGCACTCAATGAATAATCATTGTTAAACCTTTTAATATAGAGATAATCTGATATGCCACAAAGAACCCTGAATTGGAAAGTAAAGAGAACATGACCACAGCTGCATCTGTAGCCTTGTCTAGCTGGTCTCTACAGCAGTTCCTACCTGTAAAGATGGGGCTAAATTAACTCTAAGTCTATCCTTCTAACCTACTCCATTAATTTTTTTTGCTGTGACATATATAGATATAGATATGTATATTAGTATAACATAGATAAGCATTTTGTTAGGTGTATTATGTCAGGGAAAAAAGACAATGCAAAAGGTAAGTGGGTAAATAAATAACTATAATACAATGTGATAAATCATATGATAGAAGAATGTGCAAAATTCATAAATGATCAATGATACTTCTTGCCTATTACCATCTAATCAAGCTACTCTTGCTAACCAGGTTAAAATACCTATAATTTAATGTAAGGAGTTGAATAGTGTCCCATTCCCCTCCCACAAGGCTCCTGTCTACCAGAACCTCAGGATGTGACCGTACTTGGAAATAGGGTCCTTTGTAGACATACTTATGGGAAGGATCAAGATGGGATGATACTGGATTAGGATGGTGTTAAGGACAATACCAGTATCCTTATAAGAGGCAGAAAAGGACAACAGAGACACAGAGAAGGCCACATGAAGATGGACGTCAAGACTGGAGTTATGTGGCCACAAGGCAAGGACCACCTAGAGCCATAGAAGCTGGGAGAGGCAAGGAAATGTTCTCCCCCAGAGCCCTGGGAGGCATGTGGCCCTATAGACACCTTGATTTCAGACTTCCAGCCTCCAGAACTGTGGTAGAATAAATTTCTGTTGTTTTAAGCAACCCCATTTGTGGAACTTTGGTACCGCAGCTCAAGGAAACTAATACATTTAGCAAGGTAACAACTGGGGAAGAAGGGATGTGATTTTTTTTTTTCCTTTTAAAACTGACTTCAGTTTATGATCACATGGGCTTAAAACCTGCTTTTCCCATATTGCTGTACTTACAGTGGCTAAATTTTTACTGAAAAAAAAAAAAAATCCTTCCATAATATAACTAACACTGCTCAAAAGCACAAATACCATCTTCTATTAGATCAGTGAAATCATAGGTATCATCCTCTGAAAAGCTCACAGCATGAAATGCAGGCAGTGGAGATAGAACAGGCTTTTATTAATATTAAATCAGATTGTCATTAAAAAAATAAACTCACTGTCTTCACTACCAAACAACTGTGAATATATCTGAAAAATAAAACATGAAAAGGCATACAGTTCAAATTAGGAAAAATATTAAGAACTATTTATTAAAATTACTATCTGGGGATGGAGGTAGTGGGGGGACATAGATAGGTGAGGGAATTAAGAGGCACAAATTGTCAGTTACAAAATAAATGAAATGTACAGTTTGGGGAATATAGTCAGTAATTACATAATAACTTTGTTAAGGTGACAGATGACAACTAGACTTACCATGGTGATCATTTTGAAATACAGAGAAATATTAAATTACTGTGTTGTGTACCAGGAACTAGGGATGTATGTACAACATGAGAGAGAGAATTAACATGGCTTTATGTAAATATGAAAGTTGTTAAGAGAGTAAATTCTAAGAGTTCTCATCACAAGGAAGAAACACTTTTTCTATTTCTTTAATGTTCTGTCTGTATGAGATGGATGTTCACTCGCTTACTGTGGTCATCATTTCATGATGTATGTAAGTTAAACCATTCTGCTGTGCACCAGTGCTGTATGTCAATTATATCTCAATAAAACTAGAAGAAAAAAATTATTGTTTTTACCACAACGGATCATTGCTACTGAAGTTCAAAACTAAATCCTAAGGAAGCCTATGTGAAGGGAGTGGGCCAGGATGATGCTGGCTTGCAGGACTGACCAGCCCTCTGGGCAGAAGAAAGGTCTCCCTTTGCCAACCATGACCTTAGAGCCCCAACCACATTTTTCCCTTGTTAGCATTACAACATCCAGCATCAGCGTTAAAGTTTAACATTGTTACCTTGGCCAGAGGGAGTGGTAGCCACACATACAGCCAAAAATGTCTAGATACTTACGTCTTCCAAACCACTCCAGTGCTATTTCATTGGCCAGCTAAAAAATTTCATTTGATCTCAATAAAATAGTGGGGAATGGGGGTAAATTAGGAATTAATTTGCATAATGCATATAACAAGTGAGCCTAGATGGCCTCAAAATTCTACTTTGTTCCTGGCAAAACACAAAACAAAAATTATCCAAGAAAAACAGGCAAGCCGTATTTTTTCCTCCTGAATCCTGATTGTGACTCTTAACCAAAAAGTCAGATGTAGATGGAAAAACCCTTATCCATACCCATTCGAGGGGCTGTTTCACATCAACTAGAAAGGTATTCCATCAGGCCTGACTGAGTATGAATAGCATATAGAATATGATCTAGCAAGGCCTGTTTTCAGCCATATATCTCTAGGCATATCTCAGTGCTTTAAAAAACTGAGGAGCCGTAAGACATGTTCCCGATCACCAGTGCTCCCATGTCCCCCTGTATTGCTAGAGACTGAAGATGCTGAAACCCTCTGATACTGTTCATATTAGGATGACCAGAGGAGAAGCCCTTCTGGTGGCCAAGGCTGAGCGGTACCATCTGAACATCTTACCAAAGTGTTAGTTAGTCCCATCTCACCTGTTGTTCTGGAGTATTTCATTCTTACAATATGCTGAATTGCTCAGAAAAGAGAGAGATTCAGTCTGGGTTTTTCTGTGTATATATATGACTATCATAAGCCCAAGATAAAGAAGGAAAGAAAATGACAGCATTATAACTTTGAGTGACCACTGGTGGTGGTGCCCTAGTCTGGCCACCTCTGAAGGCAGTGCTGGTTCATTATCTAGAATCTGGAACATAGGACTTTGTTCCAGACACTTCCCCCTCCTAACATCGTCTGACCCTATATCCTGTTGGATTTTTCTGCCCGCTGTAGCCAGGGCTGA